>NC_141000.1:4751388-4779338 GCF_052327205.1 Somniosus microcephalus | reverse complement strand
ATAGCCGGACAGAGAGAGACAGAGAGAGAGAGACAGAGAGAGAGAGAGAGAGAGACAGAGAGAGACAGAGAGAGAGACAGACAGACAGACAGACAGACAGACAGACAGAGAGACAGACAGACAGAGAGACAGACAGAGAGACAGACAGAGAGACATATCCTTTTATATATATAGATTAATAGACAGATATGGGTGTCAACACTTAAAACTAACCAAGATTCTGATGAAAGTCCTTTATAAAGTTTGATGAAAAGTTTTAAAGAAAAGTACAATGCACGGCAGGGTTGTGGAATGAGGAAGCCTCGGGTTTGGAAGTATTGAGGAGGCAGATGGGGTTGCTGGTTTCTGATTGATAGTAATTCCTTGCATCTGCGCTCACACGGAGGTCGAACTCCAAACCATCGTCAACACCTTCACCGAAGCGTACGAGAGCATGGGCCTTACACTAAACATCCGTAAGACAAAGGTCCTCTACCAACCTGCCCCCGCCACACAGTACTGCTCCCCGATTATCAAAATCCATGACAAGGCTTTGGACAATGAGGACCACTTTCCATACCTCAGGAGCCTACTGTCAGCAAGAGCAGACGTCAACGGCGAAGTCCAACACCGCCTTCAGTGTGCCAGTGCAGCCTTCGGTCGCCTGAGGAAGAGAGTGTTTGAAGACCAGGACCTCAAACCCGGCACTAAGCTCATGGTCTGCAGAGCAGCAGCGATACCCGCCCTGCTGTATGCCTCAGAGACATGGACCATGTACAGCAGGCACCTCAAACCACTGGCAGGATAGGAGCACCAATGTCAGTGTTCTTGCTCAGGCCAACATCCCCAGCATCGAAGCTTTGACCACGCTCGATCAGCTCCGATGGACGGGTCACATTGTCTGCATGCCCGATACGAGACTCCCAAAACAAGCGCTCTACTCGGAGCTCCGGCATGGCAAGAGAGCCCCAGGTGGGCAGAGGAAACGCTTCAAGGACACCCTCAAAGCCTCCTTGAAAAAGTGTAACATCCCCACCGACACCTGAGAATCCCTGGCCCAAGACCGCACAAGCGGAGGAGAAGCATCCGGGAAGGCGCCGAACACCTCGAGTCTCTTCGCCAGGACCAAGCGGAAGCCAAGCACAGGCAGCGCAAGGAGCGCATGTCAACCCAAGCACCCCACCCACCTACCCCTTCAACCACCGCCTGCCCCACCTGTGACAGAGACTGTAGGTCTCGCATTGGACTCATCAGTCGCCTGCGAACTCATTTTTAATGTGGAAGCAAGTCATCCTCGGCGCCGAGGGACTGCCTAAGAAGATGATAGTAATTCCTACCTACCCATATTTGGGCATATTAGCATGGTTCGCTAAACAGAGTATGGCTATTCAGCCCAAGTAAAGCATGATGTACAAAAACACAAAGTATACTTCTGAGGTGCGACACTCTGAACCAACAGAAACAGCAGGGGTCTGAACTCAGGCAATCCTCACCATTTTAGTAATGACATCAACCTCTTCTTTCATGGAGAGCGGTCTTACACTGTGAAACAGGAACATCGTTAGCAGCTCTGACCCCAGCCATTGCCGAGTGCTACTGCCCACCACGGGAGGCTCGGCCAAGGCTAGAATCCTGAAGGATGGATGGACGGGGTAAATCAATCTGGAAGCACAAAGGTAACAAACAATCAATCAGCGATGCAACAACTGATTCAGTCAGGAGAAAAACAAGTTTTAAACTTCCCTCATGTGAGCTGCACATGTAGTTCTAAAACAATATGGTAAAACAATCAGCTGCAAATTAAATTGGAGCCCTTCCCAGAGTTAGTTTTCGCCGCCAAGCCCAGCTTGGTTTTCGAAGTCTAGCCAGGTTTGTGCCCGCTATAGATCAACATGAAGTTTCAGTCAAGGCCAACTCTGTGCAACACTATCCATTACACACAAATGAGATTTAGAACAGTCTCAATAAGTTTAAAAGCAGAGGTCAAAGCCAAACTCATGCAAAAGTCTTCATACTTCACACAGAAATTAAGAGCCCACCATTCAAACTGGAGAAATCAAATGACACTATCCCTTTAAGATGTCAGCTGTGGTTCAGTGGTAGTACTCAGTTCTGTGAGTCAGAAATTTGTAGATTCAAGGCCCTCTCCAGCGACTTGAGCACATGATCTAGTGCTGCATTGTTGAAAGTGCTGTCTTTTGGATAAGATAAGATGTTAAGAATGACCAATTGGCACTTTTCAAAGAAGAGCTGGGGAGTTCTGTTCCGGTGTCCTGGACAATATTTACCCCCTCAACCAACATCACTAAAGCAGGTTTTCTGGTCTTTTATGATTGCTATTTGCAGGAGGCAATGAGTGACTGACATGGCTCAGCAGGGAAGGGAGTCGCTGAGGGCTGCGGGCTGAAATTTTTGGCAAGTAGTGGGGAGAATGTGTTCTGTGCAATTAACCCTCCACCCACTCTGCCTTTACTCCCAATCAGTCCCACCAAGGGTAGGTTGTGAGGGTCTCGAGTCCCCTCATCCTGCTTCCCTCCGAACCTCCCGCCAACCTTCTCCCAACCATTTCTCTTGAAAGCTGTTTCCATTCAAATTTCAATTTGCTTTATTAAAAAAAATCTCAAATTAGGATGTTAAAAGAATGTCTGCTTCTTTCTATTTATTACATAAATGAAAATAAAATAGTGTGCATGGAAAATGAAAGATCTGGGGGGCCATATTGACAATAAATTGAAGCTATCACAACAATGCTCAGTGGCAGTGAGTAAAGCAAATCAGATGTTGAGATGCATTAAAAGGTCAACATTGCACCAAAATAGTGAGGTGATCCTGCCACTTTATAAATCATTAGTGCGGCCACACTTAGAATATTGTGTACAGTTCTGATCACCACAGTATGAAAAGGATATTGCAGCTGTTGAGTAAAGACATCTTCACTCAGAGGGTTGTGAATCTTTGGAATTCTCTACCTCAGAGAGCTGTGGATGCTCCATTGTATATATTTAAGACACAGATCGGTAGATTATTGGATATTAAGGGAATTATCAAGGGATACGAAGATAGTGCGGGAAGGTGGAGAGGAGGTAAAAGATCAGCCATGATCTTATTGAATGACGGGGCAGGCTCAAAGGGCTGAATGGCCTACTCCTGCTCCTATTTCTTATGTTCTTATTATGTTAATACATTTTATTACATTTATAGAACTCAAAACAAAAGCTACAACAGATGTGTCATTTCGTTTTTGCTCACTTTCTCACACAAACACATAGCATGTCTGCTTAAAAAAACTCAATACAAACTTCACCTGAAGCTTTTGAATTTTTTGTTTAAATTTTGTTTTCAAATAATTTTGAAAAGAAAACTAAGCGGAAGCTACTGAAAGCTGAAGTAAAATATTCAGCAAGTCAGATGACTAAAGGGTAGTGAAGCTTCCTGGAAAACTGAGTATATTGCACAGGCACAGACTGAATAAGCAGCATCACAGTTCATGGTAACTCAAAGCTCAGGCTACTAGGGGAGGCTTCAACTGAAATCTTTAATAAAGGCATTAAAACACAGGAGACAATCAATGGATAAATATAATCAAATTCTGAAATATGTAAATTTATGACATTTATTTTGTTTATTTTTGACATTAGAAATTTCAGTTACTGAGAAAAAAACCTTAAGATAATTTTCTCAGAAGCACTGGAAAGGTGGGCATAAAAAGGCAGGGTCCTTAGTTTTGTAATTAGGGGCATATGCTACAAAAACAACTTGCACAAGACATTAGTTAGGCCATAGCTAGAGTATTGTGTAGAGATTTGTGCAATCCCTTATAAGAATATAAATGCAATGGAAAAGATGCAGCTCAGATTTACTAGGATGTCACCAGTGACAAGGTGCAGTTATGACGACAACTTGTGAAGTTAGGGTTTTGTTCACTGGAACCAAGAAAGTTAAGGGGTGACCAGAATTATGATGGGTTAGACGAAGGTAAATGGTGAGAGGGCACCAATTTGAAGTATTCACACAAAGAATTCTAGGGGTGACTGTCTTTACACAGAAGGCGGTTAGAATGTGGAATTCTCTGTCACAATTGTTGATGAAACAGAGTCTGGAAATTCTTTTAAAAGGAGATTAGCTGCTTGAAATAGTGAGTATTAAAGGGTATGGGGAGTACGTAGGAGAGTGGATTTACAGTAGGTAGCTCCTGTGGAGAAAAACACTGGGACAGACTTGATCAGCTGAAAGGCCCATTTCTATCCTGGAACATTCTACGATAACCAAAAGTCACGTTAAAAAGTAGAGGCAATTACAAAAAAATCTAACAAAAAATAAAAATCCTAATAGTTCTCAGATGCACCTCACTTCAGAAAATGAGGGCACATTTTAATATATTTTTCTATTTTTAGAAAAGAAATTATTCAATATGAATAATTATTATGAAGCACTTGATTGGGAGTCTTTATTATTTAGAAACACATGGTAGTATCATAACGCTAATGCTTTATTTCTGTAAGACAGATGTGGCTATTAGTTCTGGTCTCTCCTGCCTCTACAAGATGACGGTCAAATGAAGCTTTTCTAGAAAAACACGCAGCTCTCTTAATTTTAACCAAAACCTATCTTCCTCCCATGTGCCCTGGTCTGTCAGAGCTCCACATACATAAAAACAGATTGTAAATGTTTCTATAGGTATGTAAATAGGAAGAGATTAGTGAAAGTAAATGTGGGCCCATTAGAGGCAGAGACAGGAGAAATTATAATGGGCAACAAGGAAATGGCAGAGATATTAAACAAATACTTTAGAGTCATAGTCATAGAGTCATACAGCACAGAAAGAGGCCCTTCGGCCCATCACGTCCGCGCCGGCCATCAAGCCCTGTCTAATCTAATCCCATTTTCCAGCATTTGGTCCGTAGCCTTGTATGCTATGGCATTTCAAGTGCTCATCCAAATGCTTCTTGAATGTTGTGAGGGTTCCTGCCTCTACCACCCTTTCAGGCAGTGAGTTCCAGATTCCAACCACCCTCTGGGTGAAAAAGTTCTTCCTCAAATCCCCTCTAAACCTCCTGCCCCTTACCTTGAATCTATGCCCCCTTGTTATTGACCCCTCTACTAAGGGAAAAAGTTCCTTTCTATCTACGCCCCTCATAATTTAGTACGCCTCAATCAGGTCCCCCCTCAGCCTTCTCTGCTCCAAGGAAAACAACCCCAGCCTGCCCAGTCTTTCTTCATAGCTGAAGCGCTCCAGCCCAGGTAACATCCTGGTGAATCTCCTCTGCATCCTCTCCAATGCAATCACATCCTTTCTATAGTGTGGCGACCAGAACTGCACACAGTATTCCAGCTGTGGCCTAACCAGCGTTTTGTACAGCTCCATCATAACCTCCCTGCTCTTATATTCTATGCCTCGGCTAATGAAGGCAAGTATCCCATATGCCTTTTTAACCACCTTATTCACCTGTTCCGCTGCCTTCAGGGATCTATGTACATGCACACCAAGGTCCCTCTGATCCTGTCTTTCCTAGGGTCTTACCATTCATTGTGTATTCCCTTGCCTTGTTAGTCCCTCCAAAATGCATCACCTCACACTTTTCAGGGTTAAATTCCATTTGCCACTGTTCCACCCATCTGACCAACCCATCTATATCGTCCTGCAGACTGAGGCTACCCTCCTCGTTATTTACCACCCCACCAATTTTCGTGTCATCCGCGAACTTACCAATCATACCTTTTACATTCACATCCAAATCATTAATGTAGACCACAAACACAAGGGACCCAGCACCGATCCCTGCGGTACCCCACTGGACACAGGTTTCCAGTCACAAAAACAACCTTCGACCATCACCCTCTGCCTTCTGCCACTAAGCCAGTTTTGGATCCAATGTGCCAAGGCACTGTGGATCCCTTGGGCTCTTACCTTCTTGACCAGTCTCCTATGCGGGACTTTGTCGAAAGTCTTACTGAAATCCATGTATACCACACCCACTGCACTACCCTCATCCACACACCTAGTCACCCCCTCGAAAAAGTCAATCAAATTGGTCAGACATGATCTTCCCTTGACAAAGCCATGCTGACTATCCCTGATTAATCCTTGCCTCTCCAAGTGGAGACTAATTCTGTCCCTCAGAATTTTTTCCAATAATTTCCCTACCACTGATGTTAGGCTCACTGGCCTGTAATTCCCTGGTTTATCCCTACTACCCTTCTTGAATAATGGTACTATGTTAGCTGTTCTCCAGTCCTCTGGCACATCCCCTGTGGCCAGAGAGGTTCTGAAAATTTGTGTCAGAGCCCCTGTAATCTCCTCCTTTGCCTCACACAGCAGCCTGGGATACATCTCGTCCGAGCCTGGGGATTTATCCACTTTTAAGCCTGCTAAAACCGCAAGTACCTCCTCCCTCTCGATGCTAATATGTTCAAGTATATCACAGTCCCCCTGCCCGATTTCTATGTCTACATCGTCCTTCTCCATAGTGAACACAGATGCAAAAAATTCATTTAAAACCCCACCCACATCTTCTGGCTCCACACACAGATTGCCACTTTGGTCCCTAATGGGCCCTACTCTTTCCCTAGTTATCCTCTTGCCCTTAATATACTTATAAAACACCTTAGGATTTTCCTTTATTTTGCTCGCCAGTGTTATTTCATGGCCCCTCCTCGCTCTCCTAATTTCTTTCTTAAGTATCCCCCTGCACTTTTTATACTCCTCTAGGGCTTCCTCTGTCTTTAGTCCTTTGTATCTGCCAAAAGCCCCCCTTTTTTTCCTAATCCATTCTCGTATATCCCTTGACATCCAAGGTTCCCTGGGCTTGTTGGTCCCACCCTTGACTTTTACGGGAACATGTTGCCATTGTACTCTCTCAATTTCCTTTCTGAAAGACTCCCATTGCTCCGATGTGGATTTTCCTACAAGTAGCTGATCCCAGTCCACTTTGGCCAGATCCTGCCTTATCATATTAAAATCGGCCTTCCCCCAATTTAGAACCTTTATTTCTGGTCCATCTCTGTCCTTTTCCATGACTACCTTAAATCTCACTAAATTATGGTCACTGTCACCAAAGTGCTCACCTACTAACACTTCTACCACTTGCCTGGCCACATTCCCTAGAATTAGGTCCAGTACCGCCCCCTCTCTTGTAGGACTTTCTACATGTTGGCTCAAAAAGCTCTCCTGGATGCACTTTAAGAATTCTGCACCCTCTAAGCCTTTCACACTCTGACTATCCCAGTTAATATTGGGGAAGTTGAAATCCCCCACTATTATTACCCTATTATTTGCACATTTCTCTGAGATTTGCCTACATATCTGTTCCTCTATCTCCCCCTGACTGTTTGGGGGCCTATAGTACACTCCCAGCAAAGTGCTTGCCCCCTTTTTGTTTTTAAGTTCTACCCATATGGCCTCATTAGAGGAACCTGTTAATATATCATCCCTCCTTACAGCAGTAATTGACTCCTTAATTAATATTGCGACACCCCCTCCTCTTTTACCCCCCCCCCCCCGTCTCGCCTGAAGATTCTATACCCCGGAATATTGAGCTGCCAGTCTTGCCCCTCCCTCAACCATGTCTCCGTGATAGCAACAATATCATACTCCTATGTGTTCATCAACATCTTCAGTTCATCCACCTTATTCGCAAGACTCCTTGCATTAAAATAAATGCCATCCAGCCTTGCCCTACTCCCTTGTGCCATTACATATTTGCTCTGCCTTCCAAGCTGACTTGTTTTTTCCTCTATATTTGGTTGTACATCACCCCCTATTATAGCTCCACTCTGTATCCCATCCCCCTGCCAAGTTAGTTTAAACCCCCCCCCCAACAGTGCTAGCAAACCTCCCCGCAAGGATATTTGTCCCGTTCTGGTTCAGGTGCAACCCGTCCGACTTGTACAAGTCCCACCTTCCCCAGAAGCAGACCCAGTGATCCAGGAAACTAAAGCCCCCCCTCCTGCACCAACTCTTTAACCAACTTTGTATCTGTCTTCACGGTAGAAGACACAAAAAATATTTTGGAAATAATGGGGAACCAAGGGTCTAGAGAGAATGAGGAACTAAAGAAATCAGTATAAGTAAAGACATATTACTGGAGAAATTAATGGGATTAAGTGGCGACAAATCCCCTGGACCCGACGACCTACATCCTAAGGTTTTAAAAGACGTAACTGCAGAGATAGTGGATGTATTGGTATTAATCTTCCAGAATTCCCTAGATTCTGGAACAGTCCCCAAGGATTGGAAGGTAGCAAACATAACCCCGCTATTTAAGAAAAGGGGAAGAAAAAAAAACAGGAAACTATAGGCCAGTTAGCCTGACATCAGTAGTAGGGAAACTACTAGAATCTATTATTAGGGACGTGGTAACAGGGCACTTCGAAAATCATAATATGATTAGGCAGAGTCAACATGGTTTTATGAAAGGGAAATCGCATTTGACAAATCTGTTCAGAGTTTTTTGAATATGTAACTAGTAGAATGGATAAGGGGGAACCAGTGGATGTAGTGTATTTGGATTTTCAAAAATTCGATATGGTGCCACACAAGAGGTTATTACACAAAATTAGAACTCCTGGGATTGGGGGTAATATATTAGCATGGACTGAGGATTCGTTAATGGACAGAAAACAGAGACTAGGAATAAACGGGACTTTGATAATTGATAAGGGAGAACCAGTGGATGTGGTGTATCTGGACTTTCAGAAGGCTTTCGACAAGGTCCCGCATAAGAGATTAGCATGCAAAGTTAAAGCACATGGGATTGGAGGTAAGGTACTGACTTGGATAGAGAACTGATTGGCAGACAGGAAGCAAAGGGTTGGAATAAACGGGTCTTTTTCCGAGTGGCAGGCAGTGACTAGTGGGGTACCGCAGGGATCGGTGCTAGGACCCCAGCTATTCACAATATATATTAATGATCTAGACAAGGGAACTAGATGTAATATCTCCAAGTTTGCAGACGACACAAAGCTGGGTGGGCTTGTGTGATGTGAGGAGGTGCAGAGAAACTCCAGTATGATTTGGACAGGTTGGGTGAGTGGGCAACTGCATGGCAGATGCAGTATAATGTGGATAAATGTGAGGTTATCCACTTTGGTGGCAAAAACAGGAAGGCAGATTATTATCTGAACGGCAATAGATTGGAAAAAGGGGAGGTGCAACAAGACCTGGGTGTCATTGTGCAGCAGTCGCTGAAGGTAAGCATGCAGGTGCAGCGGGTGGTTAAGGCGGCAAATGGTATGTTGGCCTTCATAGCGAGAGGATTCGAGTACAGGAGCAGGGATGTCTTGCTGCAGTTGTATAGGGCCTTGGTGAGACCACACCTTGAGTATTGTGTGCAGTTTTGGTCACCTTATCTGAGGAAGGATGTTCTTGCCATGGAGGGAGTGCAGCGAAGATTCACCAGACTGATACTTGGGATGGCAGGGATGACGTATGAAGAGAGGTTGGATCGATTAGGCTTATATTCGCTGGAGTTTAGAAGAATGAGAGGAGATCTCATTGAAACTTATAAAATTCTAACAGGACTAGACAGACTAGATGCAGGAAGGATGTTCTCGATGGCCGGGGAGTCCAGAACCAGGGGTCACAGTCTAAGGATAAAGGCCATGGTGTGGAGATGCCGGAGTTGGACTGGGGTGGACAAATGTAAGAAGTCACACAACACCAGGTTATAGTCCAACAGCTTTATTTGAAATCACAAGCTTTCGGAGCGCTGCTCCTTCTTCAGGTGAAGTGGAGAAATGCATAAAGACACAGCTTATATAGTCAGAGAATCATGTCAGATGTTTACAGGTAACCTTTCCAACTGCCATTTATCGCACCTCGGCAGGGAGATAATCACAGCAGTCAAAGGTGTGAATGGTGTCCAAACAGGTCAGTCAGGGCAGTTGGAAAGGTTACCTGTAAACATCTGACATGATTCTCTGACTATATAAGCTGTGTCTTTATGCATTTCTCCACTTCACCTGAAGAAGGAGCAGCGCTCCGAAAGCTTGTGATTTCAAATAAAGCTGTTGGACTATAACCTGGTGTTGTGTGACTTCTTACATAAGGATAAAGGGTAAGCCATTTAGGACTGAGATGAGGATGAATTTCTTCACCCAGAGAGTGGTGAACCTGTGGAATTCTCTATCACAGAAGGCAGTTGAGGTCAAATCATTAAATATATTCAAGAAGGAGTTAGATATAGTTCTTAAGGCCAAAGGGGTCAAGCTATATGGGGAGAAAGCAGGGACAGGGTACTGAATTTGGATGATCAGCCATGATCTCATTGAATGGCGGAGCAGGCTTGAAGGGCCGAATGGCCTACTCCTATCTTCTATGTTTCTATGCTTTTTGGGTTGGCAGGCTGTAACTAGAGGGGTACTGCAAGGATCACTGCTTGGGCCTCAGCTATTTACAATCTATATTAATGACTTAGATGAAGGGACTGAGTGTAACGTATCCAAGTTTGCTGATGATACAAAGTTAGGTGGGAAAGTAAGCTGTGAGGAGGACGCAAAGAGGCTGCAGAGAGATAGAGACAGGTTGACTGAGTGGGCAAGAACATGGCAAATGGAATACAATGTGGGGAAGTGTGAAGTTATCCACTTGGTAGGAAAAACAAAAAAACAGAATATTTTTTGAACGGTGAGAGACTGGGACATGTTTGCATTCAGACCTGGGCGTCCTTGTACATGAATCACAGAAAGTTAACATGCAGGTACAGCAAGCAATTAGGAAAGCAAATGGTATGTTAGCTCTTGTTACAAAGGGATTAGAGTATAAGAGTAAAAGAGTCTTACTACAATTATACAGGGCATTGGTGAGGCCACACCTGGAGTATTGTGTACAGATCTGGTCTCCTTACCTAAGGAAAGACATACTGGCCTTAGAGGGAATGCAACAAAGGTTCACCAGACTGATTCCTGGGATGAGGGGATTGACCGATGAGAAGAGATTGAGTAGACTTGGCCAATATTCCCTTGAGTTTAGAAGAATGAGAGGTGATCTCATTGAAACATATAAAATTCTTAAGGGGCTTGACATGATTATTGCTGGGAAAATGTTTCCCCTGGCTGGGGAATCTAGAACCAGGGGTCAGTCTCAGAATAAGGGGTAGGCCATTTATGACTGAGATGAGGAGAAATTTCTTCACTCAAAGGATTGTGAATCTTTGGAATTCTCTACCCCAGAGAGCTGTGGATGCTTAGTCATTGATTATATTCAAGACAGAGGTCGATACATTTTGGGGAATTAAGGGATATGGGGATAGTGTGGGGAGGTGGAGTTGAGGTAGAAGATCAGCCATGAGCTTGTTGAATGGCAGAGCAGGCTCGAAGGGCCAAATTGCCTACTCCAGCTCCTATTTTTTATGTTATGTTCCTCAGCCACTGCCATTGTCCACCCCCTAGTCTCTTGGTCTGATGTGCATGCAGAAACGCTGTATGTGGTAACAAAAGTGAGCTTTATTTTCTTTAAACAGCAAAATCACACTTCTCCACTGAGACTGGACTTCAGTCCTCATTCAACCAATGCGAGAGCACCAACTAAGGAGTGACAGGCTACCTCGGGAGTTTCCTTGTTATTTGGTTTGATGGTATATTCTGGAATTCCTTCAGCATGCTGCCTTGGAAATTCCAGCTGGAGCTGATTGAAAGGTCATGTCCAAGGACACGTGCATTCAAATCCACTGCTATTAATTGACTTTGTTTTAAAACAACAAATATATATTTTTACGCATCTAGGATGAGGCCCTATATACAGTCGGGTTAGAGAGCACTGCATGATTGATATGGTTCCTGTAAGGCCCACTCGCTCTTCCAGGCAGAGTATTCCAGAGGTATTTCCTGTGTGTGAGACAGGCTTCACATGTATGCAAGCACAGGGGGAACCGCTAAACAAAATAAATTAACTTGATACCTTCAATAGCTAAAAATATTCAAAGGTATAGAAAAACAAATTAATTTGAAAGGTTTTAAATAGAAGAAAGAAAAGCAGCTGTTCATTTTGTTGAAGTTACTTGAGAACCACCAATACAACTGGAAAACAGGAAAACAAAAAAAAACAGGAACCCACGTGGAGCAGGGAGTTTCAGCCTTGGGACAAGGTGTCCAAGAGGTGATCTCAGGGGTACAAAAGACAGTAAACGGCATGGAAAAGGTTAATCCTGAGAATTATCTCAAACTAAACTGAGAGAGTGGGTCAAAGAGACGCAGATTCAAATTAGTAAAAGGCTAATTTAAGGCTGATATCAGGAAGTTCTTCTTCATAAGAATGGGCTCTGAGATACAGTAGTGGAGGAGAAAACGCTAGAATTATTTAAGACACAGTTAGATGGCACAGTGGGGGAGACAGTCAGGTCCTTCTGGATGGATGAACTAAAGTGGGCCACACAAGCTTCCTTTTCCATATTTATGTTGTAATCTGGTGAAATCACAGCAATACCCTTAAAATCACAAAGCACTTGTACATCAGTTCGGGTCCCAGAAGAGTGACATTGAAATGGCGACCCACAACCTCCATGCTGCAGTCTCCTCTACTTACCCTTGCACCACAGCACTAATTGAAGGCCAGCTTGTGAAGGAGAGCCACGGTTTGCACGTCTGTTTTTTTCATTCATTCATGGGATGTGGGCGTCGCTGGCAAGGCCAGCATTTATTGCCCATCCCTAATTGCCCTCGAGAAGGTGGTGGTGAGTCACCTTCTTGAATCACTGCAGTCCGTGTACTCCCACAGTGCTGTTAGGGAGGGAGCTCCAGGATTTTGACCCAGCGACAATGAAAGAATGGTGATATATTTCCAAGTCAGGATGGTGTGTGACTTGGAGGGGAACATGGAGGTGATGGTGTTTCCACGCGCTTGCTGCCCTTGTCCTTCTAGGTGGAAGAGGTCGCGGGTTTGGGAGGTGCTGTCGAAGAAGCCTTGGCGAGTTGCTGCAGTGCATCTTGTAGATGGTACACACTGCAGACTCGTCGTTTTTGCAGCTGTGCATGAACAAATGGGGCACTGTGCATTAGTGCTTACAACTGTAGTGGAGTCAGCTTCGTACTTATAAAGGAAGGTAAAGAAGGCAAAGTATGGTTGCAGGGAGGGAAGTAATATGGATCAAAATTAATTATTTATCATCGAGGTATCAACTACCTGCTGTCAATACTGGAGTTCCACGGTGTAAAAGTACTTTGATTTCCTACATACACACACTCTACATTATCCTTCTCCTCACAGAATCACAGAATCACAGAAACCCCACAGTGCAGATAGAGGCCATTTCGGCCCATCGAGCCTGCACCGACACATATCCCACCCGATCCCCGTAACCCCTACACCAACACATATCCCACCCTATCCCTGTAACCCCACGCATTTAATCCCCCTAACACTAAGGGTCAATTTATCATAGCCAATCAACCTAACCCGCACATCTTTGGACTGTGGGAGGAAACCGGAGCACCCGGAGGAAACCCACGCAAACACGGGGAGAATGTGCAAACTCCACACAGACAGTCGCCCGAGGCTGGATTCGAACCCGGGTCCCTGGCGCTGTGAGGCAACAGTGCTAACCACTTTGAGTTCTCGATTAATAAATGCTTCAGAAGTTATTTTTTAAATAAGCATTTAAATATTGTTTTCACGGTAATAGCTCTTCTAAAACAATTACTACATCAGCTCCTGTACCAGCAGTCAGGGATCTTGTGCATCCTGTCTCCACACAAAGAGTGCTGGCTCATTAATATTCAGAGGCATCCAACATATGCAGTTATTCTTATAATATTTATATACGCCAGATGTCCCGTGAAGTTGATCATGAAGCGCTGAAGGACACGCTCTTTTGTAACAACAGGGGTGGTGTTATGCCACGTAGTTTAATCAGAGCCACTGATTTACAGGGACTGAGCAAGACAAATTGCATTTTAATTGCATGGTCTTCAGGGATTTTCACTTGTGTTTTCCTGGCTAGGGAGTCTAGAACCAGGGGTCACAGTACCAGAATAAGGGGTCGGCCACTTAGGACTGAGGTGAGCAGACATTTTTCACGCAAATATTTGTGAATCTTTGGAATTCTCCACCCGAGAGAGCTGTGGAGGCTCAGTCGTTGAGTGTATTCAAGACAGAGATCGATAGATTTTTAGACACTAAGGGAATCAAGGGATATGAGGATAGTGCGGGAAGGTGGAGTTGAGGTCGAAGATCAGTCATGATCTTACTGAATGGCGGAGCAGGCTTGAGGGCCATATGGCCTACTCCTACTCCAAATTCTTATCCAAATATAATTCCATAACAAATGACCATTATTAAAATATTCTTTGATCTCTACACTTAATTTTTATCTATTGCCTTTCTTAAAGTACAGATTAAACAGCAAGGCAGTAGGCGAGACGTATCACATTGCAACTATGTTGGGGGCGTTTAGCATCACTCCTGGGGGGACATAAGCAACTTTGGGGGCAGAGTCTGGATTTGGCAGCTTTCAGGGGTGTTCTTGATGTCTTGATGTGTGGGGGGGTCCTGAAATTTGGCAGCAATAGGGGAGGGTGGGCTCTGGGGTTTAGCAGCATAGGAGGTGAGTCTTGTAGTGTGGGAGAACTAAAGTGACGATCCTGGTGATCAGCAGCAGCTGCAGTAAATCTGGGGTCTGCCAGTCCCTTGGGGGAGGTTCTGAGATTTGATACATGTGTGACAGGAGCCCTGAATCTTGGCAATATTGGGGAGTGGAGGGCTGTGATTGGTGGCATTGCAAAGGGGGAGACTGAGACTTGGCAGAACTGGGAGGGGTGCAACATGGGGTATTCCCTTACTGGGGATTCCTGGGGTGTGGCAGCCCTGGGGAGCAGGATCTCAGGGTGTAGCAGCCCTGGGGAGCAGGATCTCAGGGTATAACTGCCCGGGGGAGCAGGATCTCGGTGTGGCAGCCCTGGGGAGCAGGATCTCAGGGTGTGGCAGCCCTGGGGAGCAGGATCTCAGGGTGTGGCAGCCCTGGGGAGCAGGATCTCAGGGTGTGGCAGCCCTGGGGAGCAGGATCTCAGGGTGTGGCAGCCCTGGGGAGCAGGATCTCAGGGTGTGGCAGCCCTGGGGAGCAGGATCTCAGGGTGTGGCAGCCCTGGGGAGCAGGATCTCAGGGTGTGGCAGCCCTGGGGAGCAGGATCTCAGGGTGTGGCAGCCCTGGGGAGCAGGATCTCAGGGTGTGGCAGCCCTGGGGAGCAGGATCTCAGGGTATAACTGCCCGGGAGAGCAGGATCTCAGCGTGCGGCAGCCCTGGGGAGCAGGATCTCGGTGTGGCAGCCCTGGGGAGCAGGATCTCAGGGTGTGGCAGCCCTGGGGAGCAGGATCTCAGGGTGTGGCAGCCCTGGGGAGCAGGATCTCAGGGTGTGGCAGCCCTGGGGAGCAGGATCTCAGGATGTGGCAGCCCTGGGGAGCAGGATCTCAGGGTGTGGCAGCCCTGGGGAGCAGGATCTCAGGGTATAACTGCCCGGGAGAGCAGGATCTCAGCGTGCGGCAGCCCTGGGGAGCAGGATCTCAGGGTGTGGCAGCCCTGGGGAGCAGGATCTCAGGGTGTGGCAGCCCTGGGGAGCAGGATCTCAGGATGTGGCAGCCCTGGGGAGCAGGATCTCAGGGTGTGGCAGCCCTGGGGAGCAGGATCTCAGGGTGTGGCAGCCCTGGGGAGCAGGATCTCAGGATGTGGCAGCCCTGGGGAGCAGGATCTCAGGATGTGGCAGCCCTGGGGACGATTAAGGAAGTAGCTAATAATAGTCCTAATGTGCAACAATTTTGCTCACATAAGGTTGTTCTGCCTTACCTACGATAGATGGGTCAACAAATTGTAAAGTCTGTGGGTTATATGGTGAATTAATACACAGACTACAAGAGTAACTTTAACAGGACTTTACTATTCGAAGGTCAGGGCGAATCTGCCCAATAAATCCTTACACAGCACTTATATACCGGTGTGGTCACTCCCGGTATTACAGTATACAGCAGCCAAGATAAAGTCGTGCAACACCTAAAATAGTTCTCTTAAAGGTGGACAGTTACATACACTACACAAATAACTAGCACAGCAGCATAATTAAGTGATTTTGTAAACAACTTTGGAACTTTTAAGTTTAAACTAAAGAAAGCACAGGCAGTGTAACCACCCTCTTTGTCTTTCCTTCCCTATATCTCAGAGGTGTAGCCATACTCAGTAAACCCGACTCCCAAAGCTTTTCTAAATTCTTGTAGCTACTTATTAAATTATTTAGAAACACAAAGAGACTGAGAAATTGTGTGCCACCATGATGAAAAACGTACGTGTGAGTGTGTATGTATACAGTACACCCGGTATCAGAGAGTGACCAGTACCCCTGGAACTATACACCAGGTGTGAGAGTGACCAATATGGGAACAGTAGCATAGTGCTAATGTCACTGGGCTATTAATCCAGAGATCTGAAATAATGATCCAGAGACGGGAGTTCAAATCCCACCACGGCAGCTTGGGAATTTAAATTCAGTTAATTAAATAAGTCTGGAATAAAAAGCTAGTATCAGTAATGGTGACCATGAAACTACTGGATTGTTGTAAAAACCCACCTGGTTCACTAATGTCCTTTTGGGAAGGAAATCTGCTGTCCTTACCTGGTCTGGCCTATATGTGACTCCAGACCCACAGCAATGTGGTTGACTCTTAACTGCCCTCTGAAATGGCCTAACAACTCAGTTGTAACAAACCACTACGAAACAAAATAATAAGAATGAAACTGGACAGACCACTCGGTACCGGCTACGGATACAGCAACAGCACAGCCAAGTCAACCCTGCAAAGTCCTCCTCACCAACATCTGGGGACTTGTGCCAAAATTGGGAGAGTTGTCGGACAGACTAGTCAAGCAACAGCCTGACATACTCACAGAATCATACCTTTCAGCCAATGTCCCAAACTCCTCCATCACCATCCCCATCCCTGGGGTGGCGGCACAGTGGTATACAGTCAGGAAAGGAGTGGCTCCGGGACTACTCAACATGACTCTGGGCCCCATGAAGTCTCATGGCTTCAGGCCAAGCATGAGCAAGGAAACCGCCTGCTAATTACAATCTACCGCCATGTTGAACACCACTTGGATGAAGCACTGAGAGTAACAAGGGTGCAGAATGTACTCTGGGTGGGAAACTTCAATATCCATCACCAAGAGCGGCTCGGTAGCACCACTACTGACCGAGCTGGCCAAGTCCTGAAGGACATAACTGCCAGTCTGGGCCTGCGACAGGTGGTGAGAGAAACAACACGAGGGGAAAAACCTACTTGACCTCGTCCTCACCAATCTACCTGTCCATGAAAGCATTGGTAGCAGTGACCAACACACAGTCATTGTTGAGACGAAGTCCCGTCTTCACACTGAGGACATCCTCCATCGTGTTGTGTGGCACTACCACTGTGCTAAATGGGATAGATTCAGAACAGATCTAGCAGCTCAAAACTGGGCATCCATGAGGCGCTGTGGGCCATCAGCAGCAGAAGAATTGTTTTCCACCACAATCTGTAACCTCATGGCCCGGCATATCCCTCATTACCACCAAGCCAGGGGACCAACCCTGGTTCAATAAGGAGTGTAGAAGAGCATGCCAGGAGCAGCACCAGGCGTACCTAAAAATGAGGTGACAACCTGGGGAAGCTGCAACACATGCATGCTAAAAAGCAGAAGCAGCATGCTGAGTGATCTGACAACCAACGGATCAGATCAAAGCTCTGCAGTCCTGCCACATCCAGTCGTGAATGGTGGTGGACCATTAAACAACTAACGGGAGGAGGAGGCTCCATGAATATCCCCATCCTCAATGATGGTGGAGCCCAGCACGAGTGCAAAAGACAAGGCTGAAGCGTTTGCAACCATCTTCAGCCAGAAGTGCCGAGTGGATGATCCATATCGGCCTACTCCCGAGGTCGCCACCATCACAGAAGCCAGTCATCAACCAATTCGATTCACTCCATGTGATATCAAGAAACAGCTGAGCGCACTGGGTACAGCAAAGGCTATGGGCCCTGACAACATCCCGGCTATCGTGCTGAAGACTTGTGCTCCAGAACTAGCCGTGCCTCTAGCCAAGCTGTTCCAGTACAGCTACAACACTGGCATCTATCAGACAATGTGGAAAACTGCCCAGGTATGTCCTGTCCATAAAAAGCAGGACAAATCCAACCCAGCCAATTACCGCCCAATCAGTCGACTCTCAATCATCAGCAAAATGATGGAAGGTGTCATCGACAGTGCTATCAAGCGGCACTTACTCACCAATACTTCCTCTTCTTAGCCAGTCCCTCGGAACCGAGGATGACTTGCTTCCACATTAAAAATGAGTTCGCAGGTGGCTGATGAGTCCAATGCGGGACCTACAGTCTCTGTCACAGGTGGGGTAGACGGTGGTTGAAGGGGCGGGTGGGTGGGGTGCTTGGGTTGACGTGCGCTCCTTGCGCTGCCTGCGCTTGGCTTCCGCTTACTCCCGGCAAAGAGACTCAAGGTGTTCGGCGCCTTCCCGGATGCTTCTCCTCCATTTTGTGCGGTCTTGGGCCAGGGATTCCCAGGTGTCGATGGGGATGTTGCACTTTTTCAAGGAGGATTTGAGGGGGTCCTTGAAGCGTTTCCTCTGCCCACCTGGAGCTCTCTTGCCGTGCCGGAGCTCCGAGTAGAGCGCTTGTTTTGGGAGTCTCGTATCGGGCATGCGGACGATGTGACCCGTCCATCGGAGCTGATCAAGCGTGGTCAAAGCTTCGATGCTGGGGATGTTGGCCTGAGCAAGAACACTGACGTTGGTGCGCCTATCCTGCCAATGGATTGGCAGGATCTTGCGGAGGCAGCGTTGGTGGTACCTCTCCAGTGCTTTGAGGTGCCTGCTGTACATGGTCCATGTCTCTGAGGCATACAGCAGGGCGGGTATCACTGCTGCTCTGCAGACCATGAGCTTAGTGCCGGGTTTGAGGTCCTGGTCTTCAAACACTCTCTTCCTCAGGTGACCGAAGGCTGCACTGGCACACTGGACTTTCTCGTCGACGTCTGCCCTTGTTGACAGTAGGCTCCCGAGGTATGGAAAGTGGTCCACGTTGTCCAAGGCCTTGTCGTAGATTTTGATAATCGGGGGGCAGTACTGTGTGGCGGGGGCAGGTTGGTAGAGGACCTTTGTCTTACGGATGTTTAGTGTAAGGCCCATGCTCTTGTACGCTTTGAAGGTGTTGACGATGGTTTGGAGTTCGACCTCCGAGTGAGCGCAGACGCAAGCGTTGTCTGCATACTGTAATTCGACGATAGAGAATGGGACGACCTCGGATCTGGACTGGAGGCGACAGAGGTTGAACAGTTTCCCGTTTGTTCTGTAAATTAGCTCCACTCCATTGGGGAGCTTACTGAGGGTGAGATGGAGCATTGCAGCAAGGAAGATCGAGAAGAGCGTTGGTGCGATGACACAGCCTTGTTTGACCCCGGTTCGTACATGAATTGGGTCTGTGGTGGAACCGTTGGTCAGGATCACGGCTTGCATGTCGTCGTGAAGCAGGCGGAGGATGGTGACAAACTTTTGAGGGCAGCCGAATTTGAGGAGGGCACTCCATAATCCCTCACAGTTGACAGTGTTGAAGGCCTTTGAGAGATCAAAGAAGGCCATGTACAGCGGTTGGTGCTGTTCCCTGCATTTCTCTTGTAGTTAACGCGCGGTGAAGATCATGTCCATTGTGCCCCACAGTGGGCGGAATCCACATTGTGACTCTGGGAGGAGCTCTTCGGCCACTGGGAGGAGGCAATTGAAGAGGATTCTTGCGATGACTTTCCCTGTGGCAGACAGCAGGGAAACTCCTCTGTAATTACCGCAATCGGACTTGTCACCTTTCTTGAAGATGGTCACAATTACGGCATCTCTGAGATCCCCTGGCATGCTCTCCTCCTTCCAGATAAGAGAAATTAGTTCATGAATTCGCGCCAGTAGTGCTTCTCCACCATGCTTTAGTGCCTCGGCGGGGATTCCATCTGCTCCTGAGGCCTTGTTGTTCTTCAGTTGTTGGGTGGCCTTTTCAACCTCATGCTGGGCTGGGGTTGTGCTGAGATGGTGGCGGGTATCATGCTGTGGGATGGAGTTGAGGACACTCGTGTCGAAGACAGTCGCGGTTAAGGAGATCTTCGAATTGCTGCTTCCAGCGGACACTGACTGCCTCTCTGTCCTTGATGAGTACCTCTCCGTTCTTGGCCTGCAGTGGGGTAGGGCCTTGGGTGCTTGGGCCGTAGATGGTCTTGACTGCACTAAAGAATCCATGCACGTTGTGGTTGTCGGCTAGCTGCTGGAGCTCCTGCGCTTTCTCCACCCACCAATAACCTGCACACTGATGCCCAGTTTGGGTTCCGCCAAGACCACTCGGCTCCCGACCTCATTACAGCCTTGGTCCAACCATGGACAAAGGAGCTGAATTCCAGAGGTGAGGCGAGAGTGACTGCCCTTGACATCAAGGCAGCATTTGACTGACTGTGGCATCAAGGAGCCCTAGAAAAACTGAAGTCAATGGGAATCAGGGGGAAACGCTCCACTGGCTGGAGTCATACCTAGCACAAAGGAAGATGGTTGTGGTGGTTGAAAGTTAATCATCACAGCCCAAGGACATCGCTGCAGGAGTTCCTCAGAGCAGTGTCCTCGGCCCAACCATCTTCAGCTGCTTCATCAATGACCTTCCCTCCAATATAAGGTCAGAAATGGGGATGTTCGCTGATGACTGCACAGTGTTCAGCACCATTCACAATTCCTCAGATAATGAAGCAGTCCATGCCCGCATGCAACAAGACCTGGACGACGTTCAGACTTGGGCTGATAAGTGGCAGGTAACATTCGTGCCACAGAAGTGCCAGGCAATTACTATCTCCAACAAGCGAGAGTCTAACCACCTCCCCATGACATTCAACGGCATTACCATCGCCAAATCCCCCACGATCAACATCCTGGGGGCCAGCATTAACCAGAAACTTAACTGGACCAGCCACATAAATACTGTGGCAACAAGAGCAGGTCAGCGGCTAGGTATTCTGCGGCGAGTGTCTCACCTCCTGACTCCCCAAAGCCTTTCCACCATCTACAAGGCACAAGTCAGGAGTGTGATGGAATACTCTCCACTTGCCTGGATGAGTGCAGCTGCAACAACACTCAAGATGCTCGACACCATCCAGGACAAAGCAGACTGTTTGATTGGCACCCCATCCACCACCTTAAACATTCACTCCCTCCACCACCGGCGTACCGTGGCTGCAGTGTGTACCATCTGCAAGATGCACTGCAGCAACTCACCAAGGCTTCTTCAGCAGCACCTCCCAAACTCGCGACCTCTTCCACCTAGAAAGACAAGGACAGCAGGCGCATGGGAACACCACCAGCTCCAAGTTCCTCTCCAATTCACACACACCATCCTGACTTAGAAGTAAATCGTCGATCCTCCATCGTCGCTGGGTCAAAATCCTGGAACTTCCCACGTAACAGCACTGTGGGAGTGCCTTCACCACATGGATTACAGCGGTTCAAGAAGGCGGCTCACCACCACCTTCTCAAGGGCAATTAGGGATGGGCAATAAATGCTGGCCTTGCCAGCGACGCCCGCATCCCATAAGCGAATTTTAAAAAAAGTACCCCTGGAATCATACACCCGGTGTGACAGTGACCAGTACCCCTGGAACCATACACCCGGTGTGAGAGTGACCAGTACCCCTGGAACCATACACCCGGTGTGAGAGTGACCAGTAGCCCTGGAACCATACAACCGGTGTGAGAGTGACCAGTACCCCTGGAACCATACACCCGGTGTGAGAGTGACCAGTACCCCTGGAACCATACACCTGGTGTGAGAGTGACCAGTACCCCTGGAACCATACACCCGGTGTGAGAGTGACCAGTAGCCCTGGAACCATACACCCGGTGTGAGAGTGACCAGTAGCCCTGGAACCATACACCCGGTGTGAGAGTGACCAGTAGCCCTGGAACCATACACCCGGTGTGAGAGTGACCAGTAGCCCTGGAACTATACACCAGGCGAGAGAGTGACCTGTGTCAATGGAACCATCCACCAGGAAGTAGTTAATGCTTTCAGGAGAGTCGTGGAAAGGGAAAAAAATTGAGACGGAAGAAATGTTGCAGTTAAAATGCTTTCAAACACATTAAAAATGGAAGCACTTGTTCAATTCGCTCTCCATTACACGGTTGCACCATTTGGCTTTACAGTTTACATCAGCTGATGAATTCCATTTTTATCCTGGTCTTATGACCACTGCGTTGATATATAAAAAAAACTGCTACTTCACCTTAAAATAGCAAAGAATTGCTATATGAAACACGACATAGGAAGTTAGTTTTGTTTTAAATATAGTAACTGGGTTATCTTTGATTTCAATGTCAAATCGCATATACTGTGCGAGAAAACATGTCAGATTGAAACGTGTTGTATATTCTGGAGACGTGAGCCTCTATTTCATTCAGCCATCACCCACTCGCCAACAGATAAACATTTCTATCATCCCACAAAATATTATCCTGGTCAGGTTCTTTTTATACCAATCCATTTTAAATCATAAATTCACCAAGTTAGTGCAGCAGAAAATTAATCCCTGGGTGTAATCCTCCTCCTTTTCTCAATCATCATTCAGGAGCTCCGTTGCACAGCAATTCAGCATCAGTAAGCTGGAGATATTTTTGCTTTATAAATCAGTTTGGAATTAGAAGCACATGTTACCCAATGTCAAGCGTTCTTATTAAATGCCAAAATAACAGCACGTTTAATGGTCTAAGAATAGTTGTGCCAGGTTGAGTAACCATATATTTCTTTAATATGAAATATATATCCAAGGATTAGTAATTAATCTGCAACGGCTATGCAAGGCCAGGCTTTGAACCAGTGGAGACATGACCTTATTAACCATCCATGAGAAGATATAGTAAATCAGTCAAGCGACTGTAGGGAGGTGATGTAGGATGAATAGGCTTGTGTTATGGATGCACTGGAAGGAGATAAAGTGAAAGGCCGTAATGAAACCCATGGTTTCTCATTAGTGAGTAATCAGATCTTTAGTGCACAGACTCACTGAGGTGAGAACACATTGACATAATGACATTACTTTAGGACTTAATTACACATACAAAAAGGTACAGACACTGGGGTTCCTGGGGGGACCTTGAGTCTTGCTGAGGCTAGTGTTGAGGCTAGCGTAAGCAGTTCATGACGACATACTTTCGATCTTCTGAAGGTGTCCCTGGTATGAGAGTTATAATTGATACCTTTATCTCACATTCACTGCATGTAAAGGGTTGTGTTTTATTATCTTATTGCCTTGATTTAATAAAGAGTAAATACCAGAGTTTCAATGTTTCCTAGTGCTCAAACTTGTATTCGGGCAACAGGGCTTTATGACAATATCCTGCATAAACCTAACAAATGGCTTTCGCCGTTATTAGTGTGTAAATCGCCCAGTAATTTGTGGCGAGGAAGAGATATCCCCATGAATTGGGAAGTTGCTAAACAATTTGCGCCGCTCCGCCATTAGCCTCACATAAACGGAAGCTCGCTCTCAACCTCCCCGTGAGTTTCATAAAGTTGCTGCATTTGCATATTAATTACCCATTAAATTGCCGTAAAAAGTCAGGGCTGGTACTTAACAGCGTAAAGATCTATTAAATGAGGAGATTTATGTTTCTGCAATGCCTGCCAACCTCTGGCCCATAAAGGGAACTGAAAACAGTGGAGTCTTATTCCTAAAGCTAGTAAATTGCTACCTGGATTAAAAAAATTAAATTTACATTTTTTTTTCTTACATTTCCTTTCTGTCCCTTTTTTCAAGGAGGTCCCTCTCCTTGGAAGTTTAACAAACTCATTGATTATCAGGTGAGTTTCTTGAACAGCCAGTTAAGATGAGACTAGGTTTTCCTTCACTTCCTCCCCACCATGACCACTTCACTGGACCCTTTAAGTTTGACAAAAATGTCTCTCGGCCCTTCAGATGATGCTGGACTACAACAATAGTGAAAATACTGTCTTTGCCTATACTCTTACTGAACAGAAAATGTTGTATTGTTATACTTGTGTCGGTGTTTAAAATCTGACGGTCAAATGTATCTTATACGATGGTTTATTGACACACAATGGATGCCCAAGTAAGAAACTGAGATCCCCTGCTACTAAAGGAGCACATGTACATACTTAGAGGTACAACACGAAACAGGCTGTTCGGCCCAACTACTCCACATCAATGTTTACCCTCCTAACACCTTTACTCTTCCTGTTTGTGTTAGTCGTGGTTCAGTGGGCAGCACTCTCACCTCTGAGTCAGAAGGTTGTGGGTTCAAGTCCCACTCCAGAGACTCGAGCACCTAATCTAGGCCGACACTACAATGCAGTACTGAGTGAGTCGGAGGTGCCGTCTTTCAGGTGAGACGTTAAATCGAGGCCCTATCTGCCCTCTCAGGTAGACGTAAAAGATTTCATAGTACTATTTCGAAGCAGTACAGAGGAGGTAACCCTGGTGTCCTGATCAACATTTATCCCTCAATGAACATCTGGTCATTATCACAATGCTGTTTGTGGGAGCTTTCTGTGCACAAATTGGCTGTCACGTTTCCTACATTACAACAGTGACTACACTTCATTGGCTGCAAAGCGCTTTGGGAAGTCCTGAGGTCGTGAAAGGTGCTATATAAATGCGCGTCTTTCTTTATTTCTGTTCCGGTATCTTTTTCTAATCCTCTTTGCTTCACCCCACCTATCTAATCTGACTTTCAATTGACATAGTTCCTGCTTCAGCCACTAATCCTGGAAGTGATTCCAGAGCCAGACTCATTCACTCGGTGCAATGTGTGTTATACCTGATGTTAAAACTGCATTTTTAAATAATCCCATGGAATAATCAATCTCATACAGAGCATTTATCAATAAAATTCACCAAAATGACTAAGGACTGGTTACCACCAGAGTTCCACGATCAAGGTACCATCTATTTTGACAAACTCATTCACGACAAAATAAACCGCCTGGCTACATTTGTTGTAAGATGTTAGGGGGTGCGTTTCGTGCCAGAGAGTGCGTCTATAACAGGCAACATCACAAGGAAATGGGTTGACGTTTCTGATTTGGAAGGCCCAGCCCTCCATTCAAACAAGTGACAATCTGAAGGCACTGGACAGTCGATCAGCTGTTGTCACAGGCGCCTGGCAGCCAGTTCCTGCGTGAAATGGCTCTGATTATTACTAAGATCGTAAAAACATACAAATCTGCTGTTTACACCTTTGGCCAAATCATGCCAACCAAAAAGTAATTTATGGTATAGTTATATGAACCAGTAGTGAAAACCAATGGAAAAATGCTTAAAACCATGTATAATCTTTAGCCATAATGTGTGCCAGTACCTCTGTTGAAGATCTTCATCAGAAAGTTGCAGCTCTTTTTTCAGATCTTGATATCTGTCTGCCCTGAGTAACCGGGAGCCATCGTACAGTGTCAACTCCCTGTCATGAACGAGCCTATTAAAGAAAATCAAGTCAATTAATCCATTTGCAGCACCTACAACAGACAATGGCAAAAACTGTGCGCTTCACATTACCATCTATAGCAGTCATGTAGGACAATTTGTTTCCACTGGCAGGAGGGTCGGTAACCAGAGGGAACCGATTTAAGATAATTGGCAAAACAGCCAGAGGGGAGATGAGGAGAATTTTTTTTACGCAACGAGTTGTTACGATTTGGAACGCGCTGCCTGAAAGGGCGGTGGAAGCAGATTCAATAGTAACTTTCAGAAGGGAATTGGATAAATACTTCAAAAGGAAACATTAGCAGGGCTACGGGGAAATAACAGGGGAGTGGGATTAATTGGAGAGCTCTTTCAAAAGAGCTGGCAGAGACACAATGGGCTGAATGGCCTCCTTCGCTGCTGTATGATTCTATGTAAGATCATAAAACATGGAGAGACAGAAGACCATTGCGGCCATTTACGTCGCTTGTTCCAAATTGCACCAGTTCTCCAATTTACTCAATTGAATGCTTGAAAGCTTGGCAAAGTAGCCATGAAACTAATATTTAAACCACATAAAACAGACAGCGCTTTTCAAAATGGTCAAGTAAACTGTGCAGCCGAAGTACAGATATGGTTTGGAAAGCAAAAACACCTGATTTATTTTGTTGTGATCTTTGCACAAAGAGCACGAAACATACATTAGTCTAAATCTAAGCCTCCAGTGGTGTGGAAGAATCACAGAGCCACTGCCTTTTCTGTGGAGTGAAGAGTAACTTCCTCTTGAGCTACTTTCTCATTTCTTCATTTGGGTAACGCCACGCCGAGTTTTCGGTTTAATTCCTTAATATAATACCAAACAATATTTATATATAAAAGTATATCAGTGTAATCTGAATGTACTCATCGTATTACATGTTACATTACATAGTATTTACAGCACAGAAACAGGTCTGTGCCGGTGTTTATGCTCCACACGAGCCTCCTCCCACCCTAGTTCATCTCAACCCGTCAACATATCCCTCTATTCCTTTCTCCCGCAAGTGCTTATCGAGCTTCCCCTTAAATGCGTCTGTGCTATTCGCCTCAAATACTCAGTGGTAGCGAGTTCCACATTCTCACCACTCTCTGGATTGAGAAGTTGCTCCTGAATTCCTTATTGTGACGATTGTGGCGGAACCACTGAATGAATCTGGACAATTGTATATAATTCCCTTTAACGATGTTCTAACACCAGCTAAGCCTGTACCATGGTGTTAGACATTACTTTGTTTTGTATATAGTGTTTTGTATGTACGGGGCGTGGCCCCTTTAAGAGCGCGGGTAAATGCGATGACGTCACGTCGCAAACCACGTGACTGCCCAAGCAGTCCTCGTGGAATCGCCATCTTGTTAAGACCTGTTTTCGTGGTTCTCCTGTATCGATCTCAACAAACTGTTTGAACTCGTTTATGTGGTGTATGTAACCTGTTCCACCTTAAGAGAACTACCTTAAGAGATGTACTACTTTCTCTTGGCTGCTGTATACTGTAACTAGCTGAAGTGCCCGGCGGTGCCGAGGCTTTTTCGAGGGCATGTTCTTGTTGGAAGAGAGAGAGAGAGCGCGACTTGGGGGGGGGGGGGGGAAGGGAGGGCGGGGGGGAAGGGGGGGGGTAAGGGAGGGGGGGAAGGGAGGGGGGGGAAAGGGGGGAAGGGAGGGGGAAAGGAAGGGAGGGCAGGGGGGGGAAAAGGGGGGGGGAGGCGGGGGGGGGGGAGGGAGGGCCCCCCCCGAGGGTCGCGGCCCCCCTGAGGGTCGCGGCCCCCCCGAAGGTCGCGCCCCCCCCGAGGGTCGCGGCCCCCCCCCCCCCCCCCCCCCGAGGGTCGCGGCCCCCCCACCCCCCCCCCGAGGGTCGCGCCCCCCCCACCCCCCCCCCCACGAGGTGAAGACCGCCGATTGCGGCTGTGCGAGACGGCCGGCAGGCCCGGTTGCCAGGGTAACCGTTGACGCTCAGCAAGCCCCGCCCCCCGGCCGAGCCAGAGAGAGACGCCGCGTCTCAGCTCCTGCTGCGCGCGCGCGCACCCTTTAGTAAGGCAGCGGCGCTGGGCTGAGGCCAGCCCGCCCCTGCAGCCTTCGAGTGGGGCCGGGAGGTGCCTAGCTTGGGCGTGGGTGCGGAGGAGAAGCCGAGGCTTCGAGGCCTACCTGGAAAAACGGGGAAAGGTAGGAAAATTAATGAGATTAGATAAGTTAATTCGTTTCTAAATCATTTTTAAAAAAAACAATGTGTGTTTTAAAAGCAACGTTATTTTTAAAGACGCAGAAAGCGGGAAAAAGAAAGGAAAAGTTTGGAATCAAGATGGCGGCAACTCACCTCGGTTCAGAACGATAAGGCCCGGCCACACACGCACCGATTGGCCCGGCGGCACACGCCAGCAACCCGGCGTACGATTGGTCGAGCTCGAGGTCACTCTGTCGCTAATGAGCGGATAATGAGATGCTAATGAGCGGAATGTTGAAGGTTTTTGGGATAACAC
>NC_141000.1:4401939-4750888 GCF_052327205.1 Somniosus microcephalus | reverse complement strand
AATACTCCCACAGTATTCACACACTGTCTGTAGAATACTCCACAGTATTCACACAGTGCCTGTAGAATACTCCCACAGTATTCACACACTGTCTGTAGAATACTCCCACAGTGTTCACACAGTGTCTGTAGAATACTCCCACAGTATTCACACAGTGTCTGTAGAATACTCCCACAGTATTCACACACTGTCTGTAGAATACTCCCACAGTATTCACACAGTGTCTGTAGAATACTCCCACAGTATTCACACACTGTCTGTAGAATACTCCCACAGTATTCACACACTGTCTGTAGAATACTCCCACAGTATTCACACACTGTCTGTAGAATACTCCCACAGTATTCACACAGTGTCTGTAGAATACTCCCACAGTATTCTCACACTGTCTGTAGAATACTCCCACAGTATTCACACACTGTCTGTAGAATACTCCCACAGTATTCACACAGTGTCTGTAGAATACTCCCACAGTATTCACACTGTCTGTAGAATACTCCCACAGTATTCACACACTGTCTGTAGAATACTCCCACAGTATTCACACACTGTCTGTAGAATACTCCCACAGTATTCACACAGTGTCTGTAGAATACTCCCACAGTATTCACACACTGTCTGTAGAATACTCCCACAGTATTCACACACTGTCTGTAGAATACTCCCACAGTATTCACACAGTGTCTGTAGAATACTCCCACAGCATTCACACACTGTCTGTAGAATACTCCCACAGTATTCACACACTGTCTGTAGAATACTCCACAGTATTCACACTGTCCTGTAGAATACTCCCACAGTATTCACACACTGTCTGTAGAATACTCCCACAGTATTCACACACTGTCTGTAGAATACTCCCACAGTATTCACACACTGTCTGTAGAATACTCCCACAGCTATTCACACACTGTCTGTAGAATACTCCCACAGTATTCACACACTGTCTGTAGAATACTCCCACAGTATTCACACACTGTCTGTAGAATACTCCCACAGTATTCACACAGTGCCTGTAGAATACTCCCACAGTATTCACACACTGTCTGTAGAATACTCCCACAGTATTCACACACTGTCTGTAGAATACTCCCACAGTATTCACACACGTGTCTGTAGAATACTCCCACAGTATTCACACACTGTCTGTAGAATACTCCCACAGTATTCACACACTGTCTGTAGAATACTCCCACAGTATTCACACACTGTGCTGTAGAATACTCCCACAGTATTCACACAGTGTCTGTAGAATACTCCCACAGTATTCACACACTGTCTGTAGAATACTCCCACAGTATTCACACACTGTCTGTAGAATACTCCCACAGTATTCACACACTGTCTGTAGAATACTCCCACAGTATTCACACACTGTCTGTAGAATACTCCCACAGTATTCACACACTGTCTGTAGAATACTCCACAGTATTCACACACTGTCTGTAGAATACTCCCACAGTATTCACACACTGTCTGTAGAATACTCCCACAGTATTCACACACTGTCTGTAGAATACTCCCACAGTATTCACACACTGTCTGTAGAATACTCCCACAGTATTCACACACGTGTCTGTAGAATACTCCCACAGTATTCACACACTGTCTGTAGAATACTCCCACAGTATTCACACACTGTCTGTAGAATACTCCCACAGTATTCACACACTGGTCTGTAGAATACTCCACAGTATTCACACACTGTCTGTAGAATACTCCCACAGTATTCACACACTGTCTGTAGAATACTCCCACAGTATTCACACACTGTCTGTAGAATACTCCCACAGTATTCACACACTGTCTGTAGAATACTCCCACAGTATTCACACACTGTCTGTAGAATACTCCCACAGTATTCACACACTGTCTGTAGAATACTCCCACAGTATTCACACACTGTCTGTAGAATACTCCCACAGTATTCACACAGCTGTCTGTAGAATACTCCCACAGTATTCACACACTGTCTGTAGAATACTCCCACAGTATTCACACACTGTCTGTAGAATACTCCCACAGTATTCACACACTGTCTGTAGAATACTCCCACAGTATTCACACACTGTCTGTAGAATACTCCACAGTATTCACACACTGTCTGTAGAATACTCCCACAGTATTCACACACTGTCTGTAGAATACTCCACAGTATTCACACACTGTCTGTAGAATACTCCCACAGTATTCACACACTGTCTGTAGAATACTCCCACAGTATTCACACACTGTCTGTAGAATACTCCCACAGTATTCACACACTGTCTGTAGAATACTCCCACAGTATTCACACACTGTCTGTAGAATACTCCCACAGTATTCACACACTGTCTGTAGAATACTCCCACAGTATTCACACACTGTCTGTAGAATACTCCACAGTATTCACACACTGTCCTGTAGAATACTCCCACAGTATTCACACACTGTCTGTAGAATACTCCCACAGTATTCACACACTGTCTGTAGAATACTCCCACAGTATTCACACACTGTCTGTAGAATACTCCCACAGTATTCACACACTGTCTGTAGAATACTCCCACAGTATTCACACACTGTCTGTAGAATACTCCCACAGTATTCACACACTGTCTGTAGAATACTCCCACAGTATTCACACACTGTCTGTAGAATACTCCCACAGTATTCACACACTGTCTGTAGAATACTCCCACAGTATTCACACACTGTCTGTAGAATACTCCCACAGTATTCACACACTGTCTGTAGAATACTCCCACAGTATTCACACACTGTCTGTAGAATACTCCCACAGTATTCACACACTGTCTGTAGAATACTCCCACAGTATTCACACACTGTCTGTAGAATACTCCCACAGTATTCACACACTGTCTGTAGAATACTCCCACAGTATTCACACACTGTCTGTAGAATACTCCCACAGTATTCACACACTGTCTGTAGAATACTCCCACAGTATTCACACACTGTCTGTAGAATACTCCCACAGTATTCACACACTGTCCTGTAGAATACTCCCACAGTATTCACACACTGTCTGTAGAATACTCCCACAGTATTCACACACTGCCTGTAGAATACTCCCACAGTATTCACACAGTGTCTGTAGAATACTCCCACAGTATTCACACACTGTCTGTAGAATACTCCCACAGTATTCACACAGTGTCTGTAGAATACTCCCACAGTATTCACACACTGTCTGTAGAATACTCCCACAGTATTCACACACGTGTCTGTAGAATACTCCCACAGTATTCACACACTGTCTGTAGAATACTCCCACAGTATTCACACACTGTCTGTAGAATACTCCCACAGTATTCACACACTGTCTGTAGAATACTCCCACAGTATTCACACAGTGTCTGTAGAATACTCCCACAGTATTCACACACTGTCTGTAGAATACTCCCACAGTATTCACACACTGTCTGTAGAATACTCCCACAGTATTCACACACTGTCTGTAGAATACTCCCACAGTATTCACACACTGTCTGTAGAATACTCCCACAGTATTCACACACTGTCTGTAGAATACTCCCACAGTATTCACACACTGTCTGTAGAATACTCCCACAGTATTCACACACTGTCTGTAGAATACTCCCACAGTATTCACACAGTGTCTGTAGAATACTCCCACAGTATTCACACACTGTCTGTAGAATACTCCCACAGTATTCACACACTGTCTGTAGAATACTCCCACAGTATTCACACACTGTCTGTAGAATACTCCCACAGTATTCACACACGTCTGTAGAATACTCCCACAGTATTCACACACTGTCTGTAGAATACTCCCACAGTATTCACACACTGTCTGTAGAATACTCCCACAGTATTCACACACTGTCTGTAGAATACTCCCACAGTATTCACACAGCTGTCTGTAGAATACTCCCACAGTATTCACACACTGTCTGTAGAATACTCCCACAGTATTCACACACTGTCTGTAGAATACTCCCACAGTATTCACACACTGTCTGTAGAATACTCCCACAGTATTCACACACTGTCTGTAGAATACTCCCACAGTATTCACACACTGTCTGTAGAATACTCCCACAGTATTCACACACTGTCTGTAGAATACTCCCACAGTATTCACACACTGTCTGTAGAATACTCCCACAGTATTCACACAGCTGTCTGTAGAATACTCCCACAGTATTCACACACTGCCTGTAGAATACTCCCACAGTATTCACACACAGTCTGTAGAATACTCCCACAGTATTCACACACTGCCTGTAGAATACTCCCACAGTATTCACACACTGTCTGTAGAATACTCCCACAGTATTCACACACTGCCTGTAGAATACTCCCACAGTATTCACACAGTGTCTGTAGAATACTCCCACAGTATTCACACACTGTCTGTAGAATACTCCCACAGTATTCACACAGCTGTCTGTAGAATACTCCCACAGTATTCACACACTGTCTGTAGAATACTCCCACAGTATTCACACAGTGTCTGTAGAATACTCCCACAGTATTCACACACTGTCTGTAGAATACTCCCACAGTATTCACACACTGTCTGTAGAATACTCCCACAGTATTCACACACTGTCTGTAGAATACTCCCACAGTATTCACACAGTGTCTGTAGAATACTCCCACAGTATTCACACACTGTCTGTAGAATACTCCCACAGTATTCACACACTGTCTGTAGAATACTCCCACAGTATTCACACACTGTCTGTAGAATACTCCCACAGTATTCACACACTGTCTGTAGAATACTCCCACAGTATTCACACACGTGTCTGTAGAATACTCCCACAGTATTCACACACTGTCTGTAGAATACTCCCACAGTATTCACACACTGTCTGTAGAATACTCCCACAGTATTCACACAGTGTCTGTAGAATACTCCCACAGTATTCACACACTGTCTGTAGAATACTCCCACAGTATTCACACACTGTCTGTAGAATACTCCCACAGTATTCACACACTGTCTGTAGAATACTCCCACAGTATTCACACACTGTCTGTAGAATACTCCCACAGTATTCACACACTGTCTGTAGAATACTCCCACAGTATTCACACACTGTCTGTAGAATACTCCCACAGTATTCACACACTGTCTGTAGAATACTCCCACAGTATTCACACACTGTCTGTAGAATACTCCCACAGTATTCACACACGTGTCTGTAGAATACTCCCACAGTATTCACACACTGTCTGTAGAATACTCCCACAGTATTCACACAGCTGTCTGTAGAATACTCCCACAGTATTCACACAGTGTCTGTAGAATACTCCCACAGTATTCACACACTGCCTGTAGAATACTCCCACAGTATTCACACAGTGTCTGTAGAATACTCCCACAGTATTCACACACTGTCTGTAGAATACTCCCACAGTATTCACAACACTGTCCTGTAGAATACTCCCACAGTTTTCACACAGCTGTCTGTAGAATACTCCCACAGTATTCACACACTGTCTGTAGAATACTCCCCACAGTATTCACACACTGTCTGTAGAATACTCCCACAGTATTCACACACTGTCTGTAGAATACTCCCACAGTATTCACACACTGTCTGTAGAATACTCCCACAGTATTCACACACTGTCTGTAGAATACTCCCACAGTATTCACACAGTGCCTGTAGAATACTCCCACAGTATTCACACAGTGCCTGTAGAATACTCCCACAGTATTCACACACTGTCTGTAGAATACTCCCACAGTATTCACACACTGTCTGTAGAATACTCCCACAGTATTCACACAGTGTCTGTAGAATACTCCCACAGTATTCACGCACAGTGCCTGTAGAATACTCCCACAGTATTCACACACAGTCTGTAGAATACTCCCACAGTATTCACACAGTGTCTGTCGAATACTCCCACAGTATTCACACACTGTCCTGTAGAATACTCCCACAGTATTCACACACTGTCTGTAGAATACTCCCACAGTATTCACACACTGTCTGTAGAATACTCCCACAGTATTCACACACTGTCTGTAGAATACTCCCACAGTATTCACACAGTGCCTGTAGAATACTCCCACAGTATTCACACAGCTGCCTGTAGAATACTCCCACAGTATTCACACTGTCTGTAGAATACTCCCACAGTATTCACACTGTCTGTAGAATACTCCCACAGTATTCACACACTGTCTGTAGAATACTCCCACAGTATTCACACAGTGCCTGTAGAATACTCCCACAGTATTCACACAGTGCCTGTAGAATACTCCCACAGTATTCACACACTGTCTGTAGAATACTCCCACAGTATTCACACTGTCTGTAGAATACTCCCACAGTATTCACACACTGTCTGTAGAATACTCCCACAGTATTCACACAGTGCCTGTAGAATACTCCCACAGTATTCACACAGTGCCTGTAGAATACTCCCACAGTATTCACACTGTCTGTAGAATACTCCCACAGTATTCACACACTGTCTGTAGAATACTCCCACAGTATTCACACACTGTCTGTAGAATACTCCCACAGTATTCACACACTGTCTGTAGAATACTCCCACAGTATTCACACAGTGTCTGTAGAATACTCCCACAGTATTCACACAGTGCCTGTAGAATACTCCCACAGTATTCACACACTGTCTGTAGAATACTCCCACAGTATTCACACACTGTCTGTAGAATACTCCCACAGTATTCACACTGTCTGTAGAATACTCCCACAGTATTCACACACTGTCTGTAGAATACTCCCACAGTATTCACACACTGTCTGTAGAATACTCCCACAGTATTCACACACTGTCTGTAGAATACTCCCACAGTATTCACACACTGTCTGTAGAATACTCCCACAGTATTCACACTGTCTGTAGAATACTCCCACAGTATTCACACACTGTCTGTAGAATACTCCCACAGTATTCACACACTGTCTGTAGAATACTCCCACAGTATTCACACAGTGTCTGTAGAATACTCCCACAGTATTCACACAGTGTCTGTAGAATACTCCCACAGTATTCACAACACTGTCTGTAGAATACTCCCACAGTATTCACACAGCTGTCTGTAGAATACTCCCACAGTATTCACACACTGTCTGTAGAATACTCCCACAGTATTCACACACTGTCTGTAGAATACTCCCACAGTATTCACACACTGTCTGTAGAATACTCCCACAGTATTCACACACTGTCTGTAGAATACTCCCACAGTATTCACACACTGTCTGTAGAATACTCCCACAGTATTCACACACTGTCTGTAGAATACTCCCACAGTATTCACACACTGTCTGTAGAATACTCCCACAGTATTCACACAGTGTCTGTAGAATACTCCCACAGTATTCACACACGTGTCTGTAGAATACTCCCACAGTATTCACACAGTGTCTGTAGAATACTCCCACAGTATTCACACACTGTCTGTAGAATACTCCCACAGTATTCACACACTGTCTGTAGAATACTCCCACAGTATTCACACAGTGTCTGTAGAATACTCCCACAGTATTCACACAGTGTCTGTAGAATACTCCCACAGTATTCACACAGTGTCTGTAGAATACTCCCACAGTATTCACACACTGTCTGTAGAATACTCCCACAGTATTCACACAGTGTCTGTAGAATACTCCCACAGTATTCACACACTGTCTGTAGAATACTCCCACAGTATTCACACAGTGTCTGTAGAATACTCCCACAGTATTCACACAGTGTCTGTAGAATACTCCCACAGTATTCACACACTGTCTGTAGAATACTCCCACAGTATTCACACAGTGTCTGTAGAATACTCCCACAGTATTCACACACTGTCTGTAGAATACTCCCACAGTATTCACACAGTGTCTGTAGAATACTCCCACAGTATTCACACAGCTGTCTGTAGAATACTCCCACAGTATTCACACAGTGTCTGTAGAATACTCCCACAGTATTCACACACTGTCTGTAGAATACTCCCACAGTATTCACACAGTGTCTGTAGAATACTCCCACAGTATTCACACACTGTCTGTAGAATACTCCCACAGTATTCACACACTGTCTGTAGAATACTCCCACAGTATTCACACAGTGTCTGTAGATACACCCACAGTATTCACACAGCTGTCTGTAGAATACTCCCACAGTATTCACACAGCTGTCTGTAGAATACTCCCACAGTATTCCACACTGTCTGTAGAATACTCCCACAGTATTCACACAGTGTCTGTAGAATACTCCCACAGTATTCACACACTGTCTGTAGAATACTCCCACAGTATTCACACACTGTCTGTAGAATACTCCCACAGTATTCACACACTGTCTGTAGAATACTCCCACAGTATTCACACAGTGTCTGTAGAATACTCCCACAGTATTCACACACTGTCTGTAGAATACTCCCACAGTATTCACACACTGTCTGTAGAATACTCCCACAGTATTCACACACTGTCTGTAGAATACTCCCACAGTATTCACACAGTGCCTGTAGAATACTCCCACAGTATTCACACACTGTCTGTAGAATACTCCCACAGTATTCACACACTGTCTGTAGAATACTCCCACAGTATTCACACACTGTCTGTAGAATACTCCCACAGTATTCACACAGTGTCTGTAGAATACTCCCACAGTATTCACACAGTGTCTGTAGAATACTCCCACAGCATTCACACACTGTCTGTAGAATACTCCCACAGTATTCACACAGTGCCTGTAGAATACTGCCACAGTATTCACACAGTGCCTGTAGAATACTCCCACATTATTCACACACTGTCTGTCGAACAATATTCACACATTCACTACGGAGACCCCTCACATTATCCACACATTGCCACACACTACCCCTCTGTATCCATCCACTGCTTGCACAATATCTGCACCTTCTAATGTTTTCTTTGGAGTAACATTGACATGAAACTGTTGAAGATTTTATTTCTTATGCCTGGCTGTACTTGCTGAATATCTAATTGTGTGAAGGTGAATTGGAGGAAAAGTCAACTTATTGATGGTCAAATTGATATTAAAATCTCCTGAGTTTTGATTGTGTTGGAAAGAACTTCACACAAGTCACTTTATTGGACCATTGTGAATGGCCCATCTTCGGCCAGCTCTTATTTTAAGAGCTGAGCACAGCCGTCACTCAAATGGAATGTGAGATATCCTGTGAATCTGCGTTCACTCATCAGCCTGGCATCGGAATCCTGTTATAGGGATAATTAACATTATTCCAAGATGGCTCTGGGCACTCAGAATAGCATGTAGCAGATTAGGACCCAGTGGAGGTGAGTGCAGAAACTATCGTAACACAAAATAAACAGAACCAAACTGCCTCCGTGCATCATTCACTAAGCATTGAAGCTCAGCGACTGTAAATATTCACTGTTTGGATTCTTCCAAGCTGCCTGTCGCTGAAAACAACCAATCAGGACTACAGGCCGAGGATTTAGGGACAAGTGGTCTAAATGGAGACACCAAAAATAGCCGGTGAGAAAATTCACATTGCTGACCCTTCAGGGGTACCACAGCCCTAAGTATGGCTTTCATTGGAACCTTATCAAAACCAACAGCTCCATTATCCACACACACTGGAGAAAGCAACGTGCGTGTCAGTGATCAACTGCAACCTCTTCACTTTCATTTCTTATCCTCAGCTTTCTTCTTTGTCATTCTTTTTTGCTTGAAACTCTTTCTCACGGTTGATTTATCTGTTTGTTGGTTGGTCTTTATTCCTCTCCCTCCTGTTTTTATATTTTACAATGTGTCTTTGATTCTGAGTTGTGTGCGTTGCTTTGAACTGTTTCAGCACTCCTCGTTTCTCTGGTCCTGTTCTTGCTCGCCTTTCCTTTCTCACTACACCGGGCTCTACTCTTGTTCTCCACCATCATCAGCTCAATCCTTGCTCTCCATCCGATTCTCAATATTTTGCCCAGCTGCAGAATGACACCAGGGGTTACAGGCTTCAATTATGAGGACAAGTTGATTAAACTTGGTTTGTGCTTCCTTCAGTTTAGAAGATTGAGGGCAGGTCAAGGGGGGAGAAATTCGGTATTGCCCCGTTTGGGGCGCAATTATCGGCCGGGCGCAAGGTTTAGTGCCTGGCGCTAATTTTCATCTCCAACTGCAAACTTGGCTTCTATCGCCCCTGGAGGTGATTGGAGCGCTAAATCAGGGGCTTCACACCTCTCTTAAGGCGCTAATGCCGAGGAACGAGGCGCTACCTCAGAGCGCTGGCGAAGTTCATGTGATGTCAGTCAGCAATGGAACACAGACACACTGGCGCTGGCCAGTTCTTAAAGGGGAGGGTCAATCTTGCTCTCCATCCACACCCTGCTCATTGCAGCCTTGAATCTCGGCCTGGAGAGACCTGTACATCAAATCTGCTGGAAAGAACAATGGAGAGACCCAGGGAAAGAGCTCAGAGTGCAGCCCCCATAGTCTCTTCTAAATCGATACAAGGAAGGTCAAATCAAAATGAACCTGCAAAGTGCTGCTCAGTACCCAAAACTCCTTCACACAGCATTGAATCTCTCCAGAAGTCTCTCTCTCTCAGAATGCGTGGTGCAAAAATGTCGCCGACAAAAAAAGGCAGGAAGCGGTCGCCTTTAAATAGTGCTCCCCCAGTCCCTTCCCGACTGCAAAACGCTCCCCTCAACCTGTCGTTGCTAGCGGCAGGCGGTAAGGCAGGGGGCACCACTCAATATCCGGTCTGGGGCGCTACCGGGGCGTTGCGCGCTCGACTGACGTCACGATCTGCCAGCGCAGGAGATCGCGGTGGTAGTGTTTAACGCCACCGCAAAATGTCTGGTCAATTTCATGAGCGGCAAAAACATTGCCGCGCCCGGGCGCCAGTTGCTTTGCGCCCCACTTAGCGCCCTCTTAAGGTGCTAACAGGAGGCGCAAACCAACCGAATTTTTCCCTGAAGGTCTTTAAAGGCTCGAGCGGCTGAATCGCCTGCTCCTGACCAACATTTCCGCTACGCTGCGCGGCCGCGAAGTGGTCTGAAGCTCCTGCGCAGGCCGCTCACCGGCTTTTATACGGGAGAAACCGCACATGCGCAACAATTTGGATGGGCCGCGCAGCCAGTTAAAGGGACCACGCACAAAAACAATGAAAGGAAACATTGCTCTGGTCCCTCTGCTCCTTCCTTCCAGCCTATGTTCCTGTTCTCCTTTCTATCCTCTCTCATTCTGCCCTGCTCGCTTTTTTGATTTTATTTCTTCCCAAGTGCTTTTTTCCTTTGCTCTCACCAGTCCTCTTATGCCTCAGGCACCCCTTTTCTCCTTCCGTCATGTGCTGTTATATCTGGACCCCCAGAGTGCTTCATGCACTGATTTCCCCCCACAGTTCGTCTCCCTATAGACCACTGCCACTGTTACCCCACACCCCCAACCTTTTGCCCACTCCTTATCTACAAGCTTCCCACTTGAGTTCATCCCAGGTGGTGCCCCCCCAGCTCATCCCACCCCCTCGCACATTCTCTCCCATCCCACTGACTGCCTCTTTGTACAGGAAAACTTCAATCAGCAGCACCTCATCCCATGGCCAACTTGTCTCTATGTATATTGCTCTATCAGTAATGTCGCAGTAATAGAATGTCTCATTCATAGACGATCCCTCCCTAAACCTCCTCTGCCTCTCCACCTCTCTCCTCCTTTAAAACGCTCCTTAAAACTCTTTGACCAATGTATTGTCCTAATATCTTCTTTGGCTTGGTGTCAATCTTTGTTTGGTTACGCTCCTGTGATGCGCCTTGGGATGTTTTACTACATTAAAAGCACCATATAAATGCAAATTGTTGTTGTTATTGAAAGTCCAACAACAACTTGCATTTATATAGTGCCTTTAACGTAGTAAAACGTCCCAAGGCGCTTCACAGGAGCGATTATCAAACAAAAGCTTGGTCAAAGAGGTAAGCTTTCAGGAGCGTCATAAAAGAAGAGAGAGGCGGAGAGGTGGCGAGGTTTAGGGAGGGCTGAAGGCTCGGCCACCAATGGTGGGGAGGTGGAAATCGGGAATGCGCAAGAGGCCAGAGTTGAAGGAGCGCAGAGATCGCAGAGGGTTACATAATATTACACTATTTACAGCACAGAAACAGGCCATTCGGCCCAACTGGTCCGTGCTGGTGTTTATGCTCCACACGAGCCTCCTCCCACCCCCTGTTCATCTAACCCCATAAACGTGGCCTTCTATTCCTTTCTCCCTCATGTGTATGTCTAGCTTCCCCTTACATTCATCTATGCTATTAAAGAAATTACTGTGCAGTTTTGCTGCAATGCTTACAACTAACTTGGAGGAACAGCTTAGCACAAATGATGCCAATGGCGGGTGGACAACAGAATGATGGCAGGAAACAAAGGAAAATCACATTGTTGTCTGAAAAGTTAAACCAACAGAAATTCCTGCAATTTTGACCATTTGCATATCTTACGCATGGGATAAAAATAGTTCCGTCAATAGGATTCCTTACATGCACCATTAAACATCACCTGCACACTGGGTTTATTTGTTTTTAAAGGAAATAGAGAACCAATTAAATACAATTCTCCAAACTCAACTGTAGATCCAAAATCACACTGCATGGAGCATTCTGATCTGTTGTGATTAGTTGCGCTCTAAAGTACATAATTGTTGAGTCTTCTGTTAGCATTCTTCCCTATCTATCCCAAAATAAAAACCTTGGCAAAGTTGCTCAACTTGTATTGCTGCAGACTTTCCCAAAGAAATAATACGGGAGGATTGGATTCACCGGGGGGAGAAATTCAGTTGCTTTGCGCCTCCTGTTATCGCCTGGCGGGGGCACTAACGGGGCGCTAATGAAGTAGCGCTGGGGCGAGGTGAATCCAGCGCCGCTCGCCACATCCACTCACCCCTTAGTTCCGCCGTTAACAGTTAGCGCCTCGGGCTTTAGCGCCAAACAGATTGTGACGTCAGTGAGCGTGCGACATTCACTGGGTGCCCGATCTGACAAATTGATTATTGCCCCCTGCCTTAGCGCCTCGCCCTGACAATGACAGGGAGCGGTGGCGTGAAGCAGGCGAATGGCGGCTCCAGGGGCGATATTTAAAGGGATCAGTCGCAGCTGTCAGGTTGGTGCTGTTTCATTGCTTCCTTGTCAGTTTACGATTGTTCAAGAGCTTAATTCAGTCATTTAAAGGTTCTTTAGTATCAGTAGTGTTGGGGCTGTACTGGCAGTCGACCTCACCCTCCAGGATCTACAGCGGAGGGAGCGGAGGCAGCGAGAATGATTACAAGATGTGGCCAGATGGAGGAGGAAGGCAATCAGGTCTCTCAACAGAAGGCCTTACCCTCCAAGGGTATTCCCAGAGCACTGCTCCTACCTCCAAGTAAGCGAGGAGCAGTGTATTAGGAAGCTCTGCTTCAGCTAGGATGTGGTCACTGAACTCTGCCACCTCCTGCAACCAGACCTCGAGCCCCAGACCAGGGCGACCACGGCTCTCTCAGTGGCAGTCAAGGCCACTGTCGCCCTCAATTTCTTCGCCAGCAGATCCTTCCAGTCTGCAACAGGAGATATAGCAACTATCCCGCAGTTCGCCGTCCATCGCTGCATCCGGGAGGTCACAGAGGCTCTCTACAGTAGGACAAGGGACTACACTGGCTTCCCAATCACCAGAGAGAAGCAGGACGAGTGTGCATGTGGCTTTGCCAGGATAGTGGGATTCCCCATGGTGCAGGGCGCCATTGACTGCACCCAAGTGGCTTTGCAGGCACCCCATAACAATCCTGAGATCTTCACAAAGGCTACCACTCACTTAATGTGCAGTTGGTGTGCAACCACAGACAGCGAATCTTCAATGTGAATGCCCGCTATCCTGGCAGCAGCCACGGTGCCTTCATCCTGCGCCAGACCGGTGTCCCAGCACTCTTCCAGCCACTACGCCAAGCTCGAGGGTGGCTGCTCGGAGACAAGGGCTATCCGCTCTCCACCTGGCTCATGACTCCCCTCCACAACCCCAACACTCCTGCTCAGCACTCATATAATGAGAGCCATGCTGCCACCAGGAACATCATCGAGCAGACCATCGGAGTGTTCAAGCAACGGTTCCGCTGCCTTGACCGCTCGGGAGGAGCCCTCCAGTACTCGGCTGAGCGGCTATCCTATTTCATCATGGTCTGCTGCATGCTCCACAATCTGGCCATCATGCGGGCCCAGCCCTTGCCACATGGGATTGTGGGACCACCTCAGGAGGAGGAAGAGGGAGAGGAGGAGGAGGACAAGGAAGAAGAGGAAGATGAGGAGGAGAAGGAGGAGGAACAGGAGCGAGGGAGGAGGCAGCCACTCAATCGGCCTTCCGGAAGGGCGGTCCGTGACCGCCTCATCAGACTGCGGTTCCAATAAATTAAACCCCAGATCCCCGTTGCTCACCACATCCCCATCATTCCATCCCTGTCGCAGGCCATATCACAGCGCAAAGCTGAAATGTGAGACACCACAAAATCATCCAAAGCCAATTAATAAATTTATCAATAATCAGTGAACACATAATTGCAACAACAATATGAACTATTCACCCTTGTGCAATCCCTTAGTGCCTCTCGTTACTGTGCCTTTGTCTACTCTAGTGCTCCTATGAAGTGATGGCCCAGTGGCTGCAGCAGGGCTGGTGGAAGGCTGCTGAGTGTCCGTGCGGGAGACTTCAGATGGCCTTTTGCAGGACGCCCTCGACCAGCTCTGGACCTGGAAGGCCCGGCTGTAGACTGCACCACCTCAGCATGGTTGGCAGCAGTCTGGGCTGGCTGGGTGACAGGCAGTAACAAGGGCACTGGCGGAGTGCCAGTGATGGGAGCAGGAATGCTGTCATCCTGAGAGAGGACAGCAGCTTCCTGCTCCACTGACCCACTGCCTCAGTACCTCAGCATCACTACCAACTGCTGGAGCACAGATTGCTGGCCTGCTGTGACACCGTGAAAGCCCCGGTCGACGGTGGCAGATCCAGCCACAATGGCAGCAATCAGAGCTTGCGTGGCATCAAGCTGAGACTGCATGAGAGCAGTCTGAGATTGGATGCCACCAAGCATAGACTGCATTACAGCACTAAGACATTGCGTCGCTTCCGCCTGTGCTGCAATGGAAGCTGCCAGATTGCCCATCACACGCGGCATCAGGTCTGGGTCACCATGGTCTCTCTGGGAGTCTACCATCCTTTGCAGACTGGAAATAATGGACTCCATGCTGTGCGCAGAGCTCTGTGCAATGTTAGAGGCGGACTCCTCCACGCTCCTTACCATTGCCTAGAGGCTCTCGGGCACCCTTGCCATTGCACCTATCATCTCTGAGTGGATACCCATCACCCTTCTTCTCAATGCCTCCCCATCGAGGTCCTCATCTGAGTCCTGTGCAGCAAAACTCACGCGCGAACTCGTCCTCCGGGGAGCTGGCCCCCGAGCTACCCTTTCCCCCTGGCCTTGCTGCAGCCCACTCGTTCCCGGTGCCTCACCCTGTGCAGATCCCACTACTATACTAGCCTCTAAAGAACGCGTAGTGCCAGTATCTGAGCTGGTGCCTGCTGGTGAGACATGCAGTGATGCGGTGTGTTCTTCCTCCTCCTCTTCGCCTGCCTCGCTCTCTACGGTGCCCTCAGGGACAGGCTGCTCCAGTGCTTGCTCATTATCTGAAAGCATAAAGGCACAAGAGTTGGGTTAAGGTGAGGGGAGGGGGGCAGGAAGGGAGAAGGCATGCACACAGCATGATTAGCTGGAAAGTGGGAAAGACTTGTGGGGTGAGGAGGAAGTGAGATGTGAGAAGGAGGAGTAGGGATGAACATACCGTTGTTGTCCCCAAAGGGGCCAACGTCGCCGATGGTCACAGTGGCCACCACCTGGTGCCCAATGATTTGCAGCACTCTTTCCTCCAGTTCAGACAGTGGTTGGGTGTCAGGCTGTCCTCCGCCTGTGCACTCCTGCTCCCTCCTGTTGTGAGCCACCTTGGCCTGCAAGAGAAAGGAAAGTGTGTGAGTGAGTGTGGAGCAATGTGTCTGGGTGATGTGCCTGCCATAGTTGAATAGCTGTCATTGTGTGCAAGGTGTGAGATGTGGGTGTGAGTGTTGGTAGGCTGAGATTGTTGGTGGGTGAGTGCCGGGGGTGTGGTGCTTTGGACAGTGTGTGCAGACTAAGGTTCAGATGGTGATCTGTAGCATTTGTTGAAGCATTGACTCACCCTGTCCACCCGAGTGAGGTCGTTAAATTTCTTCCTGCACTGTGTGTGGGTCCTGGGGACCACTGTGCTGCCCGACACCTGCTGGGCTACCTCCCTCCACATGGCGCGGAAGACTTGCTGCGAGGGCCTCCTACCACTTGCTGGGTACAGCACGGCCCTCTGTCTCTCCACAGCGAAGACCAACGCCTCCAATGCCTGGTCTCAGAATCTGCGAGCTCTCTCCTTGGGCCATTGATCTGCCATAGTGACACCTCCTTCAGTGGTCTGGTTCCTTCTCCTTGGCCTTCTGCTGCTTGCTGAGACAGCTGCAGAACCAGCAATGCTAACAATGAGGTTCTGCAGCATCAATGAACCTCCCCTTTAAGAACTGGAAAGAGCCTGTGGCAATGATGACTAGCGATTAGACCGCACCTGAAATTGCTTCGCGCTTTGAGTCTAACGCCACTGAGCTCAGTCATTAGCGCTTGATTTAGCGCTCCCATCCTTTATTTGAGCGATGACGCTGAATTTTGCGTGCAGCGAGATTCATTAGCGCCTGGCGCTAAATCTCAAACTTGTCCAAAGTTAGCGCCCACTCCTGGGCTATAATGAATTTCTCCCCTGTTATGTTTAGTGTTGTGTTTATTCCCACTGAAGTATTTCATCATGACAGCTATGCTCATTGACAATTTTTGTGAAATTATGTGAAGTCTGAAATTTAATGTCATTCACCAACAGATACGTTACATGGTTTGTGATGTTCTAATCGAGTGGTTTAGACGCGTCTGTGAATAACCTTGCTCATTGGATACACATTCCCTGGAGTATCCACCAAAACTGTACTTGCTGTTCTGCTTCAGCTAACATCACAGTCCATCCCTATATGGAATTCACTATTACATTTGTTCAGATCAAGGGCTGAGCAATGTCCATGTTGTGAATGGAACACTTTTCTACTTTAGAGCAGCAGGTTATTCTGCTTCACTAAGAATTTTGCCATTTCTCACACTGGCCATCCTTAAACATTTTTGGATTCCCAACTTGTATCAAAGGTGAGCATTTAATTGTGGGTTTGAGTGCCCAAGCCTTTAGGACCTTCAGACATGGCAGACGGACTTTCGTCCGAAGTCTAAATGGAATTCAATCCTAGGTGCCAATGTTGAGAATACAACAGTGACTCGCTATGCCTGGCAATAGTTGGCTAAGTCGGTTGGGTGGCAGAAATGCTTTCGTTTGCGACCCTTGAACTTGGCCGGGGGGCATGGCGTGGATGGGACACAGTGAAGGTTTTCCTGGAGATATGGGCATCAAAGGCGGAGGTTCATCAAATCAACTACTGCAGAAGTATTATGGTAAATGAAGGGCCAAGACTGGGAAGTTGAGAGTTTGAAAGCAGAGTTGTAAGTAACTTGGGGAAGTTTCTTTTATTCCAAGGGCTGAAACAGAAAAGAAAAAAAGACAGACTTGCATTTCTATAGCGCCTTTCACGACCACTGGACGCCTCAAAGCGGTTTACAGCCAATGAAGTACTTTTGAAGTGTAGTCACTGTTGTAATGTGGGAAACACAGCAGCCAATTTGCGCACAGCAAGCTCCCACTAACAGCAATGTGATAATGATCAGAATCTGTTTTTGTTATGTTGGTTGAGGAATGAATATTTGCCAGCTAACTCCCCTGCTCTTCTTCGAAATAGTGCCATGGGATCTTTTACATCCACCCGAGAGAGCAGACGGGGTTGTAAGGAGATAGGGGATGTGGACAGTGAGGAATTGGTAAGAGATGGCCTTGCCAGTAATTGAGACCTGGGAGAAGAGACAATGGGAGATGGTAAGGTCGAGGGGGTGGTCATTAATAAGGGCAGGAGCGTTTATACACAGGCAGACATTTAGGCAGCACAGGAAGTCAGTGAGATTACCCAACTTTAGTCAGCTTTCTTTATTCTTTGAATTTATTACAACCTTCAAATTGAACTTGGTATAGGCTAATGATCCAACAAAAGGAAAATCAGAATAAATACCCATTTCAGGACATTTATAACCTGGGAAGTTAGGCGTTCTTCACCATTCGCAAACCAATCTCAGTTTTTTTCAGGAGTAACCTCTCATGATTATATAGTGAAGAAAACATGTGTCAGAACCAAATCACACAACACTTCAAATTCCTGTTTAAAATATTGGGAAAGGAGTGTAGATGTGAAGTGTACTGAAGGTAAAATTCAAAGAACAAGGGCCTAGAAATTCATTAAGGCGCCGCCAGCTTTGCGGCCAGTTACCGCCTAAAGAGGGCTTCGGCGTCATTACAGGAGTTTGCGCTGATATTCAGCGCAGCGGTAATGGCGGCGGTAGCTGTTTGCGCTGCGCCGGCACCGATGATGTCATCGGTATGCGCAGTGCCCCGGTTCCACCCCGATACCGGCCCGACCCCCATATTTAGTTGCGGCCGCCTCTTCCGCAGCGGCCGCAAACAGCGATCAGAAAACGGGGCCGTCCTGTAGCCTTAGTGGGGCGCTTTAAGGTGGAGGTGCGGCCGGCCGCTTTTTCGGCGGCCGCCTGCCCGCACCTCCTTCCCCGGCCTCCTCCACCCCCCCCCCCCCGCCGCGGCATTGCCGGCTGCTTTCCGCAAACCCGACACTTCTCCGTGGTGCCGGGCTCATTTGCCGGCACTATCCAGCGGCAATCTCCCCGTTGCAGGCACCTCCACCTTAAGAGAAGGAGGAGGCCTGCAGTACCGCAGCCTGCCGCTCCGCAGCGGGTGGCGCAGCGGCGCCTAGAGCGCTGAAATTCAGTTTCAGCGCCCCAAGCGGGGGCGGGCACACCCTGGAATAGCGCCCGGTTCCGACTTGGGGCGCAAAAAGTGAATATCTGACGGTCCCAAATGGCTCCACGCCCAGCGCTAACTTTTGGGCGCTAGCCAGCTGGCGGGGCCATAGTGAATTTCTAGGCCAAGGAATTCCATACCAAAAGTAGGCAATTTTCCTTTGTCCTTTATTTGGTTGTCCCCTACATAACCAGAGATGATACCAAAAAAGCAGAGGTTGGTATTAAGGTCAGTCTTAAGGACTGATGTGCAAAAAACTGTAAGTGTAGATAGTTGTGTTTCGTAAAGGCCTGAAAATTGATCCAACTTGCATCTGAAATTCAGCAGCTCTCAAAGTTGTCTCACAAGGTATCTATAGCTCAAACAGAGTGAGCTTTCACAGTTAATAGCCTGCCAGTTTCACCACATGTATTCCATCTAGCCACGCATTCTCTGGTGATGGGTTGAAGGAGGTTACATAGATAGGGAGAGGCAAGGTCATGGAGGGATTTTGAACATGCTTTATTCAAAGAGTTTTCAGAAAATTACTTTGTCCATAATTGAATTCCCAGATTTCTGGTCCCTCGAAGACCTTTATCGTGAAATGGTGAAGGTTTATGTTGAGATCGTTGAAAAAATCCATAAGAGGCGACCAGATCCTGCGACTGTGGAAGGCTGCACCCAGCTCAAGCCGGATAATTACCTCCTGGGATGGCACACTCCTTTCAACGAGAAAGGTACGTGGAACCGTCTGCACGTGTCACAGGGTGATAACCTCACACACAGGGGCACCTCAACCTTTGATGACACAGCTGACTTCTCTTCTCTCCCATGTTCTGTTTTATGCAGGGTCAGGATTCGGTGCAGCCACGAAAGCCATGTGCATCGGGATGAGATACTGGCAACCTGAGAAACTGGACAATCTCGTTCAAGTGAGCATTGAATGTGGCCGAATGACTCACAATCACCCCACAGGTAATCTCCGCCCAGGTAAACTCTCCACAGGTAATCTCCCCACAGGTAATCTCCCCACAGGTAATCTCCCCACAGGTAATCTCCCCACAGGTATTCTCCACACGGGTATTCTCCACACAGGTAATCACCCCACAGGTAATCTCCACACAGGTAATCACCCCACAGGTAATCTCCCCAAAGGTAATCTCCCCACAGGTAATCTCCCCACAGGTAATCTCCCCACAGGTATTCTCCACACAGGTATTCTCCACACAGGTAATCACCCCACAGGTAATCTCCACACAGGTAATCTCCACACAGGTAATCTCCCCAAAGGTAATCTCCCCAAAGGTAATCTCTCCACAGGTAATCTCCCCACAGGTAATCTCCCCACAGGTAATCTCCCCACAGGTATTCTCCACACAGGTATTCTCCACACAGGTAATCACCCCACAGGTAATCTCCACACAGGTAATCACCCCACAGGTAATCTCCCCAAAGGTAATCTCCCCACAGGTAATCTCCCCACAGGTAATCTCCCCACAGGTAATCACCCCACAGGTAATCTCCCCAAAGGTAATCTCCCCACAGGTAATCTCCCCACAGGTAATCTCCCCACAGGTAATCTCCACACAGGTAATCACCCCACAGGTAATCTCCACACAGGTAATCACCCCACAGGTAATCTCCCCAAAGGTAATCTCCCCAAAGTTAATCTCTCCACAGGTAATCTCCCCACAGGTAATCTCCACACAGGTAATCTCCCCACAGGTAATCTCCCCACAGGTAATCTCCCCACAGGTAATCTCTCCACAGGTAATCTCCCCAAAGATAATCTCTCCACAGGTAATCTCCCCACAGGTAATCTCCCCACAGGTAATCTCTCCACAGGTAATCTCCCCAAAGGTAATCTCTCCACAGGTAATCTCTCCACAGGTAATCTCTCCACAGCTAACCTCTCCAAATGTAATCACCCCACCGGTTTCTGGACATCCTGGAGAGTTGTATGTTGGACACCTTGGGGAGTTAAGGGTTAATAATCAAACTTCCTTGTATCTTGGAGCAACAGGCTTTCCAAGATAAACAAGATGTCTTTGAAATGCCATGAGAAGAAATCATGGCTTATCTTCTGCTTTTAGTGTCTGCGTATTTTTAAAAATTCGTTTATGGGATGTGGGCATCGCTGGCAAGGCCAGCATTTATTGCCCATCCCTAGTTGCCCTTGAGAAGGCGGTGGTGAGCCGCCTTCTTGAACCGCTGCAGTCCGTGTGGTGAAGGTGCTCCCACAGTGCTGTTAGGGAGTTCCAGGATTTTGACCCAGCGACGATGAAGGAACGGCGATATATTTTTAAGTCAGGATGGTGTGTGTGACTTGGAGGGGAACGTGGAGGTGGTGGTGTTCCCATGGGCCTGCTGCCCTTGTCCTTCTAAGTGGAAAAGGTCGCGGGTTTGGGAGGTGCTGCCGAAGAAGCCCTGGCGAGTTGCTGCAGTGCATCTTGTAGATGGTACACACTGCAGCCACAGTACGCCGGTGGTGGAGGGAGTGAATGTTTAAGGTGGTGGATGGGGTGCCAATCAAGCGGGCTGCTTTGTCCTGGATGGTGTGAGCTTGTTGAGTGTTGTTGGAACTGTACTCATCCAGGCAAGTGGAGAGTATGCCATCACACTCCTTACTTGTGCCTTGTAGATGGTGGAAAGGCTTTGGGGAGTCAGGAGGTGAGACACTCATCACAGAATACCCAGCCTCTGACCTGCTCTTGTAGCCACAGTATTTATGTGGCTGGTCCAGTTAAGTTTCTGGTCAATGGTGACCCCCAGGATGTGGATGGTGGGGGATTCGGCAATGTTAATGCCGTTGAATGTCAAGAGGCTGTGGTTAGACTCTCGCTTGTTGGAGATAGTCATTGCCTGACACTTCTGTTGTGCGGCGTGAATGTTACCTGCCACTTATCAGCACAAGCCTGAACGTCGTCCAGGTCTTGTTGCATGCTGGCATGGACTGCTTCATTATCTGAGGAGTTGTGAATGGCACTGAACAATGTGCAGTCATCAGTGAACATCCCCATGCCTGACTTTATGTTGGAGGGAAGGTCATTGATGAAGCAGCTGAAGATGGTTGGGCCTAGGACACTGCCCTGAGGAACTCCTGCAGAGATGTCCTGGGGCTGTGATGATTGACCTCCAACCACCAGAACCATCTTCCTTTGTGCTAGGTATGACTCCAGCCAGTGGAGAATTTTCCTCCCGATTCCAATTGACTTCAGTTTTACTAGGGCTCCTTGATGCCACACTCGGTCAAATGCTGCCTTGATGTCTAGGGCAGTCACTCTCACCTCACCTCTGGAATTCAGCTCTTTTGTCCATGTTTGGACCAAGGCTGTAATGAGGTCGGGAGCCGAGTGGTCTTGGCGGAACCCAAACTGGGCATTAGTGATCAGGTTATTGGTGAGTAAGTGCCGTTTGATAGCACTGTCGACAACACCTTTCGTCACTTTGCTGATGATTGAGAGTAGACTGATGGGGCAGTAATTGGCCGGATTGGATTTGTTCTGCTTTTTGTGGACAGGACATACCTGGGCAGTTTTCCATAATGTCGGATAGATGCCAGTGTTATAGCTGTACTAGAACAGCTTGGCTAGAGGCGCGGTTAGCTCTGGAGCACAAGTCTTCAGCACGATAGCCGGGATGTTGTCGGGACCCATAGCCTTTGCTGTATCCAGTGCACTCAGCTGTTTCTTGATATCATGTGGAGTGAATCGAATTGGCTGAAGACTGGCTTCTGTGATGGTGGGGACCTCAGGAGTAGGCTGATATGGATCATCCACTCGGCACTTCTGGCTGAAGATGGTTGCAAATGCTTCAGCCTTGTCTTTTACACTCACGTGCTGGGCTCCACCATCATGGATGATGGGGATATTCATGGAGCCTCCTCCTCCCGTTAGTTGTTTAATGGTCCACCACCATTCATGACTGGGTGTGGCAGGATTGCAGAGCTTTGATCTGATCCGTTGATTGTGGGATCACTTAGCCCTGTCTATAGCATGCTGCTTCCACGGTTTAGCATGTATGTCGTCCTGTGTTGCAGCTTCCCCAGGTTGGCACCTCATTTTTAGGTACGCCTGGTGCTGCTCCTGGCATGCTCTTCTACACTCCGTATTAAACCAGGGTTGGTCCCCTAGCTTGATGGTAATGGTAGAGTGAGGGATATGCCGGGCCATGAGGTTACAGATTGTGGTGGAATACAATTCTGCTGCTGCTGATGGCCCACAGCGCCTCATGGATGCCCAGTTTTGAGCTGCTAGATCTGTTCTGAATCTATCCCATTTAACACGGTGGTAGTGCTACACAACACGATGGAGGGTGTCCTCAGTGTGAAGATTCTTGGGGCATTGGGACTGGTTCTGGGGGAAGGGGCACCTGTACAAGATGGACGTGTTGCACCTGAACAAAGCCGGGACCAATGTTCTCATTGAGAGGTTAACTAGTACTGTTAACTAGTACTGTTAGGGAGGGTTTAAACTAATTTGGCAGAAGATAGTAGAAAGGAGCAAAAATGAGATTAGAGGAGAGAGAGATATAAATAGCAGTAAATTAGAAATATCCTAAAATTTGTAGGGGCCAGATTGAGGAAAATAGCAAAAGTGACGAAGGAGATATTGAATTGTATGTACGCCAATGTCCACAGTGTAACTAATAAGGTTGGTGAGCTGCAGGCACAAGTTGCCACATGCGATTATGACGTGTTTGCATTAACAGAGGCATGACTCAAACAAGGCCAGGAATGGGTTCATAATATTCCTGGTTACCAAGTATTCAGGAATGATGGAGAAGGAAAAAGAGGAGGGGGCGTGGCAGGATTGATTAAGGATGATGTTACAGTTCTAAATAGAAAGGATTTACTCGATGGTTCTCGGACTGAATCTATTTGGCTTGAGTTGAGGGACAGAGGGAGAGCTGTTACATTGCTGGGAGTTTTTTTTATAGAGCTCCAAACAGTGAGAAGGAGATAGATGAGCAAATTTCAAAGGTGTGTAACAAATATAGAGTAGTAATACAGGAAACTTTTTTTTATCCAGCACGGACGGGACCGAAGTGGTGCCGGTTCATCAAAAATTCCGGATAACCGAAAGCTATAGTAAAAGATACGGAGCCGAGAGCTCCGTATAAAGCAACAAACCCTGTTGAATGGCCACAAGTTGCAAGCATCTCTGTAGCTTAGCAACAGCTGCAGCCACACCCTTGCACAGCAACAAATGGAGGAAGGCAAGTAATAAAAGTTACCTGAACCTACTCCTGAATTTTGCCGGTTAACCGAGGTTTCCGGTTATTTAGGTGCCGGTAAATCGAAAGTTTCCTGTATTAGGAGTCTTTAATTAGAGACTGGGAAAAACATAGTGCTAAGGGTAGGAAAGGAGAGGAATTTCTGATATGTGTACAGGAGAACTTTCTCGATCAATGTGTCTCCAGTCCAAGAAGGAAGGGAGCAGCGTTGGATCTGGTTCCAGGAAATGAAGTAGGATAAGTGGCATGTGATCATCCAGCTAACAGTGACCACAACATAATTCAGTTTAAAGTAATTATGGAAAGAGACCAGAAAATATCGAAGGTCGTCGTCGTCCGTGTCTTCACACTGTTCCCTTTGGGGAACTGTATGAAGCGGTGGAAGGATTTCTGGCCACGTTAACGCTCCTTCCGTGACCGTAACCATCTACATACCAGCCATTAGGGTGGTTAGTCCTATGGCGGGAGGGTTTTACGGGCCCCCACAACCCATACAAGGGGGGGGCCACCCACACCCACGGACGCAAGTATCCCATTGGATGTCAACCCAGAATTTAGAGCCGGAGCTCCGACTCCACTTGCCGGGACGGTCTACACCTACACCTTCTGGCCCAGCGGCGGGGATATCGAAGGTAAAAGTGCTTAACTGGGGCAGAGCTAATGTCAGTGACTTAAGAGTGGTCCTTACACAGGGAGATTGGAAAAGACCATTGCAGGTCAAGCAAGAACGGAGCAATAGAGAGCGTTCAGCGAAGAGATCGTTCAGGTACAAACTGGGCAGATTCCTTCGAGGGGAAGAGGTAAAGCATCCAAAGCTAATGTGGCCTGGGTGACAAAGGAAATAAAAGTTAAACTAAAACAGAAAAAGGAGGCTTATGTCAAATGTCAGGAGCAAGATTCAGTTAATAACCAGGAAGATTATGGAAAGTACAGGAGGGAATTGAAAAAGTTAATACGGGAGGTTATGAGAAAAGATTAGCAGGCAACATTAAATTGAACCCAAAACATTTTATAAACATGTAAAGTGTAAGCGGTTAGCTAGGGCTATTAAGGACCCAAAGGGGAATCTTCATGTAGAGGCAGAGAACATGGCTAAAATATTAAATGAGTACTTTGCACCTGTCTGCATAGAGGAAATGGATGATGTGAAGGTTACACTAAAATAGGAGAGGGAAGCTATGGACAGGATAGTAATAGATAGAGAAGACCTACTAAAAAAATTAGCATTACTGAAAGGTGGTAAGTAACCTGGGGGGGAAAATTCAGTTGGTTGCGCCACCCGTTAGCGCCTTAAGAGGGCGCTAAGTGGGGCACAAACCAACTAGCGCCCGGGCACGACACTGCCCACACCTCCCGCAAAATTCAGCGGGAGGTTAGTGGTGGTGCTAACCGGTAGCGCTGTGCCGCTGGCGATGACGTCATTGGTATGCGCAGCACCCCGCTCACGCCCCGGCCGCGATCTTCAGGAGCGCCCCCTGATTTACCGCCGGACGCTATGTCCGACAGGGTCAGGGGGGCGTACCTGCGGCCGGGGAGGCGCAATTTAAAGGCGAGGTGCGGGGCGGCCATTTTTGTTGCTGGCCGCCTGTCAGCACCGGCCTGCGATCCCGTCCCCGGCCTCCTGAACCCCCACCCCCCCGCAGAGTGCCGGCTGCGCTTCAAGAGCCCAGCACTTCTCTTGGGTGCCGGGCTCTTTTGCCTGCACTCCCGATCCCCGGGGGCCCAGCTGGGCCCCAGGTCGCGCTGCACAAGGCCCCTCCCCTTTAAGAAGGGGAGGAAGGCCTACAATACCGCGGCACATAGCGCCACAATATTCACTCGCAGCGCCCCAAGAGGGATGCAGAGCGCTTCCAGTAGCGCCCCGCTTCCCTCTTGGGGTGTAACCACTCAATTTCCGGCGCGGAGGCGCTAATTTTTCCGGGGCGCGAAGTTAGCGCCTCAATTGGGGCGCTACTCAATTTTTAGCCCCTGGTCCGGATGGAATGCATCTTAGTTTGCTGAAAGAAGCAAAGGTAGAAATAGCAGAGGCGTTGGTCACAATCTTTCAATCCTCATTGAATACGAGTAGTGCCGGAGGACTGGAGGGTTGCTAATGTTATACCACTATTCAAGAAAGGGGAGAGGGATAAACTAGGAAACTACAGGCCAGTCAGCCTAACGTCGGTAGTGGGGGAGTTACTGGAAACAATTATCAGGGACAGAATAAACATTCATTTGGAAAGTCAGGGGTTAATCAAGGAGAGCCAGCATGGATTTGTTAAAGGCAAATCGTGTCTGACTAACTTGAATGAAATCTTCGATGAGGTAACAGGTAGTGCAGTAGATGTTGTGTATATGGACTTTCGGAAGGATGCAACAAAGTGCCACACAGGAGGCTTATTAAGAAGATGGAAGCCCATGGAATTAAGGGGAAAGTGGCGGTATGGATAGGGAATTGGCTCAGTGACAGGAAGCAGAGGGTGGTGGTGGATGGAGGTTTTTCAGACTGGGAGGTGGTTTGCAGTGGTGTTCCCCAAGGGTCAGTTTTGGGTCTTTTCAATGTTTATAAACGACCTAGACTCTGGTGTAGGAGCAGCATTATACACTTTGCAGATGATACGAAACTTGACAACATAGTAGACAGTGATGAGGATAGTTGTAGACTTCAGGATGACACAGACAGGAGGGTGAAATGGGCAGAAGCGCAGCAGATGGAGTTCGATGTGGAGAAGTGTGAAGTGACGCACTTTGGGAGGCCTAATATGGAAAGACAGTTTACTATAAATGGCAGGATTCTGAAAAGTGTCGATGAGCAGAGAGACCTTGGTGTCCACATACATAAACCCTTAAAGGTGGCAGGGCAAGTTGATCAGGTGGTTTAAAAAACGCAAATGGGTTACTGGGGTTTATAAATAGAGGAATAGAATTTAAAAGCAAAGCGATCATCCTGGAACTTTATAAATCGCTGGTTAGGCCTCAGCTGGAGTATTGTGGACAATTCTGGGCTCCACACTTCAGGAAAGATGTAAAGGCCTCGGAGAGGGTCCAGAGGAGGTTTCCCAGGATGTTACCAGGGAGGAGGGACTTCAGTTATGAGGAGAGGTTGGAAGAGTTCGGGCTGTTCTCCTTGGAACAGAGAAGGTTAAGAGATTTAAGGGACTCACTTTGGAGCATCCACGATTCTGAGAGGGGTGTGGATAGCACATTTAGTGAGTTGGTCACACCGCAGGTTAAGGCCAGCGTAGACAGTACATGGGTGACCAAAAGGCAGAGCAAGGGCAGGAAGGTAGTGCAGAAATCCCCTGGGGTTGTCTCCCTTAGCAACAGGTTCACCGCCTTAGGTACTGTTGTCGGGGGGGGTGACACATCGGGGGAAGGCACCAGCAGCCAGGCTCATGGCACCATGACTGGCTCTGTTGCAAAGAAGGGAGGGAAAAAGAGTGGCAGGGCTATAGTAATAGGGGATTCGATTGTAAGGGGAATAGATAGGGGTTTCTGTGGTCGCGACCGAGACTCCAGGATGGTATGTTGCCTCCCTGGTGCAAGGGTCAAGGATGTCTCGGCGCGGGTGCAGAACATTCTGGAGGGGGAGGGGGAACAGCCAGTTGTCGTGATACATGTTGGTACCAACGACGTAGCTAAAAAAAGGGAAGAGGTCCTACAAGTAGAATTTCGGGAGTAGGAGCCAAGCTAAAAAGTAGGACCTCGAAGGTAGTAATCTCTGGATTACTACCAGTGCCACGTGCTAGTAAGAGTACAGAGAACAGGATAGTTAGGCTAAATACGTGGCTTGAGCAGTGGTGTAAGAGGGAGGGTTTTAAATTTTTGAGGCATTGGAACCAGTTTTGTGGTAGGTGTGACCTATACAAAAGGGACGGTCTACACCTGTGCAGAGATGGAACTGATGTTCTCGGGGTAATTTTTGATAAAGCAGTTCGGGAGCATTTAAACTAGTATGGCAGGGGGCTAGAAACCTATGTAGTGAAATAGAGGAAAGTGAAAGGCAGACAGAAATAAATGATAAAAGGGTGAGGAACAAAAAACAAAGGGCCAAACTAATTCATAAAAAATGTGAGCATAAAAAAAGCCTGAGGGTTTTATACCTTAATGCGAGAAGCATCAGGAACAAGGTAGATGAATTAGCTGTGGAAATAGAGGTTAATAATTATGACCTAATTGGGATTACGGAAACATGGTTGCAGGGTGAGCAGGGCTGGGAGCTTAACATACAGGGGTATTCAGTATTTAGGAAGGATCGACAAAAAAGAAAGGGAGGAGGGGTAGCATTGCTAGTAAAAGAGGGGATAAATGCAATTGAAAGGAAGGATATTAACTCAGTTAATACAGAATCTATATGGGTGGAGCTAAGAAATAGCGAGGGGCGAAAAACATTAATAGGAGTGGTATATAGGCCTCCAAATAGTAAAATAGAGGTTAGGGAGGGCATCACGAGGGAAATTAGAGAAGCGTGCAATAAGAGCACAGCTGTCATCATAGGTGACTTTAACTTACATATAGATTGGACTAGCCTAATCAGTAAAAATAATGAGGAGGAGGAATTCCTTGAGTGTTTGAGGGATGGTTATCTGGATCAATATGTCGAGGAACCAACTCGGGAACAGGCTATATTGGACTGGGTACTGTGCAATGAGAAGGGACTAATCAGTAATCTTGTTGTACGGGGACCCTTGGGTCAGAGCGATCATAACATGATCGATTTCTCACTCGAAATGGAGAGCGAAGAAATTGACTCAGAGACTAAGGTCCTGAATTTAAACAAGGGGAATTATGATGCCATGAGACGGGAACTGAGTAGGTCTGATTGGACAACGTTCCTGGGAGGACTGGAGGTAGATAAACAATGGCAAACATTTAAAGATAGAATGACAAAATTGCAAAAATTGTTTATACCAATCTGGCATAAAAGGAAATCTAAAAAGGTGACTCAACCGTGGATAACAGGGGAAATTAGAGACAGCATAAAATCCAAAGATAGGGCGTATAAAATAGCCAAAAAAAGCGCCAGAGCGGAAGATTGGGAACAGTTTAAGATAGAGCAAAGGAGGGCAAAGGGCATAATCAAGAGGGGCAAAATAGCTTACGAAAACAAGCTGGCGGAAAATATAAAAACTAACTCCAAAAGCTTTTATAAGTATATCAAAAGGAAAAGACTGGTGAAAACCAAAGTTGGTCCATTGCAGTCAGATACGGGGGAATATATAATGGGAAATAAGGAAATGGCAGATCAACTAAATGCATACTTTGGGTCAGTCTTTACGAAGGAAGACACAAAAAACCTCCCTGGGATATCGGGAAAAATAGGGACATTGGCAAAGGAGGAACTGACGCAAATCAATATCTCTAAGGATATGGTGTTAAGGAAGCTAAAGGGATTGAAGGTGGACAAATCCCCAGGGCCTGATAACATGCATCCTAGGGTACTGAAGGAGGTGGCCCTAGAGATAGCGGATGCACTAAGGATGATTTTTCAGAATTCATTAGACTCGGGAACAGTGCCGATGGATTGGAGGGTAGCTAACGTTACCCCACTATTCAAAAAGGGGGGTAGGGAAAAAGCAGGTAATTACAGACCTGTAAGCCTTACATCAGTTGTGGGCAAAATGCTGGAGTCCATCATTAAGGATGAAATAGCGGAGCACTTAGCAAATGGGGACAGGATAGGACAGAGTCAACATGGATTTACAAAGGGTAAATCGTGCTTGACTAATCTATTGGAATTTTTTGAGGGAGTAACTGGTAGAATAGATGGGGGAGAGCCAGTAGATGTGGTGTACCTGGACTTCCAAAAGGCCTTCGATAAGGTCCCACATAAAAGATTAGCATGGAAAATTGAGGCTCATGGGATAAAGGGGAAAGTTTTGGCGTGGATAGGGAACTGGCTGTCAGATAGAAAACAGAGAGTTGGAATAAACGGCTCATTTTCTGAATGGCAGGCAGTAACAAGTGGGGTACCACAGGGATCTGTCCTGGGCCCCCAGCTGTTCACAATTTACATTAATGACCTGGATCAGGGAGTCGGATGCAGCATTTCCAAATTTGCAGACGACACTAAACTAGGAGGGGGGGTGGGCTCAGAGGAAGAGACCAGGAAGCTCCAGAGCGATTTGGACAGACTGGGCGATTGGGCGGATAAATGGCAGATGCACTATAATGTGGACAAGTGCGAAGTTATCCACCTTGGGTGCAGGAACGGGAGGGCAAATTATTATTTAAATGGCAATAGATTGGGAGAGGGGGAAGTACAGAGAGACCTGGGTGTTCTTGTACACCAGTCACTGAAGGCGAGCATGCAGGTGCAACAGGCGGTCAAGAAGGCAAACGGTATGCTGGCCTTCATAGCAAAAGGGTTAGAATACAGGAACAGGGATACCTTGCTGCAGCTGTACAGGGCACTGGTGAGACCACACCTCGAGTACTGTGTACAGTTTTGGTCGCCTCATCTGAGGAAGGATGTTCTTGCCATGGAGGGGGTGCAGCGGCGATTCACCAGGCTGATACCAGGAATGGCGGGAATGACCTATGAGGAGAGACTATGTAGTTTAGGGATGTACACACTGGAGTTTAGAAGATTGAGAGGGGACCTCATAGAAGTGTATAAAATTCTGACAGGTCTAGACAGACTGGATGCAGAAGGAATGTTTCCCTTGGCGGGTGAGAACAGAACTAGAGGACATAATTTGAGGATAAGGGCTAAACCATTTAGGACAGAGATGAGGGGGAATTTCTTCACTCAGAGAGTGGTGAACCTGTGGAACTCATTGCCACAGAGGGCAGTGTACGCCAGCTCATTAAATATATTTAAGAGGGAATTAGATATATTTCTACGGGCAAAAGGGGTTAAGGGTTACGGAGAGAAGGCGGGGACGGGATACTGAATTAAAAGATCAGCCATGATCTCATCGAATGGCGGAGCAGGCACGAAGGGCCGAATGGCCTACTCCTGCTCCTATCTTCTATGTATCTATGTATCTATGACCTAATTGAGGTTTACAGGATGATGAGAGGTGTTGATAGAGTCGATCGAGAAAAACGGTTCCCTCTGGTGAGTGGATCAATAACCAGAGGTCATAGGTTCAAAATCATGGCAAAAGATCGAGAGGGGAGAGAAGGAGAAATGTTTTCACTGAGAGTTGTGGGGATCAGGAACGCTCGACCTGAACAGGTGGTGGGAACTGATTCCATCAATAATTTAAAAGGGAGTTGGACGGTGCTGGAGGATGAGGAACTGACAGGGTTTTATTCTTTGATCAATTAGGGAAACTGTGATAGATTAATAAGGATAAATCGCAAGAGAATTCAGAAATAAAAACAGAAAATGCACAGCATCTAACACACCCCAAATTAAGTTGTCTTTTTCATCTATGATTCTACAATCTCCGAATGTTGGCTGTCACACAGTGGATTTCCAGCATTTACTGTTTTTATTCCAGATTTCCAGCATTTGGAACCTTTTCCCTTTTGATTTGATCCACAGAAGTGTTCACAGAATCTTGCAGCACAGAGTGATGCCATTCGGCCCATCGTGCCTGTGCCGGCTCTTTGAAAGAGCGATCCCAATTAGTCCCACTCCCCCGCTCATTCCCCCATAGCCCTACAAATTTTTCCTTTTCAAATATTTATCCAATTCTCTTTTGAAAGTTATTATTGAATCTGCTTCCACCGCCCTTTCAAGCAGCGTGTTCCAGATCACAACAACTCGCTGTGTAAAAAAAAATTCTCCTCATCTCCCCTCAGTTCTTTTGCCAATTATCTTAAAACTGTGTCCTCTGGTTACCGAACCTTCTGCCAGTTGAAACCGTTTCTGCCTATCTACTCGATCGAAGCCCTTCATAATTCTGAATGCCTCTATTAAATCTCCTCTCAACCTTCTCTGCTCGAAGGAGAACAACCCCAGCTTCTCCAGTCTATCCACATAACTGAAGTTCCACGTCCCTGGAATCATTCCATTAATTCTCCTCCGCACCCTCTCCAAGGCCTTGACATCCTTCCTAAAGCGTGGTGCCCAGAATTAGACATAATGGGCACGATCGTGCCAGCCCTGGGGAGGCAGGTATGGAAGCGGGACTGCCGGTGAAAATGGCAGAATTTGGGGGCTTATAAAATTCTTGAAACTTATAAAATTCTGACAGGACTGGACAGACTAGATGCAGGAAGGATGTTCCCGATGGCCGGGGAGTCCAGAACCAGGGGACACAGTCTAAGGATAAGGGGTAAGCTATTTAAGACAGAGATGAGGAGGAATTTCTTCACCCAGAGAGTGGTGAACCTGTGGAATTCTCTACCACAGAAGGCAGTAGAGGCCAGTTCATTAAATATATTCAAGAAGGAGTTGGATATATTTCTTAAGGCTAAAGGGATCAAGGGGTATAGGGAGAAAGCAGGGACAGGGTACTGAATTTGGATGATCAGCCATGATCTCATTAAATGGTGGAGCAGGCTCGAGGGGCCGAATGGCCTACTCCTGCTCCTATCTTCTATGTTTCTTCGTGCCATCTTGCCAGGAGGCGGGTAGCCGTCCCGCGCCGGGTCCTGTCTCCTTGAAGGCGGGAAGGGATTACAGCCACTTAACTGCCTGTTAACAAGTGGTTAATAGGCAGAAAATAGGCTTATCACCATTTTGCCCACACAAGTGCAGGCTTCCCGAAGGCTCCGAAACCCGCCAGGGTCACTGAGGCGAGCAGTGGGTCTGCGGGGGTCGGGGGGGTGCAAAAGTGCGCTGTGGAGGTGGGTGATGGGTGCAAGTGTGGAGAGGTGAGTATCTGAGGTAAGTGCAAAGTGTTAGAAAAAGTTTACTTACCTTTGTTTCTTCCTGCAGGCTTCAGTCGGTGGGTATGCGGAGAGTCTCACACCTCCGCAGTAGAGATGACAGATGGCCGCTGCATTCTCCAATGCAACAACCATCTCATTTCTGCAAAAGGAAGAGGTTTGATGAGGCCTTGAATTCAAGATTTGATGAGGTCTTGAAACTATAGAGAATGTCAGTGTTTGACAGCTTTACAGAGCTGTCAAACGATAACAATTCATCTGTCAAAAACTTTTGACAGATGCAACATCATATGTTGACGTTCTCTTTAACCAGCTTTCCCTTAATTGGCCTGCTGGGCCCACTGGGCAGGCTTAACAAGGTGAATCAAGGGAAAATAGCGTGGATTGGCCACAAATCGATGGAGGCGGGACTGAAACCCGACAAGTGGGAGTCCCGCCTCCAAAACTCCCCATTGACAAAATCACCCCCAGTGCTTCAGTGAAGGCCGAACCAGTGATTTTTCTCCTTTTCAAGTATTTAAACCAATTCCCTTTGGAAAATTACTATCGAATCTGTTTCCACCGCCTTTTCACACAGTGCTTTCCAGTGTTTTCTCTCTCTATTCGTGGCAGGTTTCCTGGGATCGCTGTGCACGGCTCTCTTCGCAGCCTACGCTGTCCAGCGCAAGCCCGTGGTGGAGTGGGGAAGGGAGATGTTGAAGGTTGTTGGTGTGGCCGAGGCCTACTGCAGGAAAACCATTCGCCACATGTCGGGTAAGGGCTTTACTGGGCGGGGGGCGGGGAGGGGGTGCGGGCGGGGAATAACGTGTCTAAATTCAAGACCTGTTTTTTGTGTCACTGGTTCTGTGAAACGTTTTTGCGGATTATCCTTTGTTTCTTGCATGCAGGGTTTGAGTTGAGCTGCCAGGATGTGAATATGATGCACAAACTTTCCATAATGCTCTGGCCACAGTCTCAACAACAATTTGCATTTATATAGCACCTTTATATAAGCCAAGGCGCTTCACTGGAGCGTCATCAGATAAAGTTTGACAGCAAGCCAAAGGTGATATTAGGAGGGGTGACTAACAGCTTGGTCAAAGAAGTAGGTTATAAAGAGTGTCTCAATGGAAGAGGAAGAAGCGGAGAGGTTTAGGGAGGGAATTCCAGAGCCTGGGGCTTAGACAGCTGAAGGCACGGCTGCCAATGGTGGAGCACTGGAAATCGGGAATGCACTAAAGGCCAGAGTTGGAGGAGTTCAGAGTTCTTGGAGGTTTATAGGTCTGGAAGAGTATTACAAGGATAGGGAGCAGCAAAGTCCTGGAGGGATTTGAGCACGAGGATGAGAAGTTTAAAATCGAGACTGGGCGAAACGCTAGTTAAGCCACAGCTGGAGTACTGTGTGCAGTTCTGGTCGCCACACTATAGGAAGGATGTGATTTCATTGGAGAGGGTGCAGAGGAGATTCACCAGGATGTTACCTGGGCTGGAGCGCTTCAGCTATGAAGAGAGACTGGACAGGCTGGGGTTGTTTTCCTTAGAGCAGAGAAGGCTGAGGAGGGACTTGATTGAGGTGTACAAAATTATGAGGGGCATAGATAGGATAGATAGAAAGGAACTTTTCCCCTTAGTAGAGGGGTCAATAACCAGGGGGCATAGTTTCAAGGTAAGGGGCAGGAGGTTTAGAGGGGATTTGAGGAAAAACTTTTTCACCCAGAGGGTGGTTGGAATCTGGAACTCACTGTTTGAAAGGGTGGTAGAGGCAGGAACCCTCACAACATTCAAGAAGCATTTAGATGAGCACTTGAAACGCCATAGCATACAAGGCTACGGACCAAGTGCTGGAAAATGGGATTAGAATAGACAGGACTTGATGGGCGGCGTGGACACGATGGGCCGAAGGGTCTCTTTCTGTGCTGTATAACTCTATGACTATGACTATGACATTGCTGGACCATGAGCCAATGTAGGTCAATGAGCACAGGGATGATGAGTGAACGGAACTTGGTGCAGCTTAGGACATCGGCAGCAGAGTTTTGGATGAGTGCCTTGTGGGAAACATTGGAACAGTCAAGTCTGGAGGGAACAAAAGCATGCATGAGGGTTTCAGCAGATGAGCTGAGGCGGGCACAGAGACCAGCGATACTACGGAGGTGGAAGTAAGCAGTCTTAGCGATGGAGAGGGTATGGGGTCGGAAGCCCAGCTCAGGGTCAAATATGACACCAAGGTTGCGAACAGTCAGATTCAGCCTCAGACAGAATGAAATTCAATCCATTAAATTAGCTGTAAGTCAATAGTATGAATATAAAGTGTGAGTCAAACCGAAGAGCATTGTTCCGATTTCTTCCAAAATGGAGAATCATGGTAGCACCAGACGGACCCAAGTGGGGCTGTCTCACACTGATGGTGGCAGAGACTCTTACTGTTCTGTTGCAATGCACCATGGGGTGACCAGGGACAGTTTGCACCCAGCATTCCCCACACAGGGGGCAGATGCTGAAAGTTACCCCGACGGGACAGAGTAAAAGCTGAAGACCCAGTTGCCAGGGAGTGCTCTCAGGGATCTTGTAACAGCTAGCCATTGAGCAGTGAGAGGTCGAGGATAGATCTCCAGCCTGAGCTCACAGTAGGGGAAGCCTAAGATAGATCTCTAGCCTGAGTAGGAGAGGCCTAGAATACATCTCCAGCCTCAGGAGGAGAGGCCTAGAATACATCTCCAGCCTCAGGAGGAGAGGCCTAGAATACATCTCCAGCCTCAGGGGGAGAGGCCTAGAATACATCTCCAGCCTCAGGAGGAGAGGCCTAGAATACATCTCCAGCCTCAGGGGGAGAGGCCTAGAATACATCTCCAGCCTCAGGAGGAGAGGCCTAGAATACATCTCCAGCCTCAGGAGGAGAGGCCTCGGACACAGCTCCAACCTCAGGAGGAGAGGCCTCAGACACAGCTCCAGCCTCAGGAGGAGAGGCCTCGGACACAGCTCCAGCCTCAGGAGGAGAGGCCTCGGACACAGCTCCAGCCTCAGGAGGAGAGGCCTCGGACACAGCTCCAGCCTCAGGAGGAGAGGCCTAGAATACATCTCCAGCCTCAGGAGGAGAGGCCTTGGACACAGCTCCAGCCTCAGGAGGAGAGGCCTCGGACACAGCTCCAGCCTCAGGAGGAGAGGCCTCGGACACAGCTCCAGCCTCAGGAGGAGAGGCCTCGGACACAGCTCCAGCCTCAGGAGGAGAGGCCTAGAATACATCTCCAGCCTCAGGAGGCGAGGCCTAGAATACATCTCCAGCCTCAGGAGGCGAGGCCTAGGCTATATCTCCAGCCTGAGCTCTCAGTAGGAGCGGCCTAGGATACAGCTCCAGCCTCAGGAGGAGAGGCCTCGGACACAGCTCCAGCCTCAGGAGGAGAGGCCTCGGACACAGATCCAGCCTCAGGAGGAGAGGCCTAGAATACATCTCCAGCCTCAGGAGGAGAGGCCTTGGACACAGCTCCAGCCTCAGGAGGAGAGGCCTCGGACACAGCTCCAGCCTCAGGAGGAGAGGCCTCGGACACAGCTCCAGCCTCAGGAGGAGAGGCCTCGGACACAGCTCCAGCCTCAGGAGGAGAGGCCTAGAATACATCTCCAGCCTCAGGAGGTGAGGCCTAGGCTATATCTCCAGCCTGAGCTCTCAGTAGGAGCGGCCTAGGATACAGCTCCAGCTACAGTAGGGGAGGAATCAAGAAAATAATCCATCATAAGAAAAATAATTTTCCTTCTTTAATAGTTCAATAGCATCCTGAGATTGTTTGTAAGAATGGACTCAATAAGATGCACCTTTTTCCTTAGAGTACCAAGAAAACTGGTTTTATTTTGAAACTAAATGGCAGTCGTATTTGGAAGAAAGAGGAATTGCAGAGGAAGGGCAGAACACTCCGACATTCCCTAAGAACTACGATGCAGAGAAAAGAGATCAGGTTGGTGCAGACAGTTCAAAATTCTGCTTAAACTTGTTCAATTTTGAAAATTGTATGGGTGCCCACAGGGGGCAGGTCTACCCACCAGCAGGGCATCTTGGAAAGTGTGGACTTGCTCCCCACCATTTTGGATAATTGGGAGCGTGCCTGTGATTGCACACTCTGACTGGCTGTGTACCGGGTGCTGAGGACCACTGAAGATACTGGGCTAGATTTTCAGTATAGACAGTTTTGGGGCGCTAACCTTAGCGCCCGCCCGAAGTTAGCGCCTGCCCCAAAGTAGCGCCCCGTTGCCGGAAATTCAGTGGCTTCGCCCTAAGAGATTGGTGGAGCGCTAAAAGAGGTGTTCCACTCCTATCTTTAGGCGCTAAGCCGGCGGTCCAGAGGGATAGCGCCCAGGCGGGGCGCAGCGCGGGTGCGGTCATTTTTGGACTGACAGCAGACCCCGTGGCGCCGACCAGCTCTTAAAGGGGGAAGGGACGAATTGGTCTGCTGCCACGCCCTGCACACTGCAGCCTTGCAAAGAGGCCTCAACACTGCTGCTCAGCCCCAGGGAGTCATGGCAACGCCAGAGAAGGCCCGTCAGCGTGCCCTGCGCTTCTCAGAGGGTGATCTGGACATAATGGTCACAGCTCTGGAGGTGAGGCGCAAGATCTTGTTCCCAGAGAGTGGGAGGAATCCAACCCACCACGACTACACCAAAGCCTGGAAGCAGATCGCCCAGAGGGTGACGTTCACCGGCGATGCCCCCAGGACCCACAAACAATGTCGTAAAAAATACAACGATCTGACCAGGATTGTGAAGGTGAGTAGCCTTTCCAGTCTCCTCCTCATTCTTGCATGTACACCTGACATGATGGGCAAAGGGAGCTGAAAGTCCTATTGGCCAGCCCTCAGCCAGCAGCATTGGGACAGTCATGAGCATCACATGGCCATTCGGCACTCTACACTTTGTCCAAGCTATTCCACCATGGGAGGCAGTGCACACTACATCAGGGCTTCACTCTGTCCACGCTATTCCACCATGGGAGGCAGTGCACACTACATCAGGACTTCACTCTGTCCACGCTATTCCACCATGGGAGGCAGTGCACACTACATCAGGGCTTCACTCTGTCCACGCTATTCCACCATGGGAGGCAGTGCACACTACATCAGGGCTTCACTCTGTCCACGCTATTCCGCCATGGGAGGCAGTGCACACTACATCAGGGCTTCACTCTGTCCACGCTATTCCACCATGGGAGGCAGTGCACACTACATCAGGGCTTCACTGCGCACTTACAGCCCGTCCTTTCTCTTGCAGGCTAAAGTAGCGTTTAATCGCCAGGCGCGTGCCAGGGGTGGCCGCGCCAAGCTGCAGAAGCTCACTCGGCTGGAGGAGCGCGTGTGTGTGCTCATGGGAGCCCGTGTGATTGTCCCCACAGCGTGCGGAGTATCCGACCCTCCACTGCCCGGCAATGGTAAGGACCTCGCCTTTTGGCCCTCTCGCGTCGCACTGGCCCATCCGAGCTACCTCCTTTGCCACTGTCCCACCAATGCGCTGAATGCCACCAGTCCTAACTCCCTCGCTGACGCCGTCTCCTCACTCTGAAGCTACTCTTGTGCATTCCTGCTTTCAGCTGGTGACGACCAGGACCCTGAAGCTGCCAGTGACAGCACCTCCGACCAGGAGGAGGAGGAGGAGCAAGCCGGACCTTCGGGGGAACAGTCACGTCCCGCAGGAGAGGAGGAAATGCTTGACACCTCCTCACTGGACGAGTGCCTGGAGGAACTGTCGCAGGGCAATGCAGCTTCTGGGACCAGTGGCGTCCAGCCACCCAGGAGCCGTGCGCGTGGCCCGCGGCCTTCCCCCCAAAGGGGGGAAGGATCAGAGGGGAGTGCTGCTGTTCGGCACACTCGCCGCCACCAACGCGGCAAGGGTCCCCTAGTTCGGCCCCCTCCTCCCCAGCGGGAGAGTCGTGACTCCAGTCCGGACACCTTCACCTCGGAGGAGGTGCGGAAGCTGGATAAGATGGCCGAGGATTCGGACCGGCGCCACACGGAGCTCATGAGCGTGGTGGGGCGCATGCCTGAGGCCATCGAGTTGCTGGCGACCAGTGTGCGCGAGCTCGGGGCAGCAACTGCCGCAAGTGGCCGCATGCTGACTGATGCCGTCAAGACCCTGACGGCTGTGATGCACGCGCACAGCAGGACCACAGGGGCACTCACTGCTGCCACACGCGCTGTCTCAGGCAGGCATCGCCAGGGCAGCCGCCGCGCTGGACCATCCCAGCAAGCCGCCCCTCGGCTGATTGTTGCGGATCCTGCAGTGCGGGCCCGGCCGAGTGCCACCGCGCCACAGCACCAGCCAGCGCATCCCAGACGCCAGCTGGCCCACATTGCGCCATCCGTCGCCGCCATTCCCCCACTGGGGCGTCAAGGGCAAGCGGCTGCAGCTGATGGTGGCCAGGCTCAGGTGCGCCACTCAGCAGACGGCCCCTCGAGGCCCAAACGCCGTGTAGGCCGCCCCCCAGCGGCATCTGGCGGAAGGGCATCTGAGCCTCAGGCGCCTTCCCCCAGCCTCGCAGCAGCCACTGGGCAGAGCTTGCGAAGGAGCAGCAGGCCGGGCAGGGGAGGCAAAAGGCTGGGCAAGGTCTCGCCCTCGCGGGCCACTCAGTAGAGTGTGTGGGCAGCTTTCCTTTTATATGGCGGTGGCCATCTTTATTTTGCCCATGGTTGTGTTGTTGGAGGGCTTATTTTTTGCGTTAGGCCGACGTTGAGGCCCGGTTTGAAGAAAGGTGGAGTGACTCCTCCCCAGTTTGTGGGAGTGAGTCGTTTGTTGGGCTTTTTGTGGGGCCCGTTTATTGTTTTTGGGGATTCATGTGGGAAGGGCTTTTCATTTTTGTGTAATAAAAAATTATCTTTATTCATGCAGTCTCCATGGTTGTTCTTCTTAGTGTTTGTTGGCTTCGCCGGCTGAGGGCTTGCGGAGCGGCTGCATTCATCTTCCCTCATGGCCCCTGGCCATTCCCTGACAGGGGGCTTAGAAGTACCGTGTAATAAGGTGGCGTCGTGCGGCCCTTGGCCCTGGTCGCTCCCTCCTGGGAACGTACTCCTGCTCCTCCTCCTCCTCCTCCTCCTCCTGCTCCTCCTCCTGAGGTGCTGGTCCAACGTCAGGTGGCAGTGCCTGAGTCCTGCGGATAGCCAGGCTGTGTAGCATGCTGCAAACCACCACAAATTGGGAGACCCGGTCCGGCGAATACTGGAGAGCTCCTCCGGAGCGATCAAGGCAGCGGAACCGCTGCTTGAGGACCCCAATAGTTAGCTCGATGATGTTGCGGGTGGTTTGATGGCTCTCGTTGTAGGCCTCTTCAGCAGCGGTCCTGGGCGCGCGGAGCAGGGTCATGAGCCAGGTGCACAAAGGATAGCCTTTGTCCCCGAGTAGCCATCCTCTTGGGGGAGGCTGTGCCTGGAACATGTCATGCACAGTACTCTGCCGCAGGATAAAGGCATCGTGGCTGCTGCCTGGGAAGCTGGCATTGACTGCCATGATGCGCTGCTTGTGGTCACAGACCAGCTGCACATTCAGAGAATGGTAGCCCTTCCTGTTGCGATACTGCTCGCCATGCTCCAGAGGGGCCCGCAAAGCCACATGCGTACAGTCAATGGCGCCCTGCACCAAGGGGAATTCCCCGAGTCTGGAAAATCCCAATGCGCGCTGATGCTGGCTCTCCAGGGCCATGGGGAAGGAGATGAATTGGCTTCTCCTTCTGAACAGTGCTTCGGTCACCTGGCGGATGCAGCGATGCGCGCCGTACTGGGAGATGTTTGCTATGTCCCCAGCAGCATATTGGAAGGAGCCGGTGGCATAGAAGTTCAATGCCACCGTCACCTTCACTTCCACCGACAGAGACGTCCTGCACCTGAGCTTTGGCCGCAGATCTCGGCGAAGCAGGTGGCAGATCTCTGCAATCACCTCCTTTTGGAATCGGAGCCTTTTAACACATCGCGCGGCACTCATGTTTAGGTAGGAGCGCTGCTGGCGGTATAGCCTGACTGGGTAAGGCCTACGTGGCCGATGCCTGTAACCCCCTCTGCCTCTAGCCAGGGCTGCCCCTCTCACAATGCGTCTGCGAGCCCTACGGACATGGAGCTGCAGCTCCGCGTTGGCACCCCATGCAACCCCCATCAAATCCTGGCAAACACTCTAATTTCCAAAAGGCCACTTGCAGCGCTTTGGCCTGAGTCCAAAAATACCTGGCTCTTGCTGCTTGAAACCAGTTAGCTATCCTCCTTGTGTCTCCAGAAATGCGTTGCACAAGAGTGTTTTCTGAAAAAAGGCTGGCCTTTATACTGGAGAGTACGTCCCCTTTAATTTGCGCCCCCCGGGGCCCGCGCTGGTTGTGTTGCGTTCCTTTTTCCAAACGCTCCGGCCGCCAGCCGCACAATGGGGCGGTCCGACTGAAGTTTGGAATCGGGGCGCACAAAGGGCGTTGCACGAGGATGTGACGTCATTTTCTGCGCGCGCATCCGGGCGGGCGCTAAACTTTGCGCCGGCGCTAACGGGCAACTTAATTTGGGGCGGGGCGCAAACTGCGCTGCGCCCGGGCGCTACACGCATAGCGCCCGAAAAACACTTCTCTTAAGGCGCTAACTGCTGGCGCAAGCGACTGAAAATCTAGCCCACTGACTCCAGTTGGTTGGTCCTGCATTGTGGTGGACCTGGAATCAGTGCCACAGTGTTGGAAAGAAGGTCCAAGAGAATTTAAAGCAGGTTGGTGGAGAGGCCGTGATATGGCCAAGAAAATGTTGATTACCCCACTCTCATTATACAATCAGTTGGTACATCTGTACAAGTAGGAACCTCAGCACATGGCACTAGGAAGGCGAGGGTTGATTGATTGGGGTGTCTGTGCTCGGGGATGGTCGGGTTTGGTTTCTGTGCTCTGGGATGGTCGGGTTTGGTTTGGTTTCTGTGCTCTGGGATGGTCGGGTTTGGTTTCTGTGCTCTGGGATGGTCGGGTTTGGTTTGGTTTCTGTGCTCTGGGATGGTCGGGTTTGGTTTGGTTTCTGTGCTCTGGGATGGTCGGGTTTGGTTTGGTTTCTGTGCTCTGGGATGGTCGGGTTTGGTTTGGTTTCTGTGCTCTGGGATGGTCGGGTTTGGTTTGGTTTCTGTGCTCTGGGATGGTCGGGTTTGGTTTGGTTTCTGTGCTCGGGGATGGTCGGGTTTGGTTTGGTTTCTGTGCTCTGGGATGGTCGGGTTTGGTTTGGTTTCTGTGCTCTGGGATGGTCGGGTTTGGTTTGGTTTCTGTGCTCTGGGATGGTCGGGTTTGGTTTGGTTTCTGTGCTCTGGGATGGTCGGGTTTGGTTTGGTTTCTGTGCTCTGGGATGGTCGGGTTTGGTTTGGTTTCTGTGCTCTGGGATGGTCGGGTTTGGTTTGGTTTCTGTGCTCTGGGATGGTCGGGTTTGGTTTGGGCATAATATAATGTATTTGTTGCTACTGGGAGGGACTGAGAGAATAATAATTTATTTAAATGAAGCATCTTTGACAGAAGAATAACATCCAGTCTAATTGATCCATCGAAGGTCTACAGGGAATGGAGCTCAGAAGGTGTGGGTGGGAGAAGAGGACATGATGCGCCAATGATAGCCTATGATGCCCTCCTCGCCGCTGGCAGTGACTGGACTGAGCTGTGTAATCATGCCATGTTTCATGGAGGTAAGTGGCTTCAATACAACTGTGGGTTATTTGCACTCAAGATTCCCGTTAATCAGATCAGCACTTCACGTCTCAGACTGAAGGATAGAAGTGACCTTGGGTGACCTTACTGTAGGAATAATTAAATCAAATTCATCTCTGCACTGTTTTAATAGCAGTGGCCCACTAAGTCTTTAGAGAGTGAAATCGTGGACAGCAAGTTCACCGAGTAAAGCGCCAAACTTTCGTCATACTCCTCCTTTATGTTGCTCTATGTATGAAAATTAAAGTTTGAAGCCATGAAACAGTCATTTCTGCACATTAGGCACAGAGGCCTAGAAATTCAGTGGCCTGCGCCACCAGTTTGCGCCCAAAGAGGGCTTTTGCGCCACTGGCCAAACCTACCGCGATATTTAGCGGGGCGCTAATGGCGGCGTTAGCCTGTAGCGCTGCGCCGCCACCGATGACGTCATCGGTGTGCGCAGCGCCCCGCTATCGCCCCGCTGGCCATATTTGGTCGCTTCCGCCTCCTCCGCGCCGGCCGCAGACAGCGACCGGTACACGGGGCCTACCTGTGCCGGTAGTGGGGCGAGTTAAGGTGGAGGTGCGGCCGGCCGCTTTTTCGGCGGCCGCCTGCCGGCACCTCCGTCCCCGGCCTCCTACACCCCCCCCCCCGCGGCATTGCCGGCTGTTTCCAGAGAGCCCGGCACTTCTCCTTGGTGCCGGGCTCATTTGCCGGCACTCGCGAGCGGGGATCGCGCTGTTGCAGGCACCTCCCCCTTAAGAGTGAGAGGAAGGCCTGCAGTACCGCAGCGTGCCGTGCCGCAGCGGGTGGCGCTGCGGCACTTTGCACGCCGATATTCAGTTTCAGCGCCCCAAGCGGGGTGCCGAAACCCTTGTTTAGCGGCCGGCTTCCACTTGGGGCGCTGAAACTGAATATCCCGCTGGCGCAAGTGGCTCTGCGCGCAGCGGTAATTCCGGCGCCCAGGCGAGCTGGGCGCCCCAACTGAATTTCTAGGCCAGAATGTTTAAGAAAATTCAATTTTTAAAAATTCCTTTATGGGATGTGGGCATCGCTGGCAAGGCCCAGCATTTATTGCCCTTGAGAAGGTGGTGGTGAGCCTCCTTCTTGAACCGCTGCAGTCCGCGTGGTGAAGTTACTCCCACAGTGCTGTTAGGGAGGGAGTTCCAGGATTGTGACCCAGCGACGGTGAAGGATCGACGATATGCTTCCAAGTCAGGATGGTGTGTGACATGGAGGGGAACTTGCAGGTGGTGGTGTTCCCAGGCGCCTGCTGCCCTTGTCCTTCTAGGTGGTAGAGGTCGCGGGTTTGGGAGGTGCTGCCGAAGAAGCCTTGGCGAGTTGCTGCAGTGCATCTTGGAGATGGTACACACTGCAGCCACGGTGCACCGGTGGTGGAGGGAGTGAATGTTTAAGGTGGTGGATGAGGTGCCAATCAAGCGGGCTGCTTTGTCCTGGATGGTGTCGAGCTTCTTGAGTGTTGTTGGAGCTGCACTCATCCAGGCAAGTGGAGAGTATTCCATCACACTCCTTACTTGTGCCTTGTAGATGGTGGAAAGGCTTTGGGGAAGTTTGAGGAAGTTTTTCAGTTTTTAATGCAAATCATTCGGATGCCATAAAGAGCCTGTTCCGCCATTCCATTAGATCAAAGCTGATCTATACCTCGACTGCATTAATCTGCCATTACTTTAAATCTCTTGATACCCTTACCTAACAAAAAATATATCAATCTCAGTCTTAAAAGATCCCATGGTCCCAGCATCCACAGCCTTTTGGGGGGAGAGGGTTCTAGATTTCCACCACCCTTTGTGTGAAGAAGTGCTTCCTGATTTCACCCCTGAACGGCCTGGCTCTAATTGTAAGATTCTGCCCCCTTGTTCTGGACTCCCCCCACCAGAGGAAATAGTTTCTATCGACCCGATCAACTCCTTTAATCATCTTAAACACCTCAATTAGATCACCCCTTAATCTTCTGTACACAAGGGAATATAACCTCAATTTTTGCAGCCTGTCCTCATAATTTAACCCTTTTAGCCCCGGTGTGATTCTGGTGAATCTGCGCTGTTCCCCCTCCGAGGCCGATATATCCTTCCCGAGGTGCGGGGCCCGGAGCTGAACGCAGTATCCAGATGGGGGTCAAAAGAAGAAAAGTCAAACTGAGGGCCCGTTTACCTGTTCAGGATTTCTCCTGGTGTCTTGACTGTCCAATAAACTTTCAGTTGGTGTGGTAATGTAACGGCTGCTTTTATTTCAGACTCTCTGGAACCTTCTCTCTGGATATAACATTCACTATGAGGGGGGACCCTGGAGTGTATTGGTTGCAGGATGTTTGGTCCCATCAGAGGGCCCTCTAGTGTTCAGTTGTCAAGTACGATCCAAACCATTGGCCAACATTCCACCTTTAACCAACACCAGCAAACCAGATTTTCTGCTGTGTGTGGCATCTTCCTGTGCACAAATTGGCTGCCATGTTTGCCAGCCCAACACTTCAAAACCGACTACGGGCAAAGACTTAACCAACCTCTTATTTTATTTCAACAGGTGAGAGTGGAGCCACTGGGTCAATTGCTGGCTGTCTCTATGGCCTACTTTTTGGAATGACGAACATTCCCAAAGGATTATACCAGAATTTAGAGTTCAGGGAGAGATTAGAGGAGCTTGCAGAAGAACTGTATAAAGCAGCAAATGACAGCAAAACCCCTTGACCGGTATAAGAGGAAAGTGGAACAAAACTAGTCACTATGCTAAAGTACAACATTTTTAGATTTTCAGAACGCTTACAAAGCTAGTCTCTAAACTATTAATAATAAATATTAATGATACTAGGACAAACGAGAAAAAAGTAACTTGGAATGAGCACGAAGCTGTGGCTTTTTAATAAATGTGTGTAGCTCATAATATACGGAGGGCGGGAATCTCCTTGGAGCTTCTCCTCTCAGAGACAGAACTTTGGCAGAAGTTCAACGTTTACGTTACCGGCATAAGTGGAGTTTCTGCTGAATTTCCATTGAAGTTACAATAGCGGATTTGGAGAAAGACTGAACAAATTCACCCCATAGTGTGTGTGTAACAATTTACATAATGTTTCAATATATACGTGGTGCATACTTTACAATATATATAATACCGAGTGTATATGTAATGTGCACTTTCTAATATACATGGTGTGTACTTTGCAATATATGTAGTGTGAACTTTATAATATATATATAATGTGCACCTTCCTGTATTATGCAACAATTGCAGGAGGGTTATAATCTCCGCCCCTCTATTACTGTTCCATGTCACACCTCCACCACACTCCACGCCCCACCAAATGCCAGCAAGAGAGATTTACTTTTATTTTTGAAACCAAAGGGCTTATAGGGTTAAATTATGGGGACAGGTTGCATAGACTAGACTTGTATTCCCTTGAGTATAGAAGACTAAGGGGTTCAAAAATTAGTGGAAATCTGGAACTCTCCCCCAAACAGGGCTGTGGATGCTGGGGTCAACTGATAATGACCAGGCTGAGAGTGATAGAGTTGGGTAAGGGTATCAGGGGCTATGGAACCAAGGCGGGCAAATGAAGTTAAGATACAGATCAAACATAGAAACATAGACGATAGGAGCAGGAGTAGGCCATTCGGCCCCTCGAGCCTGCTCCGCCATTTAATGAGATCCTGGCTGATCATCCAAATTCAGTACCCTGTCCCTGCTTTCTCCCCATATCCCTTGATCCCTTTAGCCTTAAGAAATATATCCAACTCCTTCTTGAATATATTTAATGAATTGGCCTCAACGGCCTTCTGTGGTAGAGAATTCCATGATCTAATTGAATAGTGGAACAGGCTCAAGGGGCTGATGGCGTGCAGTGTATGTTGTGACCAACATCGGCCCATTCTGCTGTAGCATAGAATCATAGAATAGTAGAGCACAGGAGGAGGCCTTTCGGCCCAAGGTGCTGGCCACAGTCTGCCAATCCTCCTTAGGTACAGGGGGTGGTGCCAAAGGACTGGAGGATTTCAAATGTTACACCCTTGTTCAAAAAAGAGGATAAACCTGGCAATTACAGGCCAGTCAGTTTACTGTCGGTGGTGGGGAAGCTTTTCAAAACAATGATCCGGGAGAAAATTAACAGCCACTTGGACAAGCATGAACTAATAAAGGAGAGCCAGCATGGATTTGTTAAGGGCTAATAGTGTTTGACTAGTTTGATTGAGTTTTTTGATGAGGTAACAGAGAGGGTGGATGAGGGCAGCACAGTTGACGTTGTATATATGGACTTTCAAATGGCGTTTGATAAAGTGCCACATAATAGACTTGTTAGCAAAATTGAAGCCCATGGGGGAAAAGGGGCAGTAGCAGCAGGGATCCTGGCTGTGGGATAGAAAACAGAGAGTTGTATTTCGGACTAGAGGGAGGTACACAGTGGAGTTCCCCAAGGGTCAGTACTAGGACTGTTGCCATTTTTGATATACATTAGTAACTTGGACTTGGGGGTATAGTTATGCTAAACCTTTATAAAACACTAGTTCGGCGCCAGCTGGGGTATTGTGTCCAATTCTGGGCACCAGACTTTAGGAAGGATGTCAAGACTTTGGAGAGGGTGCTGAGGAGATTTACTAGAATGGTACCAGGGGTGAGAGAATAGAGTTACATGGATAGACTGGAGAAGCTGGGGTTGTTCTCCTTGGAGCAGAGAAGGCTAAGAGGAGATTTGATGGAGGTGTTTAAAATCATGAGGGGTCGGGATAGAGTAGATAGAGAGAAACTGTTTCCAATGGCTGACGGGTCGAGAACCAGAGGGCACAGATTTAAGATGGTTGGCAAAAGAACCCGAGGCTTTTTTATGCAACGAGTGGTTAGGATTCGCAATGCGCTGCCTGATAGGGCGGTGGAAACAGATTCAATCGCAGCCTTCAAAAGGGAATTGGATAAATACTTGTAGGAGAAATAATTACAGGGATATGGGGAAAGAGCCAGGGAGCGGGACTAACAGCATATACTGGTGCTACAGAGAACTTCACTCTATTTAGATATCTGGATTTAACAGCACTGGGTTCAATATCAATTCCCTCCACCACTGGCTATGGCTGCAGTGTGAACAATATACAGGATGCACTGAAAAAACTCACCATGGTTACTTCACCAGCAGCTCCCTCCCTACGACCTCCATCACCTAGAAGGTTAAGAGCAGCAGGCGCATGGGAACACCACCACCTCCAAGTTTCCCTTCCAAGTGGCACCCCATCCACCACCTTAAACATTCACTCCCTCCACCACCAGCGCACCGTGGCTGCAGTGTGTACTATCTACAAGATGCACTGCAACAACTCGCCAAGGCTTCTTCGGCAGCATCTCCCAAACCCGCGACCTCTTCCACCTAGAAGGACAAGGCCAGCAGGCGCATGGGAACACCACCACCTCCAAGTTCCCTCCAAGTCACACATCATCCTGATTTGGAAATATATCAGCCGTTCCTTCATCGTCGCTGGGTCAGAATCCTGGAACTCCCTCCCTAACAGCAGTATGGGAGTACCTTCACCACACGGACTGCAGCGGTTCAAGAAGGCGACTCACCACCACCTTCTCAAGGGCAATTAGGGATGGGCAATAAATGCTGGCCTTGCCAGCGACGCCCACATCCCAAAAATTAATATTTAAAAAATAAATTAAATATCATTTAAAGCAGCATGTTTTACAGCACTTTCTGATCCTTAACTGAATAAAATGATAAATAAGATAGAGAAAGAGATATTCATTTTTTATTCAAACTTATAGATTCCTTACAAGATGCCACCATATATCAAAGACATTTAAAATAGGAAAATAATCCAAATTGTGTAACATATAAAATTCCTTACATATTTGTAATCCTTACATATATTTTTAAAATAATACAGAATAAATAATGAAATTAGATACATGTACATAGGGCAGCTGATAAACTGACTAGTTTGATAACAGCAGCCACTGTAAGCGGATTGCGATATAATTAGTTTGTTATATAACTTTATGATAAAATAAAATCTCTTGGACACACACGGCGACCTAATCACTAATCTTTGGCCATTATACAAGCTAAGACAGCTAAAAGTAACATTCCCCACTTTAAGATTCCCCACTTTAAGTGCTTTCCTTCTTTGTAGTTTGTTTAAAGATCTTAAGTCACCAAATCCCCGAGACCTGTGCTGTCTAATTGGCCCCACTCAGCCCTTCGCGCAATACTTTTTTAAAACAGCAATAAGTAGACAGAGGGAGACGACAAGGGGGCATTTACATACAAAGCTAACAATGGCGCCAGCGGTCGAGAGGGAGGGAAGGAGCCTTGTGAGAGCAGGATGACGGAAGACCACACTGAAAGGGTTCACAGTCGCCTTCATCACTAATAACAAACAGCACCTGATGTATTTGAATGGAATATGGAGGCTGGAGCCTGGATGAGTGAATATATGGAACGTGGGAAATCTGAAGTGCACAGTGCCCTAAGTAGAGAGTTCCAGAGAACACGGGGAGTGTCTCCAGATTGATGAGAAAGCGCTGGTGATAAATGCAGCGATTCCACGCTCCCAGTAGGGAGTTGGGTTTGGCTGCTGTGCTGTATCCTTGTCTCTGAGCTCCCCCCCTCGCTCTCTCCCCACAGGGAGGTGACAGAGATAGGGAGGGGCAAGGCCATGGAGGGATTGGAACACAAGGATGGAGTCAGTGCTGTTCTGACTGAAAGCAACAACTGCTGGAAATGGGAAGGTTCCTGAGAGGAGAATGGGTGAGCTGTATTCTAGAGCGTTTCCTAATGCAAAGGCTGCAGGAAGGAGAACGGTGGTGATGAGAGGGGAAAAGGAACTGAAGATGAAAGGCCATTTACACAGCACGGAGGTTGGAGAAAGGATATAGATCGTGTCAGGCTGATGAGCTCAGCGCTCTTAAAGAAACGTGCCTTGTGTCGCTCTCCATTCTAGTGGATCGATGTCCTTAGGACATGGAGGGTAAATGAACCGGGGAGACGGCAAACAGTGATTCTGAAATGTAGGATCAATCGCGGCAACAAAGGTCAGAAATAAAACCGAAACCTTTGTCTTTTTCAGACCTCTGGAATCTTCCGGCAAAAGCCAGTTTAGTTTAAGATATTCAGTTATAACTACAGGATATAATGAGGTCAGACAATACGTTCATATGGTTTGATAAGTGCTCCGCATGATGGCAACCAGTTTATGGTCAGGTTTTCAAAAGGAAGAATCCTAAAGCAGGATTTTGTTGCTCTGTGGGGAATGGGGCAGGTTCGAGGGGCTGAATGGCCTCCTCCTGTTCCTATATAATTAAATACAATGTCCTGCCAGCTTGCCTTCATTTACGTGTTACCAGGTATCCTATTAGTCTGATCGCGAATACAAATTTGGCAGTTTAGATTGAAGCAGCCATTTCCATTGATAAGCCCTCCCAATAAGGCGAGTGTAATATTAATGATTTGGCACCAAGTTTCTGAGTCCGCAGAGGCAGTGAGAAACCTCAGCTACTGCCAGCGGGCACAGTACCCGCGAGGTTCCGGCCGGGGTCAGTGCTGGCGGGCAATATATAAGATTACTCCCAACATCTGACCGGTATGTTTATCAGCACAAATATCATTTTGAAAACTGGCTGATTGCTTCGAAACCAAACACAGTTCTTTACCCCAACATCACGCGATGTGGCACTCACAGAGATTCCCCTTCGTTTTAGACACTGGGAATTTCTCCCGATCGGCAGAAACCCCGTTTACCCGTCTATGTGGGGCTTGGTGCCCGATTGGGGGTGTCGGAGGGAATCCCCGCCACACAAGCGGATTATTAATTGAAATATACAAGCATGATCTTATCATCTATAATGTAACTATCTAATGCTATTACAAAAATAGACAAAGCTGCCCTTTTAAATCAGTCAGTCCATTCTGAAGTAAGTTTACCATCTTTAGTGCCCCTGGTGAGGACCTCATATACCTGGGCATGTATACCAGGCACTGAGACACACACACACACCTGGGCATGTATACCAGGTACTGAGGCACACACACACACCTGGGCATGTATACCGGGCACTGAGGCACACACACACACACCTGGGCATGTATACCAGGCACTGAGACACACACACACACACACTTGGGCATGTATACCAGGCACTGAGGCACACACACACACACATACACCTGGGTATGTATACCGGGCACTGAGACACACACACACACACCTGGGCATGTATACCGGGCACTGAGGCACACACACACACACACCTGGGCATGTATACCAGGCACTGAGGAACACACACACACACTTGGGCATGTATACTGGGCACTGAGGCACACACACACACACTTGGGCATGTATACCAGGCACTGAGGCACACACACACACACCTGGGCATGTATACCAGGCACTGAGGAACACACACACACACTTGGGCATGTATACTGGGCACTGAGGCACACACACACACACTTGGGCATGTATACCAGGCACTGAGGCACACACACACACACCTGGGCATGTATACCAGGCACTGAGGCACACACACACACCTGGGCATGTATACCAGGCACTGAGGAACACACACACACACACTTGGGCATGTATACCAGGCACTGAGGCACACACACACACCTGGGTATGTATACCAGGCACTGAGGCACACACACACACCTGGGCATGTATACCAGGCACTGAGGCACACACACACCTGGGCATGTATACCAGGCACTGAGGCACACACACACACCTGGGCATGTATACCAGGCACTGAGGCACACACTCATGCCAGCATCTTCACCAGATCAACTAAAGGCAGAAACTTGCTCCAATTTATCTAAAATAATTTGCTACTTTAATACTTAAAACTGTGTACGATTGTCACAACCTTCAAGATTACAAAGATAAAGCCATGACAGTGGTTTGTAGGAAAAGAGTCTTGTTTCATACACATATATTTATATATATATATATATATATATATAAAAGCTTTGCATGCAAAATGAGGGTACACTGATTTGAAGTCCTCCTTTAAACCATGAACTGAGTATAACCTTCAGCTCCTGTTACAATGACATCCATCCAAATTCTCATGGTCTCAGGTGACGGTGCAACCATGTAGAAGATTCTGTCTCGAGTCTTTACACTGAAGGTAAGCGAGGGGTTGGGGCTCTGAGAAAGAGAGACAGTACAATGTTCAAAGCACCATGACTAACGTGACTGCCATTCTGCAATGTTTCCACATTACACGGATCTATACTGAGCTAATATCCCAGAGGAATCTCACTGTCCTCTCCCTCGACATGGCAGCCTGTTGCTTTGATGTTTCTTCCGCCTGTCAGCACATTCCTGAATTCTGCAGCTATCTGACCCTGCGCCCAGCTATCACTCTGGTGGTTTGTTTTCTGACAGTGATTTATGGCAAGACTTTTAAACAAAGGCTTTTGAAGAGACAATGGGTTACACTGAGGGAAGCTGCACTCCAGCCTGCTATTTAGGAGCACGGCACAGAGAAAGGCCTAAGGTCCATGCTCCCATCAGCCGGCTAGACGGGAGCGCGGCATGAGGAAAGGGCTATGGCCCACGCTCCCATCCAGCCGGGCTCATGGTTCAATCTCACTGAATATACTGACAGTGACTGAAAAAGAGAGGTGCTCATTTTGAGTCCAAAAATGCATCACGTTAACATGGTGTTCTCCAACAGAAATCACTGACTAACCCCAGGTGAGGCTACGGTGACACCGTTTTAGCCACATGCACTCATTTGAGTAGAAAACACCTCACACACAATCCAGGTAAACATACTTCACGGGTGTGTTTACTGAACAAACATCGGCCACCATTCAGTGACCAAGGGAGTAAAGCAGCCACAACGATCAAATAACACTCGCACACTCTGCCTTTCCTCTTACCATTTTTAAACAGAGAAAATGCTTGTGTTGTGTTGTGTTCAGGGGGGGGTTGCGGAATTTTTAGAACATGGGAGGGGGCCTCGGAAGCAAAAAGGTGAGAACCCCTGATTTAGAGGGGATTGGAAGGCCTTAAATACACAAGAGGTAACTGAATATTAACGAGGTGTTGTTTACTTATGTTTATTCTTGGATTCCGTGCACCTTAACCAGGTGTGAACTAGAGAGTGAGCACAGCTGTTTCTGTCCCAAATAAATTGGGCCCTTAAGATGCAACTTTGAAATTGAGATTAATGAAAATGATTAATGACTTTCTCCTTTGGCCAACATAAGCGACGGCCATTTAAACGTGGACTTTTTAAGTGGTACTCATTTTTTCATTTATAAATCAGAAATGCAGTTAGTCACATCTGGATTCCCAACTGGTCACAGGTGGTTAATGCATTGGACAAGAGTGTGTTAAAACACGGAGCCTCAGTACCTTGTGCGCACTCTTCAAGTGGTCATAATAGACTTCCTCGATAGCTTGAAAATATATCACTCCTTTTAATTTGGTTTCATGTTTATCTGCAGAGAAGCAAAAGTGAGCTGATCAAAGCTGGTAAATCTTACAGTGAAAGACTTTAACCTGGGTTTTAACTCCAGACTGTGCTCGAGGTGGGGATGAAACCCACGCCCTCACTACGACCACCATCCCCCACTGCGGGAGAGATTCACTCCCAGGCCTCAATTCAAGGTTGGCTATTAGTGTCCCATCTGAACCCGGCGGGGACGCGGGGGGAGGGGTCCTGGCACCAAGGACAGTGGTCAGTGGTCAGTAGAGGGAGGTCTGCAGCGGGATCCAGGGGAAGGGGAGCGGGCCTGGAGTGGGAGGCCCTAGGTTTCCTGCTCACCCCGACCACAAGGAAACCAAGAGAAAGTATATTTACTCACTTCCTGGATCTCTTCTGGCCCAGCTTCTGCTGGGAGCCAGCACTCACTGACAGGACAGGCGAGGGGAGAGGGCGAGGGGGGAGGGCGAGGGGGCAGGGCGGGGTGAGTGGGGCAGGGCGAGGGGGGAGGGGGCAGGGCAGGGGGAGAGGGGGGAGGGGGCAGGGCAGGGTGAGTGGGGCAGGGCGGGGAGAGGGGGAGAGGGCAGGGCGAGGGGGCAGGGCAAGGGGGGAGGGAGAGGGGGCAGGATGAGGGGGGGAGGGCGAGTGGGAGAGGATGGGATGAGGGGGGGAGGGGGAGAGGGCAGAGCGAGGGGGAGAGGACGGGGTGAGGCAGGACGGGGACAGGGGGGAGGGAGGGAGGACGGGGGGAGGGAGGGGGGACGAGGCGAGGGGGGCAGGGCGAGGCCGAGAGGGCAGAGTGAGGGGGCAGGATGAGGGGGGGAGGGCGAGGGGGTTTGGATGGGATGAGGGGGCGGGGCGAGGGGGGAGGGGCAGGGCAAGGCGGGCGAGGGCAGGGCAAGGGGGCAGGGCAAGGCAGAGAGGACGGGATGAGGGGGGCGGGGCGAGAGGGCAGGGCAAGGGGGCGTGGGCGGGGCGAGGGGGAGAGGACGGGGTGAGAGAGGGCGGGACGAGGGGGGACGGGGCGAGGGGGGACGGGGCGAGGGAGGGGGGGATGCGGCGAGGGGGGCAGGGCGAGGCAGAGAGGGCAGAGTGAGGGTGAGGGGGCAGGATGAGGGGGGAGGGCGAGGGGGAGAGGATGGGATGAGGGGGGCGGGGCGAGGGGGGAGAGGCAGGGCAAGGCGGAAGAGGGCAGGGCAAGGGGGCAGGGCAAGGGGGAGAGGATGGGATGAGGGGGCGGGGCGAGTGGGCAGGGCAAGGCGAGGGGGGAGGGCGGGGGTGGGGCAAGGGGGAGAAGGCGGGGCGAGGGGGAGAGGACGGGGTGAGAGAGGGCGGGGCGAGGGGGGACGGGGCGGGGCGAGGGGGGACGGGGCGAGAGGGGGGGCGGGGCGAGGTGAGGAGGGACGGGGCGAGGGAGGGGGGATGGGGCGAGGGGGGTCGGGGCGAGGGAGGGGTGACGGGGCGAGGGGGAGAGGGCAGGGCGATGTGGGAGGGGCAGGGTGAGGTGGGAGGGGGCAAAGCTGGTCATTTCTGAGCTGGCACCAGTAAAGTGGCCGTTGAAGGTGCTGGATTGTTATAAAAATCCCACAGGGAATGAACATGTGACCCCAGTCCCACTCGGCGTGACTGACTCTTACTGATCTGAGAAACGGCCTGAGAAGTCACTCCTTTGTTTAAACATTCACTAGTCAAGGAACAGGCCCATCACCAGCTCCTCAAGGCAGCTCAATATGCACAATAAATGCACACCTGGCAGCACCGACATCCCGAGCACAACAGCCTATCGAATTCATGCTTTGACACGCCATCATCGAGCGCAAGTCACTGTGTTATCCTGTTAGACAACATCGACAGACGGGTGAAATGGGCAGACACATGGCCAATGCAGTTTAACACAGAGAAGTGTGAAGTGATACATTTTGGTAGGAAGAATGTTGGGACACGATATAAACTAAATGATACAATTTTAAAGGGGGTGCAGGAACAGAGACCTGGGGGTGAATGTACACAAGTCTCTGAAGGCGGCAGGACAAGTTGAGAAGGCTGTTAAACAAGTATACGGGATCCTTGGCTTTATTAATAGAGGAATAGAGTATAAAAGCAAGGAAGTTATGCTAAACATTTATAAAACACTGGTTCCAGTGGCAGTAGGGTCGATAACCAGAGGACACAGATTTAAGGTGAATGAACCAGAGGTGACCTGAGGAAACTTTTTTTTTTACACAGCGACTGATTGTGATCAGGAACGCACTGCCGGAAGCAGATTCAACAGTAACTTTCAAAGGGGAACTGGATAAATACGTGAAGGGAAACATTTGCAGGACTCTGTGGAGAGAGCAGGGGGAGTGGGACTAACTGGATCGCTCTACCAAAGAGCCGGCACAGGCACGATGGGCCGAATGGCCTTGTTGTGTACCGTGTACACTTGAAATCCGCGTTTGGCAAAACCGTGGTTGGGCGTGATGCCTGTACTGTAAGATTCTATAAGGTGGAGCCTTTGAGAAGTGGAGTGCATACAATGGCAGAATGTCGCTGAGCTCATCTACCTGCATAATACGACAGTGTCCGCTTGGTTCGATCGAAAACAAACCAGCGCTTCTTCCAGGTTTTAATTTTTCCGCCCATTTTGACCAAGAACCCTCTGCACGTCTTCTCTGTGAGCGACACGTGGTAGCAGGTCTCCACCGTGTGACCAGCACCTTCAATGTGAGTTCGCAGGTCAAAGTCTTCCTTTCTGACCGGTAGGTAGCGGGTCAGGGGTCTGGCCTGCAAGGGGGTATCAGAAAAACAGCTGTGGACATTGCATTCAGTCTCAGTCTTTAATGCACAAACAATTTGTTGCCTGGCCCACATTTCACACAGCATGCTGGCTGTGCTTTTACTGGTTTTCAATTTTATTGATTGAGCAGCAGCTCGTCTCCAACACAAACTGCAAGCTCATCGATCACTTCATGTCAAACTGTTAACATTTTAACAGCTTTGCAGGACCTTCCTCCGACTCCTCCCCCTCCCCCCCTCTCCTCTCCCTCCACTGAACCCTCCCCCAGACTCCTCCCCCTCTCCCAACTCCTCCCCCTCCCCCCTCTCCCGACTCCTCCCCTTCCCCCCACTTCTCCCCCTCCCCCACCCCGACTCCTCCCCCTCCCCCCGACTCCTCCCCCTCCCCCGACTCCTCCCCCTCTCCGGACTCCTCCCCCTCCTTGACTCCTCCCCCTCTCTGGACTCCTCCCCCTCCCCGACTCCTCCCCCGACTCCTCCCCTCCCCCGACTCCTCCCCCTCCCCCAAACCCTCCCCCTTCCCTGAACCCTCCCCCTTCCCTGAACCCGCCCCCTCCCCTGACTCCTCCCCCTCCCCCCCATTAGAGTACAGCAGTGCAGCGTAGGTTTACCAGAATGATACCCGGAATCCAACGGTTAAATTACGAGGCGAGATTACACAAACTAGGGTTGTATTCCCTGGAATTTAGAAGATTAAGCGGTGATCTGACTGAAGTTTTCAAGCTATTAAGGGGAACAGATAGGGTAGATAGAGAGAAACTATTTCCGCTGGTTGGGGATTCTAGGACGAGGGGGCATCGTCTAAAAATTAGAGCCAGACCTTTCAGGGGTGAAATTAGGAAACACTTCCACACACAAAGGGTGGTCGAAGTTTCGAACTCTCTTCCGCAAATGGCAGTTGATGCAATTGTTAATTTTAAATCTGAGATTGATAAATATCTATTAACCGGGGTATTAAAGGATATGGGCCAAAGGCAGGTATATGGAGTTAGATCACAGGGCAGCCATGATCACTTTGAATGGCGGCGCAGGCTCGAGGGGCTGAATGGCCTCCTCCTGTTCCTGTGTTCCTAGGAGGATGCCATTTGGCCCATTGTGCCATGCTGGCTCTTTGCTAGATCAATCCCAAACTAATCCCACTGCCCCGCTCTCTCCCAATAGCCCTGTATCAATCCCAAACTAATCCCACTGCCCTGCTCTCTCCCCATAGCCCTGTATCACTCCCCAAACTAATCCCACTGTCCCGCTCTCTCCCCATAGCCCTGTATCAATCCAAAACTAATCCCACTGCCCCGCTCTCTCCCCATAGCCCTGTATCAATCCCCAAACTAATCCCACTGTCCCGCTCTCTCCCCATAGCCCTGTATCAATCCCAAACTAATCCCACTGCCCCGCACTCTCTCCATAGCCCTGTATCAATCCAAAACTAATCCCACTGCCCCGCTCTCTCCCCATAGCCCTGTATCAATCCAAAACTAATCCCACTGCCCCGCTCTCTCCCCATAGCCCTGTATCAATCCCAAACTAATCCCACTGTCCCGCTCTCTCCCCATAGCCCTGTATCAATCCCAAACTAATCCCACTGTCCCGCTCTCTCCCTACAGCCCTGTATCAATCCCAAACTAATCCCACTGCCCCGCTCTCCCCCCATAGCCCTGTATCAATCCCAAACTAATCCCACTGCCCCGCTCTCTCCCCATAGCCCTGTATCAATCCAAAACTAATCCCACTGCCCCGCTCTCTCCCCATAGCCCTGTATCAATCCAAAACTAATCCCACTGCCCCGCTCTCTCCCCATAGCCCTGTATCAATCCAAAACTAATCCCACTGCCCTGCTCTCTCCCCATAGCCCTGTATCAATCCAAAACGAATCTCACTGCCCCGCTATCTCCCCATAGCCCTGTATCAATCCCAAACTAATCCCACTGTCCCGCTCTCTCCCCATAGCCCTGTATCAATCCCAAACTAATCCCACTGCCCCGCTCTCCCCCCATAGCCCTGTATCAATCCCAAACTAATCCCACTACCCCGCTCTCTCCCCATAGCCCTGTATCAATCCAAAACTAATCCCACTGCCCCGCTCTCTCCCCATAGCCCTGTATCAATCCCAAACTAATCCCACTGCCCCACTCTCTCCCCATAGCCCTGTATCAATCACAAACTAATCCTACTGCCCCACTCTCCCCATAGCCCTGTATCAATCCCAAACTAATCCCACTGCCCCACTCTCCCCATAGCCCTGTATCAATCACAAACTAATCCTACTGCCCCACTCTCCCCATAGCCCTGTATCAATCCCAAACTAATCCCACTGCCCCGCTCTCTCCCCATAGCCCTGTATCAATCACAAACTAATCCCACTGCCCCGCTCTCTCCCCATAGCCCTGTATCAATCACAAACTAATCCCACTGCCCCACTCTCTCCCCATAGCCCTGTATCAATCACAAACTAATCCCACTGCCCCGCTCTCTCCCCATAGCCCTGTATCAATCACAAACTAATCCCACTGCCCCGCTCTCTCCCCATAGCCCTGCATCAATCTAAAACTAAACCCACTGCCCCACTCTCTCCCCATAGCCCTGTATCTTTCTCTGCTTCCAATATTTATCCAATTTTCCCTGAAATGATGTAATGGTCTCTGCCTCAACCAGTCCCTGTGGTAAAGCATTCCATACTCCAACAACCTGCTGTGTGAAGAAATTTCTCCTAACCCCCCTCCTCACTCTCTGACAATTTTAAATTGATGAACCCTCGTCACTGACTCCCAACTAAAGGAAATAGTCTTTTCTTTATTCACTTTATCAAACTTATAATTTAAAAACCTCTGTTAAATCTCCTCTTCGCCTCCTCTGCTCCAGTGGAAATAGTCCCAATATCTCAAGTCTCTCCTCGTAACTATAGTTTCCCATCCTGGCATCACCCTGGTGAACCTACACTGTACACTCTCTATGGCTTTAATGTCCTTTCTAAAAATCAAAGTGGTCCCGCTTTATACAGTATCAGTTTTGGTTACCAAATAACTGAGAAACCCAGCCAACTAATTGATGTTGCCCGAGATGGTTGCAACTCTCCCTTGACCCTGTTGGAGAATTGTGGGGCTGGAGGAGGTTACAAAGATAGGGAGGGGCGAGGCCATGGAGGGATTTAAAAACAAAGATGAGAATTTTAAAATCGAGGCGTTGCTGGATCGGGACCCAGTGTAGGTCAGCGAGCTCAGGGGTGATGGGTGAACGAGACTTGGTACGAGTTAGGATACGGGTAGCAGAGATTTGGATGAGCTCAAGTTTAGGGAGTGTAGAATGTGGGAGGCCGGCCGGGAGAGTATTGGAATAGTCGAGTCTGGAGGTAACAAAGGCGTGGATGAGGGTTTCAGCAGCGAATGAGCTGAGGCAGTGGCTGAGTCGCGATGTTAGAGGTGGAAGGAGGCGGGCTTGGTGATGGAGAGGACATGGGGTCGGAAGCTCAGCTCAGGGTCAGATAGGATGCCGAGGTTGCGAACAGTCTGGTTCAGCCTCAGACAGTGGCCTGGGGTGGGGATGGAATCAGTGGTTACGGAACAGAGTTTGTGATGGGGACCAAAGACAATGGGCTGGATTTTCATTCAGCAGTCGGGAAGGAGGCGGGACTACAACTTTCGGGTTTTAGTCCCGCCTCCATCGAGATGCGGCCAATCCGCGCGATTTTCACTTGATTGACCTTGTTGAGCCCGCCCAGCGGGCTCAGCAGGCCAATTAAGGGCCACCCGGCAACAGGTGACATCACAGATTGGTATTTCATCTGTCAAGAGGTGTTGACAGATTAACTATCGGTGTTTCACAGCTGTTTGAAGCTGTCAAACACTGACAGTCTTACTTCTAACCTGAGTCCTTCTACGCAGACTCAGTTAGAAATGTCACCGGCACTGAAAGCTGCAGGCTGTCACTTTTGACAGCTCGCAGCCATTCTGCTTTCTGTGCCGGCTGAATGATGGACTCTCGAAACCTAGAGGAAGGAAGGCTTTAAAACCTAGAGGAAGGAAGGCTTTAAAGGTAAGTACAGGTAATTTAAACTTCTTTACACACTTTAGACACACCAAACACACTTACCTTTGCACTCATGCACCCATCACTCACCTGAACACCGACATCTCGACCCCTCCAAGTCCTTCAACCCGACGGCCCGACTCCCCTAACCTGGCGTGGTTTGGAGCTGTCGGGAATCCCACACGACACCCCTCAAAATAGGGATTAGGCTAAAAACTGCCTGTTAACTACCTGTTAACAGGCAGTTAATTGGCACTAATCCCTTCCTGCCTCGGGTCGGCGGATCCCAGTGCGGGGCGGGTACCCACCTCCCCTGAAACTTATGTGGAGGCGGGTTTTGGGCGGGATGGTGTCGGGACCCCGAATTCGGGATTTTAACCCCCCGCACGCCTAAAAGCCCGCCACACGGCACACTGAAAATCATCCCCAATAACTTTGATCTTCCCAATATATAATTGGAGGACATTTCTGGTCATCCAGAACTTGATGTCGGACAAGCAGTCTGACAGCATAGGGACAGTAGAGGAGAGGCAGAGCTGGGTGTCGGCAGCGGACACCTCCTGCACTCACAATCCTCTTTGTTAGGGGGCCGATAATAAAAAGTTTTTTTACAAATCTGTTCTTCAGAGGTGCTGTATTCTCTTGAATTCAGAAGAATGAGAGGGGATCTCATTGAAGCATACAAAATTATTACAGGGCTTGATAGGGTGGATGCTGGGAGAATGTTTCCCTTGGCTGGGGAGTCTAGAACCAGGGGCCACAGCCTCAGGATAAAGGGTAGGCCATTCAGGACTGAGATGAGCAGAAATTTCTTCACACAGAGGGTGGTGAATCTTTGGAATTCTCTACCCCAGAGGGCTGTGGAGGCTCAGTCATTGGGTATATTCAAAACAGAAGTCGATATATTTCTGACTAGTAAGGGCATCAAGGGATATGGCGATAGGGCCGGTGAATGGAGTTGAGGCAGAAGATCAGGCTCGAAGGGCCGAATGGTCGACTCCTGCTCCTATTTCTTATGTTCTTATGTACAATCCACAAACCTCCCGACCCTGCCCAGCCCTGGTGGCATCCACTTGTGGACACCTCGGGGTTGATTTTCAGTGTGCCGTGAGGCGGGCTTTTAGGCGGGCGGGGGGCTAAAATCCCGAATTCGGGGGTCCCGACACCATCCCGCCCAAAACCCGCCTCCATGTAAGTTTCAACGGAGGCAGGTACCCGCCCCGCACTGGGACCCGCCGACCCGAGGCGGGAAGGGATTAGTGACAATTAACTGCCTGTTAACAGGTAGTTAACAGGCAGTTTTTAGCCTAATCCCTATTTTGAAGGTTGAAGTGTGGGATTCCCGACGGCTCCAAACCACGCCAAGTTAGAGGAGGCGGGCCGTCGGGTTGAAGGAGTTGGAGGGGTCGAGATGTCGGTGTTCAGGTGAGTGATGGGTGCATGAGTGCAAAGGTAAGTGTGTTTGGTGTGTCTAAAGTGTGTAAAGAAGTTTAAATTACCTGTACTTACCTTTACAGCCTTCCTTCCTCTAGGTTTCGGGAGTCCATCATCTAACCGGCACAGAAAGCAGAACGGCTGCGATCTGTCAAAAGTGACAGCCTTCAGCTTTCAGTGCCGGTGTGAGTTCTAACTGAGTCTGTGGAGAAGGACTCAGGTTAGAAGTCAGACTGTCAGTGTTTGACAGCTTCAAACAGCTGTGAAACGCTGATATTTCCTCTGTCAGCACATCTTGACAGATGAAATTTCAGTCTGTGACGTCACCTGTTGACGGGTGGCCCTTAATTGGCCTGCTGAGCCCGCTGGGTGGGCTCAACAAGGGCAATCAAGTGAAAATCGCGTGGATTGGCCGCATTGCGATGGAGGAGGGACTACAACTTTCCCGACTTCTGAATGAAGATCCAGCCCCTCATCTCACCAGGATACACCAACATTCAGACTTGCACTGGGTCGCACTGAGGATGGGGAAGCAGGGAAGCCAGCAGAGGGAGTCTGAGTGCAGGTCCCACTCCAGGCAAAGTCCCCGGGAAATTTCCAGCACTCGCCCGGCCCCTCGGGGGAGCTGAGTATCGACGGGAGTCGGTCTAAAGACTTGTGAAATCTCAGGGTGGTGAAGTTTAAACCTCTGCCCCCATTAATTCCCAATATCTCGAGCTCCAGGCAGGAACAGACCTTGGGGTTGCGACTGGAGATTTATCAAGAGCGCTAAGATCAGCCATTTCCAAACCCACAGGTCTATAGAATCCAACAGAACAAGCGAATAATACGGGCAAACAGTGGATGCCAAAAACCTGGGCTAGAGTTTGAACAGCCCTCGAATATGTCAAATACCTGTGATCGCTGCTTCTCTCGCATTTTAACTTCCTTTTCAATGAGCTGTTGTCGGCGTTCTGTCTCCTCCTGTAACCTCTTCTCCAGCTGTTCCCTGCGACACCTCTCCTCTTCCAAAGCCTGTTTCTTTGCTTCCATTTCCCGTTCCTCAAACACAAAACATAATTTTAACTCGTACTGCTCTTGCAGAAAAGGAAAATTAGTCTCATCCAAGAAATGTGGCTTGGAATTATAAAATTCAAATACAAACGTCGGCAGTACGGAACAAGTGATTCATGGCTAAACTACTGATCCCGTAAAGGCCCCTCCGCTACTGTCACTCGTCAGTCCGCCATCAGAGACAATAACCCCCATCAGAGACAATAACCCCCATCAGAGACAATAACCCCCATCAGAGACAATAACCCCCATCAGAGACAATAACCACCATCAGTGACAATAACCCCCATCAGAGACAATAACCCCCATCAGAGACAATAACCCCCATCAGGGACAATAACCCCCATCAGAGACAATAACCCCCATCAGGAACAATAACCCCCATCAGAGACAATAACCCCCATCAGAGACAATAACCCCCATCAGAGACAATAACCCCCATCAGGGACAATAACCCCCATCAGGGACAATAACCCCCATCAGGGACAATAACCCCCATCAGGGACAATAACCCCCATCAGGGACAATAGCCCCCATCAGGGACAATAACCCCCATCAGGAACAATAACCCCCCATCATAGACAATAACCCCCATCAGAGACAATAACCCCCATCAGGGACAATAACCCCCCATCAGGGACAATAACCCCCCATCAGGGACAATAACCCCCATCAGGGACAATAACCCCCATCAGAGACAATAACCCCCATCAGGGACAATAACCCCCATCAGGGACAATAACCCCCCATCAGAGACAATAACCCCTATCAGAGACAATAACCCCCATCAGGGACAATAACCCCCATCAGGGACAATAACCCCCATCAGAGACAATAACCCCCATCAGGGACAATAACCCCCATCAGGGACAATAACCCCCATCAGAGACAATAACCCCCATCAGGGACAATAACCCCCATCAGAGACAATAACCCCCATCAGAGACAATAACCCCCATCAGGGACAATAACCCCCCATCAGAGACAATAACCCCCCATCAGAGACAATAACCCCCATCAGGGACAATAACCCCCATCAGGGACAATAACCCCCCATCAGAGACAATAACCCCCATCAGAAACAATAACCCCTATCAGAGACAATAACCCCCATCAGAGACAATAACCCCCATCAGAGACAATAACCCCCATCAGAGACAATAACCCCCATCAGAGACAATAACCCCCATCAGGGACAATAACCCCCATCAGAGACAATAACCCCCATCAGAGACAATAACCCCCCATCAGGGACAATAACCCCCCCATCAGGGACAATAACCCCCCATCAGGGGCAATAACCCCCATCAGGGACAATAACCCCCATCAGGGACAATAACCCCCATCAGAGACAATAACCCCCATCAGGGACAATAACCCCCCATCAGAGACAATAACCCCCATCAGAGACAATAACCCCCATCAGGGACAATAACCCCCATCAGAGACAATAACCCCCATCAGAGACAATAACCCCCATCAGGGACAATAACCCCCCATCAGAGACAATAACCCCTATCAGAGACAATAACCCCCATCAGGGACAATAACCCCCATCAGAGACAATAACCCCCATCAGGGACAATAACCCCCATCAGGGACAATAACCCCCATCAGGGACAATAACCCCCATCAGGGACAATAACCCCCCATCAGGGACAATAACCCCCATCAGAGACAATAACCCCCATCAGGGACAATAACCCCCATCAGGGACAATAACCCCCATCAGGGACAATAACCCCCCATCAGAGACAATAACCCCTATCAGAGACAATAACCCCCATCAGGGACAATAACCCCCATCAGAGACAATAACCCCCATCAGGGACAATAACCCCCATCAGGGAAAATAACCCCCCATCAGAGACAATAACCCCCATCAGAGACAATAACCCCCATCAGGGACAATAACCCCCCATCAGAGACAATAACCCCCATCAGGGACAATAACCCCCCATCAGAGACAATAACCCCCATCAGAAACAATAACCCCTATCAGAGACAATAACCCCCATCAGAGACAATAACCCCCATCAGAGACAATAACCCCCATCAGGGACAATAACCCCCATCAGAGACAATAACCCCCATCAGGGACAATAACCCCCATCAGGGACAATAACCCCTGTCAGGGACAATAACCCCCATCAGGGACAATAACCCCCATCAGAGACAATAACCCCCCATCAGAGACAATAACCCCCATCAGAGACAATAACCGCCATCAGGGACAATAACCCCCATCAGAGACAATAACCCCCATCAGAGACAATAACCCCCCATCAGAGACAATAACCCCCCATCAGAGACAATAACCCCCCATCAGAGACAATAACCCCCATCAGAGACAATAACCCCCATCAGGGACAATAACCACCATCAGGGACAATAACCCCCATCAGAGACAATAACCCCCATCAGGGACAATAACCGCCATCAGGGACAATAACCCCCATCAGAGACAATAACCCCCATCAGGGACAATAACCCCCATCAGAGACAATAACCCCGCCGACCCCCAATCGGTTTTGATGCTGATAGTCTCTATAAGAACAATAGCCGTCTTGTACTTACAGGTTTAATCGAACTGGTGGCCATTCACAGGAGTGTTGTCAAATAAAATGTTGACACTGATCCACAGAAGGAGAAATTAGGGCAGGTGACCAAAAGCTTGATTTTAAGGAGTGTCTTAAAGGAGGCGAGACAGGTAGAGAGGCGGAGAGGTTTATGCACGGAATTTCAGAGCTTCGGAAGCTGAAGGCACGGCCACCAAACGTGGAGCGATGAACATCAGGCCTGCGCAAGAGGCCAGGATTAGAGGAGCGCAGATATCTTGGGGGGTTGTGGTGCTGAAGGCGATTACAGAGATAGAGAGGAGCGAGTACATGGAGGGATTTGAAAACAAGGATGAGAATTTTGAAATCGAGGCGTTGCTGGACCGGGAGCCAATGTAGGTCAGCGAGCACTGGGGGTAATGGGTGAACGGGACTTAGTGCGAGTTTGGACACGGGCAGCCGAGTTTTGGATGACCTCAAGTTTATCACAGATAAAAATGCCCCATTTTGAACAGAAGATTACGATGAAAGGAATTTCATGTTTTTAAAACTTTTCTCCCTGAGCTTTCAAACATGAAGGGCTAGATTTTCGTGGAGCCCTCAGGCGGGGTTTCAGGCGTGTGGGGGAGGAAAATCCCAAATTCAGGGGTCCCGACACCATCCCGCCTAAAACCCCGCCCCACGCAACTTTCAGGGGCGGCAGGTACCCGCCCCACACTGGGACCCGCCGACCCGAGGCGGGAATGGATTAGTGCCAATTAACTACCTGTTAACAGAAGTTAACAGGCAGTTTTTAGCCTAATCCCTATTTTGAGGGGTTTCGTGTGGGTTTCCCGACGGCTCCAAACCACGTCAGGTAGAGCAGGCGGGCCGTCGGGTTGAAGGAGTTGGAGGGGTCGCGATGTCGGTGCTCAGGTGAGTGATGGGTGCATGAGTGCAAAGGTAAGTGTGTTTGGTGTGTTTAAAGTGTATAAAGAACTTTTACTTACCTGTACTTACCTTCACAGCCTTTCTTCCTGTAGCCATCGGGAGCCCATCACTCAGCCGGCACTTAAAGCTGAACGGCTGCGATCTGTGAAAAGTAACAGCCTTCAGCTTTGAGTGCCGGTGTGAGTTCTAACTGAGTCTGTGTAGAAGGACTCATGTCAGAAGTCAGACTGTCAGTGTTTCACAGCTTCAAACAGCTGTGAGACACTGATATTTCATCTGTCAAGAACTCTTGACAAATGAAATTGCAGTCTGTGACGTCACCTGTTGCCGGGTGGCCCTTAATTGGCCTGCTGAGCCCGCTGGGCGGGCTCAACAAGGTCAATCAAGGGAAAATCGCGCGGATTGGCCGGACATCGAAGTAGGCGGGTCTAAAACCCGAAAGTTGAAGTCCCGCCCTCTTCCCGGCAGGTTCGGGAAAATCGACCCCGAAGTTACACCTTGCAGGAAGAAGAAACACTAGGCGCAGACACACTGGAGACGTGCTCACATTGTGAAACCGTCTGCAGCAACCCTACAACCCGGAGTCACAGAAGAGAACTCACTTTGCTTTCGATTAGCCACGCCCTTTCCGCCTGGGCCTCCTTTAACAGACGTTCCATCTCTTCCAGTTTAGCAACATTAAAGGTACTGGCACTGCTCAAACACACAAAACAAAATAAGTGCACGGTAATCTCTTTAAATGCAAAGGACTGAAACATGTTGTCTGACTTTGCACTACTTTAAACTTTATATGAAAACCGATGACCGTTTGGCTAAGTTGCCCAAACGCAGCAGGCAACGTAACAGCAATGGATATTTTGTAAGTGATAGTTTTATTGATTACTTGTAAAACACACAGCACTGCAGGCCATGGTGAGTGTTTTCGGGGAATTCATAGAATCGTCTCTCAATACAAGTGTCACTCAGTCCAGAATTAACCCACTTTGCACAGAACAAGACTTACTGAACCAGCTCGGTGTCTTGCTCGCAGCCCCTTGACCCCTGCCCTTGCTCCCAGCCCCTTGGCCCCTGCCCTTGCCCCTTGCCCCCTTGTTCCCAGCCCCTTGACCCCTGCCCTTGCCCTCTTGTTCCCAGCCCCTTGCTCCCTTGTTCCCAGCCCCTTGCCCCCTGCCCTTGCCCCTTGCCCCCTTGTTCCCAGCCCCTTGCCCCCTTGTTCCCAGCCCCTTGCCCCCTGCCCTTGCCCCCTTGTTCCCAGCCCCTTGCTCCCTTGTTCCCAGCCCCTTGCTCCCTTGTTCCCAGCCCCTTGCTCCCTTGTTCCGAGCCCCTTGCCCCCTTGTTCCCAGCCCCTTGCCCCCTTGTTCCCAGCCCCTTGCCCCCTTGTTCCCAGCCCCTTGCCCCCTTGTTCCCAGCCCCTTGCTCCCTTGTTCCCAGCCCCTTGCTCCCTTGTTCCCAGCCCCTTGCTCCCTTGTTCCCAGCCCCTTGCTCCCTTGTTCCCAGCCCCTTGCTCCCTTGTTCCGAGCCCCTTGCCCCCTTGTTCCCAGCCCCTTGCCCCCTTGTTCCCAGCCCCTTGCCCCCTTGTTCCCAGCCCCTTGCCCCCTTGTTCCCAGCCCCTTGCTCCCTTGTTCCCAGCCCCTTGCTCCCTTGTTCCTAGCCCCTTGCCCCCTTGACCCCTGCCCCCTTCTGTCCCTGAAACCATCCTCCTCACCATCCAATCCAAACCCTCTTGAGCCTTAGTACATTGCTGGCAAACCAAAACTAGAATCTACACACCGCTACCGTGAAAACCAGTTTAATTGAATAGTTAAGAAAACTGAATGCAGGAATGTTAAGTTCATCAAGTGGGAACGATGGGTTTTATGGGAGTTGTCACTTTGCAAAGATTCTTATTAGTCACATTTATGGAATAACAGACATTGCAAAGAATTGTGTCAAGAGCCTAAGGCCTAGAAATTGGGTTGGGGCGCCAAAGTGGCGCAAAAGTCGCCTGAGCGCAGGATTTAGCGCAGCGTTCGAGGCTTCAGCGATCGTCCGATATTCAGTTTCATTGCCCCTTGAGGGACACGGGGCGAGGCTCGAGGCGCTCCACGTCCCTCTTAGGGCGCTGAAACTGAATATCGCAGCGCAACATGCTGCAGCGCCACACGCTGCGGTACTGCAGGCCTTCCTCCCACTGTTAAGGGGGAGGTGCCTGCAACAGCGCGAACCCCGATCGCGAATGCCAGCAAATGAGCCCGGCACCAAAGAGAAGTGCCGGGCTCTCAGGAAACAGCCGGCAATGCCGCGACGGGGGGGGGGCTAGGAGGCCGGGGACGGAGGTGCTGGCAGGCGGCCGCCCCGCACCTCCACCTTAACTTGCGCCGCTGCCGGCACAGTAAGGCCCCGTGAACCGGGCGCGGGTAGCGAGCGGTGCAACTGCGGCGTTCGCTACCAAATATCGCGAACGGGCGCGAATGGGGCGCTGCGCACACCGATGATGTCATCGGTGGCGGCGCAGCGCAAAAGGCTAACGCCACCATTATCGCCCCAACTCAATATCGCGGGAGGCGCAACCAGTGGCGCTACAGCCACTGCCTGCCTCTTTAGGCGCTAACAAGTGGCGCTACTCTTTAAATGATAAAACTTAGCAAAAGCAAAGGAAGCGCCCAGAGCCTGGCTCTTGCTCTCTAACAGGGTTTCATTGTAAAATGCTGCAGGATCTTCTCTCCGGCACAGTATTGACCCTCTGCCGCCCTCCTGTGGCTACTGTGAGTCTGGTTGGCAAACGCTTTACAGCCAATGAAGTACTTTTTGAAGCATAGTCACTGTTGTAATGTAGGAAACGCGGCAGCCAATTTACACACAAGCTCCCACAAACAGCAATGTGATAATGACCAGATCATCTGTTTTTAGTGACGTTGATTGAGGGATAAATATTGGCCCTAGGACACCAGGGAGAACTCCCCTGCTCTTCTTCAAAATAGTGCCGTGGGATCTTTTACGTCCACCTGAGAGAGCAGACGGGGCCTCGGTTTAATGTCTCATCCGAAAGACGGCACCTCCGACAGTGCAGCACTCCCTCAGCACTGCACTGGAGTATCAGCCTAGATTTTGCGCTTAAATCTCTGGAGTGGGACTAGGAATGAATAAATTGGGAAAAGCCTAAAATTACACTGCGTTAACAGGTTAAAAGGAATTTCACAGTGTTGAACAGAGCATGGAAAAAGCTTCATAATGAGCAGTATTATTTCATAAATTAATCAGCCCACAAATCCCTTTGTGACTTTGCCAGACTGACTGATTGTAAAAACAAGAAGCATACAGATGTTGGGTGGAATCCCACAGGAAAGGCTCCTTTCTGGGTGAACTACAATATTCCCTACTGCAAGTAGATTTTTGAAACTGCCACGATGGAAAAGCTGTGAACAATATTCAGCCCTCTTCTACTGGACATAAAATTCAGTGAAAGCCAGACTGGACCATCTCGTCACTGCCAGGTGCCTCGACACATTACCTACAGTGGTTTAGCAGATGTTTTTGGCACAGTTTAGAATCAACAACCTAGACATGTGTATTTTAGCACCATATTTTATTGGCCATTAGAGGCTTTTATCTTAAAGCGTCAGCTGTTTATTTACAAGAGTTAAATGTGGCGCTAAACTGCAGTGTGGTGTCTAACACTAAAGTTAGTGTCGTTGATGCTGGCTTTCCACAGAAGGTTTGTGTGTAATTAATCGGAAGCACCTGGTTCTAACTGTACATCAAAGGCTGGTTTTAATCACATCTGGGGCTTTAAACATCCTGACCCAGCTCACAACATTTCAGCAGGTAGTTGAGTCCTTCTGTTCTTTTGTTTTGAATGTTGTTAACTGCTGTATGTGGCCCATCAAACTGTCAGCATGGCCCGGTGATGGCACGTTAGGTTTATCACATTCAGATGCGGGTCTTGGGTCTAATTCCATTCTCTCGTGCAAGGGTTTGTGTCAACGTGACGCAATCTCTCCATCACAGCGGTAAACTTCGAGAGGCTGGACTTCGATATTAGGTCAGTGGGATTGAACATAGCTTTGCGTCGGTTGTCCAGACAGAATACAATGTGGATGTTAGCTGACATTGTTAACAGTTCCCTCTCCTCAGGTACTGTCCCCCTCCCCATCAAATCTGCCATCATCACCCCCTCCTCAAAAAAAAACCCTCCACCTTGCTGTCCTTGCAAACTACCGACCCATCTCCAACCTCTCTTTCCTCTCCAAAGTCCTTGAACGTGTTGTCACCTCCCAAATCCGTGCCCATCTTTCCTGCAACTCCATATTTGAACCTCTCCAATCAGGTTTCCACCCCTGACACAGCACTGAAACAGCCCTTATCAAAGTCACAAATGGCATCCTTTGTGATTGTGACCGTGATAAATAATCCCTCATCCTTCTCGACTTGTCTGCAGCCTTTGACACGGTTGAGCACACCATCCTTCTCCTCCGTTGTCCAGAGCTTAAGACCTACACAGCTGAAGGCATGGCCACCAACAGTGGGGCAAAGGAAGTAAGGATTGCACAAGAAACCAGAATCGGAGGGACAAATTGATCTCAGAGGGCTGTAGGGCTGGAAGAGGTTACTGAGATAGGGAGGGACAAGACCATGGAGGGAAATGAACACGAGGATAGGAATTTTAAACTTGAGACGTTGCCTGACTGGGAGCCAATGTAGGTCAGCGAGCACAGGGGTGATGGGCGAACGGGACTTGGTGCGAGTTAGGACACGGGCAGCAGAGCTTTGGTTGAGCTCAAGTTTACATAGGGTAGAGGATGGGAGGCCGGCCAGGAGTGCGTTGGAACAGCCAAGTCTGGAGGTAACAAAGGCATGGATGAGGGTTTCAGCAGCGGATGAGCAGAGGCGGGGCAGAGACGGGCGATGTTACGGAGGAGTTGGTAAACTATCCCGAGAAGTACTAACATTCTCTGCTCCCGCTGCCGGGCCTTGTTGAACAGACAGGGTGGAGTTATTGCTCCAAGAAGTTACTATTCATGGGGCAGAAGGAAGGTCTCACAGAGAAAACTTTTACCTGGAAATATTGTCAGGGGAACAGGCAGATAAGTTAGTGTCCACACTGTCAGAGCTGTCCAAGCTCAGGGCGTCGAAGGCACTGTCCTTGTATCCGTTGTCAGTGTAGGGGGAGCGATCTCCCCCAGCACTGGCCTCATCCTGGGCTCTCAGCCTCTGCTCGTCACTGGCACGGTGATGCCGGGGTCCTGAAGGGAGCGACAGTACAATATTTCACTCAAACACTTTCAATTTACAGAACAAACTGCAACTACAAAAACAGAGCAACCATGAAACTAGGCTTGAGGGGAACGAATTCCTTTGTGAGCACGAATTAAAATAAATCAGTAATAATGGCCATGGCCCAGAATCCATCGTTTGGCACAGATAATAATCTAACTACAATTAGAATACATTCCCATTATCCCTACTCTCTGTCTCCTTCCTCCCAACCAGTTCCCTATCCATGTCGATACATTGCCTCCTATTCTATGCGCTCTCATTTTAGTGATGAGTCATTATATGGAACCTTATCTTCTGGAAGTCCATATAAACAACATCCACAGACACTCCCTTATCTACCACGTTAGTGACCTCCTCAAAGAATTCAACTAGTTTATTTAGACATGACTGGGCCTTTACAACAAATCCATGCTGGCTTCTCTGATCAGCTCACGTTTGTCCAAGTGCTGAGTCACTCTGTCCTCACAGGAACCTCATACATTTCTCTGTACCTGTCGGGATGGTGAGGGGAACACATGGGTGCAGTCTCTCCCAAACTCTCCACTCCACTGCAGTTTGGAGAGGACGCGATTACCTCACTTTGCACAATTGTGGTCAACCCCATTTACTGTGAAGGTACAGCTGTGCTTGCACCTTGACCGCGACAGTGATTGTGAGCAGCCCACCTTGTACTCTAGTGTGTTAGTGTAAATGTGGACCATTGCACAGACATCCCCGGTGAAAGGCCGATAGGCCCTGCAGTCCCTCAGCAACTGAGAATCCAAGCCAGCTTCCGTTCCCACTCAGCCCATCTTAGGTGTGGACATTAAAACAGGTTTCCCAGCCCCTGGGCTGGTGAGGGGGAATGGTCCCAAACCCCCACCCTGGGCTGGTGAGGGTGATGGTCCCAGGCCCCCACCCTGGGCTGGTGAGGGGAATGGTCCTGGTCTCCCACCCCCTGGGCTGGTGAGGGGAATGGTCCTGGTCTCCCACCCCCTGGGCTGGTGAGGGGAATGGTCCTGGTCTCCCACCCCCTGGGCTGGTGAGGGGAATGGTCCTGGTCTTCACCCCCTGGGCTGGTGAGGGGAATGGTCCTGGTCTCCCACCCCCTGGGCTGGTGAGGGGAATGGTCCTGGTCTTCACCCCCTGGGCTGGTGAGGGGAATGGTCCTGGTCTCCACCCCCTGGGTGGTGAGAGGAATGGTCCTGGTCTCCACCCCTTGGGTGGTGAGAGGAATGGTCCTGGTCTCCTCCCCCTGGGCTGGTGAGGGGAATGGTCCTGGTCTCCTCCCCCTGGGTGGTGAGGGGAATGGTCCTGGTCTCCTCCCCCTGGGTGGTGAGAGGAATGGTCCTGGTCTCCTCCCCCTGGGTGGTGAGAGGAATGGTCCTGGTCTTCACCCCCTGGGCTGGTGAGGGGAATGGTCCTGGTCTTCACCCCCTGGGCTGGTGAGGGGAATGGTCCTGGTCTTCACCCCTGGGTGGTGAGGGGAATGGTCCTGGTCTCCACCCCCTGGGTGGTGAGGGGAATGGTCCTGGTCTCCTCCCCCTGGGTGGTGAGGGGAATGGTCCTGGCCTTCACCCCCTGGGTGGTGAGGGGAATGGTCCTGGTCTTCACCCCTGGGCTGGTGAGGGGAATGGCTCTCGGTCTCCACCCCCTGGGCTGGTGAGGGGAATGGTCCTGGTCTTCACCCCTGGGTGGTGAGGGGAATGGTCCTGGTCTCCACCCCCTGGGTGGTGAGGGGAATGGTCCTGGTCTCTTCCCCCTGGGTGGTGAGGGGAATGGTCCTGGCCTTCACCCCCTGGGTGGTGAGGGGAATGGTCCTGATCTTCACCCCTGGGCTGGTGAGGGGAATGGCCCTCGGTCTCCACCCCCTGGGTGGTGAGGGGAATGGTCCTGGTCTTCACCCCTGGGCTGGTGAGGGGAATGGTCCTGGTCTTCACCCCCTGGGTGGTGAGGGGAATGGTCCTGGTCTCCCACCCCCTGGGTGGTGAGGGGAATGGTCCTAGTCTCCTCCCCCTGGGTGGTGAGGGGAATGGTCCTGGTCTCCTCCCCCTGGGCTGGTGAGGGGAATGGTCCTGGTCTCCTCCCCCTGGGTAGTGAGGGGAATGGTCCTGGTCTCCCACCCCCTGGGTGGTGAGGGGAATGGTCCTGGTCTTCACCCCTGGGTGGTGAGGGGAATGGTCCTCGGTCTCCTCCCCCTGGGCTGGTGAGGGTGATGGTCCCAGGCCCCCACCCTGGGTGGTGAGGGGAATGGTCCTGGTCTCCACCCCCTGGGTGGTGAGGGGAATGGTCCCAGGCCCCCACCCCTTGCCTCTGCTGGGAACGCACCTGCTCAGGTGTTGGCCGCGGCCAGGATTGAGCTGGCCTGTGATGGCTCCTGTAGTCGGCTTGCCAGCACTTGATGTTGACATATGAATAATAAGCACTTGGGGGAGGCAAGGCGACAATGGCACCGTGACCAGCGAGCGATTGCCTTGAGGAAAGGGCAACTGCAAAAAATGTTTGTGGGATAGGAAATCATTGAAAAACCATCGAGAATGTTCCAATAAAGTTTACACACAGCAGGTTGACATTCGAAAGCCAGCTGTGTTCTAGAGAATCCTGTCTGAAAAAATACAGTTACTGCAGCTCTTGAAAGTCTCCCGTCATCTATTTCTTTAACGGTAGGGGGCATTAGATGCACACTGACCGATCAAACATGACACGAGGATAAACTGTGGGATCTCACCACGTACAACGCTGCCACAACAATAACCAGCCAAGTGTGGAATGGTTCTGGCTGAGGAATTGGTTGCTGGACTCGTGGCCCAACCATCCTGTGCCGTGTGGCAGGGCGCGTCGACAGGGAGCCACACAGACCGGTGGACTAAAACCCACCAGGTCTTTCGGTGTCGTTTCCACGGCTACATCCAGCGCACGGTATGCCACCCATCCCCGTCTCGCCCTGGTAAATCCGCAATCGGCACACGCAACCGTGCCAGAAAGGTTTTTGGCAAAAATCGATGAAGATATTGGCACCGTGGTCAAACAGTCAAACCAGCTCATCACCAAATGCTCAGGACAGTCTGACCCCAGGAGAGACGTCAGCTGGGCAAAGAGAGAGATGTGATTGCACTAGAGAGGGTACAGAGGAGATTTACCAGGATGTTGCTGGTAGTAGAGAATCTTAGCTATGAGGAAAGATTGGATAGGCTGGGATTGTTTTCTTTGGAACAGAGGAGACTGAGGGGAGACTTGATTGAGGTGTATAAAATTATGCGGGGCCTAGATAGAGTGGATAGAAAGGACCTATTTCCCTAGCAGATAAGTCAATAACTAGGGGCATAGATTTAAAGTAATTGGTAGAAGGATTAGTGGGGAGTTGAGGAGAACTTTCTTCACCCAGAAGGTGGTGGGGGTCTGGAACTCACTGCCTGAAAGGGTGGTCGAGGCAGAAACCCTCAACACATTTAAAAAGTACTTGTATATGCACCTGAAGTGCCGTAACCTACCGGGCTACGGACCAAGAGCTGGAAAGTGGGATTAGGCTGGAGAGCTCTTTGTCGGCCAGCACGGACACGATGGGCCGAAGGGCCTCCTCCTGTGCTGTAAGTGTCTATGACTCTATGAAAGGAAGCCGTGGTGTGTCAGCCATCAAGTCGAGGCTGTCTGTGGCAGTGAGCAATATCTAAACCTGCTTTAAACATATTCCGTCAGAGTTTAAAGCTGCCATTAATTAGGCTGAAAACGCCAGGCTGGCACGGAATCCAAGTGTCCCAGATCAGATCTTGCAGCTGGCATCAATCTACCCCAGTGTAAATACACAGGAGAAGCCTGGAGCCCGGAGACATGTTGAACTCAACAACCCCAACCTGCCAATGAAGGAGACGGTTAAGTTCAAATGTCACAGGTCAAGGATAAGCAGCACATCACAGCACTGAAGTCCAGATGCTGCCCAGTAGATGAAAGTTGCCAAATAGGAATTTCATCCAAATCCTTTTTGCGAGCAACCTCATTCTAAATTTAAATGTGCGACTGCCTCTGTCTGAGTATAAAGTGTAGCCTCGCATCATAGGAACACACGGCCATCCAGATGAAGACCATTTTATATTTTTCAACCCAAACTAGGTCTGTGAAACTCCCACAGCATAAAAAAGGCTGTAACAGACACTGCTGTTTTGTACGTCTCACACTGATGCTAAACACACTCTGAACTTTGAAATGACGCTGGTTTCAACAATGACATTGAAGAATTGCCCATTTCGCAGTGTGTGTAATGGAGGCGAGTGGCACCAAGCCTATTTCCCCATCTCACAAATCCCAACGTCAAATATATCCAATGTATAGAAGCTCTATAAATAAGAATTTAAGTAAGAATTGTTTACCTGTATAATGTGAAAACAGGACTATAATTCCCAAGCGGGCAGTAGTTAGACAGATCAAAATGAGAAAGCAATGGTGAATGTAACTGCAATGATTGCGAGATTGGATTGTCCGGTTGTTCCACGTGCTCTCCAATAGCATGTTTTCAACTGGCACCCATTTCAAACAGATATTTAGAAACGCGGGTAGTTTTCATTCTCAGTATCCGAAGGTAATCGGCTGGAGGGGATTGCCCACCCGTTACAGAGCCCGCCCGTTACAGGGCCCCCCCCGTTACAGAGCCCCCCCCGTTACAGAGCCCCCCGTTAGAGAGCCCCCCGTTAGAGAGCCCCCGTTACAGAGCCCCCCGTTACAGAGTCCCCGTTACAGAGCCCCCCGTTACAGAGCCCCCCGTTACAGAGTCCCCGTTACAGAGCCCCCCGTTACAGAGCCCCCCGTTACAGAGCCCCCATTACAGAGCCCCCCCGTTACAGAGCCCCCGTTACAGAGCCCCCGTTACAGAGCCTCCCGTTACAGAGCCCCCGTTACAGAGCCCCCGTTACAGAGCCCCCGTTACAGAGCCCCCCGTTACAGAGCCCCCCGTTACAGAGCCCCCATTACAGAGCCCCCCGTTACAGAGACACCCGTTACACAGCCCCCCTTACATAGCCCCCCGTTACAGAGCCCCCGTTACAGAGCCCCTGTTACAGAGCCCCCCGTTACAGAGCCCCCCGTTACAGAGTCCCCCGTTACAGAGCCCCCGTTACAGAGCCCCCATTACAGAGCCCCCCCGTTACAGAGCCCCCGGTTACAGAGCCCCCCCCCGTTACAGAGCCCCCGTTACAGAGCCCCCGTTACAGAGCCCCCATTACAGAGCCCCCCGTTACAGAGCCTCCGTTACAGAGCCCCCATTACAGAGCCCCCCCATTACAGAGCCCCCTGTTACAGAGCCCCCGTTACAGAGCCCCCGTTACAGAGCCCCCGTTACAGAGCCCCCCGTTACAGAGCCCCCCCATTACAGAGCCCCCTGTTACAGAGCCCCCGTTACAGAGCCCCCGTTACAGAGCCCCCATTACAGAGCCCCCCGTTACAGAGCCCCCCATTACAGAGCCCCCCCGTTACAGAGCCCCCGTTACAGAGCCCCCGTTACAGAGCCCCCCGTTACAGAGCCCCCCGTTACAGAGCCCCCCCGTTACAGAGCCCCCCGTTACACAGCCCCCCATTACAGAGCCCCCGTTACAGAGCCCCCCATTACAGAGCCCCCGTTACAGAGCCCCCGTTACAGAGCCCCCGTTACAGAGCCCCCCGTTACAGAGCCCCCATTACAGAGCCCCCCCGTTACAGAGCCCCCCGTTACAGAGCCCCCGTTACAGAGCCCCCGTTACAGAGCCCCCCGTTACAGAGCCCCCCGTTACAGAGCCCCCCCGTTACAGAGCCCCCCGTTACAGAACCCCCGTTACAGAGCCCCCGTTACAGAGCCCCCCGTTACAGAGCCCCCATTACAGAGACCCCCCTTACAGAGCCCCCCCGTTACAGAGCACCCCCCTTTACAGAGCCCCCCGTTACAGAGCCCCCGTTACAGAGCCCCCCATTACAGAGCCCCCGTTCCAGAGCCCCCGTTACAGAGCCCCCCGTTACAGAGCCCCCGTTACAGAGCCCCCCGTTACAGAGCCCCCCGTTACAGAGCCCCCGTTCCAGAGACCCGTTACAGAGCCCCCCCGTTACAGAGACCCCCGTTACAGAACCCGCCCATTACAGAACCCACCCGTTACAGAACCTGCCCGTAATACAATATCCTGTTACCGACCCGCCCGATTACCACCCCAGGTGGAGAAGGCAAGAATCAACCACACACTTCAGGTCAAGGTGTTTACCTTTTCTACGAGTCCCCTTGGAATGCGATGCCGGTCCTAGAGAGGTTTACCAAAATAAAATAAAATCAACACAAGTAACTTTAACTGTGTCGCTACTGAAAAACATTTTACAAATTGTGTTTTATATAATATCCGAATAATTAGTTTACTGTAACTGAATGTAAATTGCAGCAACAAAAAGAGAAACATTTATTAGCCCAACAATATTCTTTACAAACCCACAAATCGTGTATTCTTGGTAACTCTGGTCACATTTTATATCTGATGAGGTCAGAGTCCAAATTTTTCACAATAAAGAATTTCAGATACTTATTTTAATTTGTCTCAATAATAACTCACATTTAATGTAACATTTATATCAGATTTTATCCCTCTGATTTTCCAAACGATTTCAAAATACAGTAAGCTGGATCATGAATTTCAGAACCTTTTCCGAGGTAAGGTTTCACAGGAAAACTACTTAACACTCCTTATTAATGTTTTACTTCAGAGGGAGATATTGGCCCAGAAATTGGTGTCGGGGGCTTCCCGCGGGTGCAAGCCCCCGACCTACACTTACCTAGCGCGCCGACAGTTGAAGCCTGGCCCTGCGTGGATTTCCTGTCAGTGGCCCGGTCCAGCTCCCGGCGCGCTGTGCTTGCGTGATCCAGCGGCGTAGTTAGTTCGATGAGCCGGCTGGGATCACGTGAGCACTGGGCAACCAATCGGGGGTTGCAAAAGTTCATTCATGAGTTTGATAGTAAGAACTGTCAAACTCATGAAAACTCCGGGCGCCCAAAACAGTACTTAAACTTCAAATAAAAGTTTTAAAAAATCCCACTAATTAAATGAACTATTAATAACTGTAAAAAACTAATTTAAACAATTAATCAAATTTTTGAAAAAAATCGGGCCTAAAAATACACTTACCTTACTGTAAAGTCTTTAAAAATAATAACCTGTGGAAAAAAATTTCTAACTTTAATTAATAGACCACTTACCTTTTAAAACTAAGTACTTACGTCTGCTTTTTTCTCGCGTAAAAACTGGAGGCCTTATCGCACGGGCAACCCTGTAAAAAAAAAGGAATTTCAGCGCGCAGGCGCAGACTCCTGCGCGCACGCATTCCACCTCTGAACCCCTTGGTTCAGAGGATCGGAAATGCCGGTTTTCCGCGTATGCGCTGTGCATGCTGAAAACCGGCACTTCCATCGGGCCCATGCGTGAGTACACGGTGCTTACTCACGTGTTGGGACCCGAATTACTGGGCCGTTGGCTCAGAGAAATAAAGAGAGTGAAAGAGAGACAGAGAGAGAATAATAATACCAAAGTCATGTGCTAAAGTGCACCTCTACTTTTCTGCAATCTCGTGTATAATCTTTGTAGCAAAAATCGATCTGTGACTTGTTCCAGTCATTCGTAAACTCGCCAGCACTGTTTCTTTTTACATTAATGGGCCAGAAATTCGGGTCTCCACGGGTGAGTACGCATGGGGTACTCACCCATAGGGCCAACGAAAGTGCCAGTTTCGTGCATGCACTGCACATGCGCGGGAAACCGGAACTTCCGTTCCCTTAAAGGAAGGGGTTCACAGGTCAATGGCCCAGAAATTCGGCTCTCCCCGGGTGAGTACGCACGGGGTACTCACCCGTAGGCCGAATGGAATTGCCGGTTTCCTGCATGCATTGCGCATGAAACCGGCGCTTCCGATCCTCTGAACGAAGAGGTTCAGAGGTCGAATGCGCGCGCAGGGGAGGCTGTGCGTGCGCTTTGAACTTAGTTTTTTTTTGCAGGTTTTCCCGGGAGGGTAAGCCTGCAGGATTTACACATTTAAAAAGCAGGCGTAAGGCCTGCTTTTTGCAAGGTAAGCGGTCAATTAATTAAAATTAAAACATTTTTTCCACAGGTTTATTATTTTTAAATATAAAATTATTTTTTTCAAAAATTTAAATTATTGTTTAAAATAGTTATTTAATGTAATTTATAGTTTATTTAAAAAGTGTGATTTTTAAAAAATTTATTTGAAGGTTTACTGCTATTTTGGGGCCGTAGTATTTATAAGTTTTGACAGGTCTACCTGTCAATCTTATGAATGGGCTTTTCCCTCCTCCGATTGGCTGCCCATGGCTCACGTGATCCCAGGGGACGCATCGCACTAACTGCGCCCCTGGGACACACAAGCACTGCGCACCGGTAGCTGGGCCAGGCCCCGGAGCGGAATTCCACGGGACCCTACAGCTCAATTGCCGGCGCGCAAGGTAAGTGCAGGTCGGGGGCTTGCACCCGCGGGAAGCCCCCGACCCAAATTTCTGGGCCAACCGGAGAGGCAGCGCGTACGCCTGGAACTTCCGATTTTTTTGCAGGTTTTCCCGGGAGGGTAAGTCTCCAGCAGCTACGCTTTTAAAAAGCAGTCACAAGGCCTGCTTTTAACAAGGTAAGTGGTGAATTAATTAAAATTAAAACATTTTTTCCACAGGTTTATTATTTTTAAATACTTTAAAGAAAGGTAAGTTTATTTTTAGCCCCGTTAAAAACTGCAATTAATTTTTTCAAAAATTTAAATGATGGTTTAAAATAGCTATTTTATGTAATTTATAGTTATTTTAAAAATGTGATGTTTTTAAAAATGTATTTGAAGTTTCAGTTAGATTTTGGGGCCGATTTCTATTCATAGATTTGACAGGTCTTCCCTGCTACCATTGGCTCCCCATGGCCCACATGACGCTTCGAACTAACTGCGCCCCTGGGATACGCAAGCACTGCGCGCCGGCAGTTGGAGCAAGCCCAGGATCGCAATTCCACGCGGGCCCACAGCTCAACGGCCGGCGCGCTAGGTAAGTGCAGGTCGGGGGCTTACACCCGCGGGAAGCCTCCGACCCGAATTTCTGGTCATTATCTCTGGTGGTCTTGCACGTGCTAAACCTGAGGTGTTGCTGTCGCAACGTCTAAGCACTCATCCCCAGGGACAATTCAGAACGAAGTTCCCAAGGATCCTGCCCAGGGCTGGTGTTCTCCGAACATCTCCTGCAGAATTTATTGTTTCCCTTGCCCACTGTAGTCGGATAAATTGAACTCTATGTAAACGACCAACTATTTTGAACTCAATATAAACAAATTAAAGCAGTGAAGCTTTAACTTTCTGCCTCTTTTTGTGTCTGTCTCCTTCTAAACCTGCATCTCTCCGAAGTAAAAAAACATAAAGCAGTTGAAATACTGAGGTTGTGATACTTAAAATGAAACTCTGATGAGGATATGGAAAGCACCGTACCGCAGTGTACAATATTGGGATATAGAGGATATTGGGAGCATCGTACCATAGTGAACAATACTTGGATATTGAGGATAGTGTGAGCATCGTACCACAGTGTACAATACTGGGATATCGAGGAAATTGGGAGCATCGTACCACAGTGTACAATACTGGGATATTGAGGATAGTGGGAGCACCGTACCACAGTGTACAATACTGGGATATTGAGGATATTGGGAGCATCGTACCACAGTGTGCAATACTGGGATATAGAGGGTATTGGGAGCATCGTACCACAGTGTACAATACTGGGAAATTGAGGATATTGGGAGCATCGTACCACAGTGTACAATACTGGGATATTGAGGATATTGGGAGCATCGTACCACAGTGTACAATACTGGGATATTGAGGATATTGGGAGCATCGTACCACAGTGTACAATACTGGGATATTGAGGATATTGGGAGCATCGTACCACAGTGTACAATACTGGGGTATTGAGGATAGTGGGAGCATCGTACCACAGTGTACAATACTGGGATATTGAGGATATTGGGAGCATCGTACCACAGTGTACAATGCTGGGATATCGAGGATATTGGGAGCATCGTACCACAGTGTACAATACTGGGATATAGAGGATAGTGGGAGCATCGTACCACAGTGTACAATACTGGGATATTGAGGATAGTGGGAGCACCGTACCACAGTGTACAATACTGGGATATTGAGGATAGTGGGAGCACCGTACCACAGTGTACAATACTGGGATATTGAGGATAGTGGGAGCATCGTACCACAGTGTACAATACTGGGATATTGAGGATAGTGGGAGCATCGTACCACAGTGTACAATACTGGGATATTGAGGATAGTGGGAGCACCGTACCACAGTGTACAATACTGGGATATTGAGGATAGTGGGAGCATCGTACCACAGTGTACAATACTGGGATATCGAGGATATTGGGAGCATCGTACCACAGTGTACAATACTGGGATATTGAGGATAGTGGGAGCATTGTACCACAGTGTACAATACTGGGATATCGAGGATATTGGGAGCGTCGTACCACAGTGTACAATACTGGGATATTGAGGATAGTGGGAGCATCGTACCACAGTGTACAATACTGGGATATTGAGGATAGTGGGAGCATCGTACCACAGTGTACAATACTGGGATATCGAGGATAGTGGGAGCATCGTACCACAGTGTACAATACTGGGATATTGAGGATATTGGGAGCATCGTACCACAGTGTACAATACTGGGATATTGAGGATATTGGGAGCATCGTACCACAGTGTACAATACTGGGATATTGAGGATAGTGGGAGCATCGTACCACAGTGTACAATACTGGGATATTGAGGATAGTGGGAGCATCGTACCACAGTGCACAATACTGGGATATAGAGGATAGTGGGAGCGTTGTACCACCGTGTACAATACTGGGATATTGAGGATAGTGGGAGCATCGTACCACAGTGTACAATACTGGGATATTGAGGATAGTGGGAGCATCGTACCACAGTGTACAATACTGGGATATTGAGGATAGTGGGAGCATCGTACCACAGTGTACAATACTGGGATATTGAGGATACTGGGAGCATCGTACCACAGTGCACAATACTGGGATATCGAGGATAGTGGGAGCATCGTACCACAGTGTACAATACTGGGATATCGAGGATAGTGGGAGCATCGTACAACAGTGTGCAATACTGGGATATTGAGGATATTGGGAGCACCGTACCACAGTGTACAATACTGGGATATTGAGGATATTGGGAGCATCGTACCACAGTGTACAATACTGGGATATTGAGGATAGTGGGAGCATCGTACCACAGTGTACAATACTGGGATATCGAGGATAGTGGGAGCATCGTACCACAGTGTACAATACTGGGATATCGAGGATAGTGGGAGCATCGTACCACAGTGTACAATACTGGGATATTGAGGATAGTGGGAGCATCGTACCACAGTGTACAATACTGGGATATTGAGGATAGTGGGAGCACCGTACCACAGTGTACAATACTGGGATATTGAGGATAGTGGGAGCATCGTACCACAGTGTACAATACTGGGATATAGAGGATAGTGGGAGCATCGTACCACAGTGTACAATACTGGGATATTGAGGATAGTGGGAGCATCGTACCACAGTGTACAATCCTGGGATATTGAGGATAGTGGGAGCATCGTACCACAGTGTACAATACTGGGATATTGAGGATATGGGGAGCATCGTACCACAGTGTGCAATACTGGGATATTGAGGATAGTGGGAGCATCGTACCACAGTGTACAATACTGGGATATTGAGGATAGTGGGAGCACCGTACCACAGTGTACAATACTGGGATATCGAGGATAGTGGGAGCATCGTACCACAGTGTACAATACTGGGATATTGAGGATAGTGGGAGCACCGTACCACAGTGTACAATACTGGGATATCGAGGATAGTGGGAGCATCGTACCACAGTGTACAATACTGGGATATGGAGGATATTGGGAGCATCGTGCCATAGTGTACAATACTGGGATATCGAGGATAGTGGGAGCATCGTACCACAGTGTACAATACTGGGATATCGAGGATATTGGGAGCATCGTACCGCAGTGTACAATACTGGGATATTGAGGATAGTGGGAGCATCGTGCCACAGTGTACAATACTGGGATATTGAGGATAGTGGGAGCATCGTACCACAGTGTACAATACTGGGATATTGAGGACAGTGGGAGCATCGTACCACAGTGTACAATACTGGGATATTGAGGATAGTGGGAGCACCGTACCACAGTGTACAATACTGGGATATCGAGGATATTGGGAGCATCGTACCACAGTGTACAATACTGGGATATTGAGGATAGTGGGAGCATCGTACCACAGTGTACAATACTGGGTTATCGAGGATAGTGGGAGCATCGTACCACAGTGTACAATACTGGGATATTGAGGATATTGGGAGCATCGTACCACAGTGCACAATACTGGGATATCGAGGAAAGTGGGAGCATCGTACCACAGTGTACAATACTGGGATATTGAGGATATTGGGAGCATCGTACCACAGTGTACAATACTGGGATATTGAGGATATTGGGAGCATCGTACCACAGTGTACAATACTGGGATATTGAGGATAGTGGGAGCATCGTACCACAGTGTACAATACTGGGATATTGAGGATAGTGGGAGCATCGTACCACAGTGTACAATACTGGGATATAGAGGATAGTGGGAGCATTGTACCACAGTGTACAATACTGGGATATTGAGGATAGTGGGAGCATCGTACCACAGTGTACAATACTGGGATATTGAGGATAGTGGGAGCATCGTACCACAGTGTACAATACTGGGATATTGAGGATAGTGGGAGCATCGTACCACAGTGTACAATACTGGGATATTGAGGATACTGGGGGCATCGTACCACAGTGCACAATACTGGGATATCGAGGATAGTGGGAGCATCGTACCACAGTGTACAATTCTGGGATATCGAGGATAGTGGGAGCATCGTACCACAGTGTACAATACTGGGATATTGAGGATATTGGGAGCACCGTACCACAGTGTACAATACTGGGATATTGAGGATATTGGGAGCATCGTACCACAGTGTACAATACTGGGATATTGAGGACAGTGGGAGCATCGTACCACAGTGTACAATACTGGGATATTGAGGATAGTGGGAGCAACGTACCACAGTGTACAATACTGGGATATCGAGGATATTGGGAGCATCGTACCACAGTGTACAATACTGGGATATTGAGGATAGTGGGAGCATCGTACCACAGTGTACAATACTGGGATATCGAGGATAGTGGGAGCATCGTACCACAGTGTACAATACTGGGATATTGAGGATATTGGGAGCATCGTACCACAGTGTACAATACTGGGATATCGAGGATAGTGGGAGCATCGTACCACAGTGTACAATACTGGGATATTGAGGATAGTGGGAGCATCGTACCACAGTGTACAATACTGGGATATTGAGGATAGTGGGAGCATCGTACCACAGTGTACAATACTGGGATATCGAGGATATTGGGAGCATCGTGCCATAGTGTACAATACTGGGATATCGAGGATAGTGGGAGCATCGTACCAGAGTGTGCAATACTGGGATATCGAGGATATTGGGAGCATCGTACCACAGTGTACAATACTGGGATATTGAGGATACTGGGAGCATCGTACCACAGTGCACAATACTGGGATATCGAGGATAGTGGGAGCATCGTACCACAGTGTACAATACTGGGATATCGAGGATAGTGGGAGCATCGTACCACAGTGTGCAATACTGGGATATTGAGGATATTGGGAGCACCGTACCACAGTGTACAATACTGGGATATTGAGGATATTGGGAGCATCGTACCACAGTGTACAATACTGGGATATTGAGGATAGTGGGAGCATCGTACCACAGTGTACAATACTGGGATATCGAGGATAGTGGGAGCATCGTACCACAGTGTACAATACTGGGATATCGAGGATAGTGGGAGCATCGTACCACAGTGTACAATACTGGGATATTGAGGATAGTGGGAGCATCGTACCACAGTGTACAATACTGGGATATTGAGGATAGTGGGAGCACCGTACCACAGTGTACAATACTGGGATATTGAAGATAGTGGGAGCATCGTACCACAGTGTACAATACTGGGATATAGAGGATAGTGGGAGCATCGTACCACAGTGTACAATACTGGGATATTGAGGATAGTGGGAGCATCGTACCACAGTGTACAATACTGGGATATAGAGGATAGTGGGAGCATCGTACCACAGTGTACAATACTGGGATATTGAGGATAGTGGGAGCATCGTACCACAGTGTGCAATACTGGGATATTGAGGATAGTGGGAGCATCGTACCACAGTGTACAATACTGGGATATTGAGGATAGTGGGAGCACCGTACCACAGTGTACAATACTGGGATATCGAGGATAGTGGGAGCATCGTACCACAGTGTACAATACTGGGATATTGAGGATAGTGGGAGCACCGTACCACAGTGTACAATACTGGGATATCGAGGATAGTGGGAGCATCGTACCACAGTGTACAATACTGGGATATCGAGGATAGTGGGAGCATCGTACCACAGTGTACAATACTGGGATATTGAGGATAGTGGGAGCATCGTACCACAGTGTACAATACTGGGATATTGAGGATAGTGGGAGCACCGTACCACAGTGTACAATACTGGGATATTGAGGATAGTGGGAGCATCGTACCACAGTGTACAATACTGGGATATAGAGGATAGTGGGAGCATCGTACCACAGTGTACAATACTGGGATATTGAGGATAGTGGGAGCATCGTACCACAGTGTACAATACTGGGATATAGAGGATAGTGGGAGCATCGTACCACAGTGTACAATACTGGGATATTGAGGATAGTGGGAGCATCGTACCACAGTGTGCAATACTGGGATATTGAGGATAGTGGGAGCATCGTACCACAGTGTACAATACTGGGATATTGAGGATAGTGGGAGCACCGTACCACAGTGTACAATACTGGGATATCGAGGATAGTGGGAGCATCGTACCACAGTGTACAATACTGGGATATTGAGGATAGTGGGAGCACCGTACCACAGTGTACAATACTGGGATATCGAGGATAGTGGGAGCATCGTACCACAGTGTACAATACTGGGATATCGAGGATATTGGGAGCATCGTACCGCAGTGTACAATACTGGGATATTGAGGATAGTGGGAGCATCGTGCCATAGTGTACAATACTGGGATATTGAGGATAGTGGGAGCATCGTACCACAGTGTACAATACTGGGATATTGAGGACAGTGGGAGCATCGTACCACAGTGTACAATACTGGGATATTGAGGAGAGTGGGAGCACCGTACCACAGTGTACAATACTGGGATATCGAGGATATTGGGAGCATCGTACCACAGTGTACAATACTGGGATATTGAGGATAGTGGGAGCATCGTACCACAGTGTACAATACTGGGATATCGAGGATAGTGGGAGCATCGTACCACAGTGTACAATACTGGGATATTGAGGATATTGGGAGCATCGTACCACAGTGTACAATACTGGGATATCGAGGATAGTGGGAGCATCGTACCACAGTGTACAATACTGGGATATCGAGGATATTGGGAGCATCGTACCACAGTGTACAATACTGGGATATTGAGGATATTGGGAGCATCGTACCACAGTGTACAATACTGGGATATTGAGGATAGTGGGAGCATCGTACCACAGTGTACAATACTGGGATATTGAGGATAGTGGGAGCATCGTACCACAGTGTACAATACTGGGATATAGAGGATAGTGGGAGCATTGTACCACAGTGTACAATACTGGGATATTGAGGATAGTGGGAGCATCGTACCACAGTGTACAATACTGGGATATTGAGGATAGTGGGAGCATCGTACCACAGTGTACAATACTGGGATATCGAGGATAGTGGGAGCATCGTACCACAGTGTACAATACTGGGATATTGAGGATATTGGGAGCATCGTACCACAGTGTACAATACTGGGATATCGAGGATAGTGGGAGCATCGTACCACAGTGTACAATACTGGGATATCGAGGATAGTGGGAGCATCGTACCACAGTGTACAATACTGGGATATTGAGGATAGTGGGTGCATCGTACCACAGTGTACAATACTGGGATATCGAGGATATTGGGAGCATCGTGCCATAGTGTACAATACTGGGATATCGAGGATAGTGGGAGCATCGTACCACAGTGTGCAATACTGGGATATCGAGGATATTGGGAGCATCGTACCGCAGTGTACAATACTGGGATATAGAGGATAGTGGGAGCATCGTACCACAGTGTACAATACTGGGATATTGAGGATAGTGGGAGCATCGTACCACAGTGTACAACACTGGGATATAGAGGATATTGGGAGCATCGTACCACAGTGTACAATACTGGGATATCGAGTATAGTGGGAGCATCGTACCACAGTGTACAATACTGGGATATTGAGGATAGAGGGAGCATCGTACCACAGTGTACAATACTGGGATATGGAGGATAGTGGGAGCATCGTACCACAGTGTACAATACTGGGATATCGAGGATAGTGGGAGCATCGTACCACAGTGTACAATACTGGGATATTGAGGATAGTGGGAGCATCGTACCACAGTGTACAATACTGGGATATTGAGGATAGTGGGAGCATCGTACCACAGTGTACAATACTGGGATATCGAGGATAGTGGGAGCATCGTACCAGAGTGTACAATACTGGGATATTGAGGATATTGGGAGCATCGTACCGCAGTGTACAATACTGGGATATTGAGGATAGTGGGAGCACCGTACCACAGTGTACAATACTGGGATATTGAGGATAGTGGGAGCATCGTACCACAGTGTACAATACTGGGATACTGAGGATAGTGGGAGCATCGTACCACAGTGTACAATACTGGGATATCGAGGATAGTGGGAGCATCGTACCACAGTGTACAATACTGGGATATTGAGGATATTGGGAGCATCGTACCGCAGTGTACAATACTGGGATATTGAGGATAGTGGGAGCATCGTACCACGGTGTACAATACTGGGATATAGAGGCTAGTGGGAGCATCGTACCACAGTGTACAATACTGGGATATTGAAGATAGTGGGAGCATCGTACCGCAGTTTACAATACTGGGATATGGAGGATAGTGGGAGCATCGTACCACAGTGTATAATACTGGGATATTGAGGATCGTGGGAGCATCGTACCACAGTGTACAATACTGGGATATTGAGGATAGTGGGAGCATCGTACCACAGTGTACAATACTGGGATATTGAGGATAGTGGGAGCGTCGTACCACAGTGTACAATACTGGGATATTGAGGATAGTGGGAGCGTCGTACCACAGTGTACAATACTGGGATATGGAGGATAGTGGGAGCATCGTACCACAGTGTACAATACTGGGATATTGAGGCTAGTGGGAGCATCGTACCACAGAGTACAATACTGGGATATGGAGGATAGTGGGAGCATCGTACCACAGTGTACAATACTGGGATATTGAGGATAGTGGGAGCATCGTACCACAGTGTACAATACTGGGATATTGAGGATCGTGGGAGCATCGTACCACAGTGTACAATACTGGGATATTGAGGATAGTGGGAGCATCGTACCACAGTGTACAATACTGGGATATTGAGGATAGTGGGAGCGTCGTACCACAGTGTACAATACTGGGATATTGAGGATAGTGGGAGCGTCGTACCACAGTGTACAACACTGGGATATTGAGGATAGTGGGAGCGTTGTACCACAGTGTACAATACTGGGATATTGAGGATATTGGGAGCATCGTACCACAGTGTACAATACTGGGATATTGAGGATATTGGGAGCTTCGGACCACAGTGTACAATACTGGGATATCAAGGATAGTGGGAGCATCGTACCACAGTTTACAATACTGGGATATCGAGGATAGTGGGAGCATCGTACCACAGTGTACAATACTGGGATATCGAGGATAGTGGGAGCATCGTACCACAGTGTACAATACTGGGATATTGAGGATAGTGGGAGCGTCGTACCACAGTGTACAATACTGGGATATCGAGGATAGTGGGAGCATCGTACCACAGTGTACAATACTGGGATATGGAGGATAGTGGGAGCATCGTACCACAGTGTACAATACTGGGATATTGAGGATAGTGGGAGCATCGTACCACAGTGTACAATAATGGGATATTGAGGATAGTGGGACCATCGTACCACAGTGTACAATACTGGGATATTGAGGATAGTGGGAGCATCGTACCACAGTGTACAATACTGGGATATTGAGGATCGTGGGAGCATCGTACCACAGTGTACAATACTGGGATATTGAGGATAGTGGGAGCATCGTACCACAGTGTGCAATACTGGGATATGGAGGATAGTGGGAGCGTCGTACCACAGTGTACAATACTGGGATATCGAGGATAGTGGGAGCATCGTACCACAGTGTACAATACTGGGATATTGAGGATAGTGGGAGCGTCGTACCACAGTGTACAATACTGGGATATTGAGGATAGTGGGAGCGTTGTACCACAGTGTACAATACTGGGATATTGAGGATATTGGGAGCATCGTACCACAGTGTACAATACTGGGATATTGAGGATATTGGGAGCATCGTACCACAGTGTACAATACTGGGATATCAAGGATAGTGGGAGCATCGTACCACAGTGTACAATACTGGGATATAGAGGATAGTGGGAGCATCGTACCACAGTTTACAATACTGGGATATCGAGGATAGTGGGAGCATCGTACCACAGTGTACAATACTGGGATATTGAGGATAGTGGGAGCATCGTACCACAGTGTACAATACTGGGATATTGAGGATAGTGGGAGCGTCGTACCACAGTGTACAATACTGGGATATCGAGGATAGTGGGAGCATCGTACCACAGTGTACAATACTGGGATATCGAGGATAGTGGGAGCATCGTACCACAGTGTACAATACTGGGATATTGAGGATAGTGGGAGCATCGTACCACAGTGTACAATACTGGGATATAGAGGATATTGGGAGCATCGTACCACAGTGTACAATACTGGGGTATTGAGGATAGTGGGAGCATCGTACCACAGTGTACAATACTGGGATATCGAGGATAGTGGGAGCATCGTACCACAGTGTACAATACTGGGATATTGAGGATATTGGGAGCATCGTACCACAGTGTACAATACTGGGATATCGAGGATAGTGGGAGCATCGTACCACAGTGTACAATACTGGGATATTGAGGATATTGGGAGCATCGTACCACAGTGTACAATACTGGGATATCGAGGATAGTGGGAGCATCGTACCACAGTGTACAATACTGGGATATTGAGGATATTGGGAGCATCGTACCACAGTGTACAATACTGGGATATGGAGGATATTGGGAGCATCGTACCACAGTGCACAATACTGGGATATTGAGGATATTGGGAGCATCGTACCACAGTGTACAATACTGGGATATTGAGGATATTGGGAGCATCGTACCACAGTGTACAATACTGGGATATTGAGGATATTGGGAGCATCGTACCACAGTGTACAATACTGGGATATCGAGGATATTGGGAGCACCGTACCACAGTGTACAATACTGGGATATTGAGGATAGTGGGAGCATCGTACCACAGTGTACAATACTGGGATATTGAGGGTAGTGGGAGCATCGTACCACAGTGTACAATACTGGGATACTGAGGATAGTGGGAGCATCGTACCACAGTGTACAATACTGGGATATCGAGGATAGTGGGAGCATCGTACCACAGTGTACAATACTGGGATATTGAGGATAGTGGGAGCATCGTACCACAGTGTACAATACTGGGATATTGAGGATAGTGGGAGCATCGTACCACAGTGTACAATACTGGGACATTGAGGATATTGGGAGCATCGTACCACAGTGTACAATACTGGGATATCGAGGATAGTGGGAGCATCGTACCACAGTGTACAATACTGGGATATTGAGGATAGTGGGAGCATCGTACCACAGTGTACAATACTGGGATATTGAGGATAGTGGGAGCATCGTACCACAGTGTACAATACTGGGATATTGAGGATAGTGGGAGCATCGTACCACAGTGTACAATACTGGGATATTGAGGATAGTGGGAGCATCGTACCACAGTGTACAATACTGGGATATTGAGGATAGTGGGAGCATCGTACCACAGTGTACAATACTGGGATATTGAGGATAGTGGGAGCATCGTACCACAGTGTACAATACTGGGATATTGAGGATAGTGGGAGCATCGTACCACAGTGTACAATACTGGGATATAGAGGATAGTGGGAGCATCGTACCACAGTGTACAATACTGGGATATTGAGGATATTGGGAGCATCGTACCACAGTGTACAATACTGGGATATTGAGGATAGTGGGAGCATCGTACCACAGTGTACAATACTGGGATATTGAGGATAGTGGGAGCATCGTAACACAGTGTACAATACTGGGATATCGAGGATAGTGGGAGCGCCGTACCACAGTGCACAATACTGGGACATCGAGGATAGTGGGAGCATCGTACCACAGTGTACAATACTGGGATATTGAGGATATTGGGAGCATCGTACCACAGTGTACAATACTGGGATATTGAGGATAGTGGGAGCATCGTACCACAGTGTACAATACTGGCATATTGAGGATATTGGGAGCATTGTACCACAGTGTACAATACTGGGATATTGAGGATATTGGGAGCATCGTACCACAGTGTACAATACTGGGATATTGAGGATAGTGGGAGCATCGTACCACAGTGTACAATACTGGGATATTGAGGATATTGGGAGCATCGTACCACAGTGTACAATACTGGGATATCGAGGATAGTGGGAGCATCGTACCACAGTGTACAATACTGGGATATGGAGGATAGTGGGAGCATCGTACCACAGTGTACAATACTGGGATATCGAGGATAGTGGGAGCATCGTACCACAGTGTACAACACTGGGATATTGAGGATAGTGGGAGCATCGTACCACAGTGTACAATACTGCGATATTGAGGATAGTGGAAGCATCGTACCACAGTGTACAATACTGGGATATTGAGGATAGTGGGAGCATCGTACCACAGTGTACAATACTGGGATATGGAGGATAGTGGGAGCATCGTACCACAGTGTACAATACTGGGATATTGAGGATAGTGGGAGCACCGTACCACAGTGTACAATACTGGGATATTGAGGATAGTGGGAGCATCGTACCACAGTGTACAATACTGGGATATTGAGGATAGTGGGAGCATCGTACCACAGTGTACAATACTGGGATATTGAGGATAGTGGGAGCATCGTACCACAGTGTACAATACTGTGATATTGAGTATAGTGGGAGCATCGTACCACAGTGTACAATACTGGGATATTGAGGATAGTGGGAGCATCGTACCACAGTGTACAATACTGGGATATTGAGGATAGTGGGAGCACCGTACCACAGTGTACAATACTGGGATATTGAGGATAGTGGGAGCATCGTACCACAGTGTACAATACTGGGATATAGAGGATAGTGGGAGCATCGTACCACAGTGTACAATACTGGGATACAGAGGATAGTGGGAGCATCGTACCACAGTGTACAATACTGGGATATTGAGGATAGTGGGAGCATCGCACCACAGTGTACAATACTGAGATATTGAGTATAGTGGGAGCATCGTACCACAGTGTACAATACTGGGATATCGAGGATAGTGGGAGCATCGTACCACAGTGTACAATACTGGGATATTGAGGATAGTGGGAGCATCGTACCACAGTGTCCAATACTGAGATATTGAGGATAGTGGGAGCATCGTACCACAGTGTACAATACTGGGATATTGAGGATATTGGGAGCATCGTACCACAGTGTACAATACTGGGATATAGAGGATAGTGGGAGCATCGTACCACAGTGTACAATACTGGGATATTGAGGATAGTGGGAGCATCGCACCACAGTGTACAATACTGAGATATTGAGGATAGTGGGAGCATCGTACCACAGTGTACAACACTGGGATATTGAGGATATTGGGAGCATCGTACCACAGTGTACAATACTGGGATATAGAGGATATTGGGAGCATCGTACCACAGTGTACAATACTGAGATATTGAGGATATTGGGAGCATCGTACCACAGTGTACAATACTGGGATATCGAGGATATTGGGAGCATCGTACCACAGTGTACAATACTGGGATATTGAGGATATTGGGAGCATCGTACCACATTGTACAATACTGGGATATTGAGGATAGTGGGAGCATCGTACCACAGTGTACAGTACTGGGATATTGAGGATAGTGGGAGCATCGTACCACAGTGTACAATACTGGGATATCGAGGATAGTGGGAGCATCGTACCACAGTGTACAATACTGGGATATCGAGGATATTGGGAGCATCGTACCACAGTGTACAATACTGGGATATTGAGGATATTGGGAGCATCGTACCACAGTGTACAATACTGGGATATTGAGGATAGTGGGAGCATCGTACCACAGTGTACAATACAGGGATATCGAGGATAGTGGGAGCATCGTACCACAGTGTACAATACTGGGATATCGAGGATATTGGGAGCATCGTACCACAGTGTACAATACTGGGATATTGAGGATATTGGGAGCATCGTACCACAGTGTACAATACTGGGATATCGAGGATAGTGGGAGCATCGTACCACAGTGTACAATACTGGGATATCGAGGATAGTGGGAGCATCGTACCACAGTGTACAATACTGGGATATCGAGGATAGTGGGAGCATCGTACCACAGTGTACAATACTGGGATATCGAGGATAGTGGGAGCATCGTACCACAGTGTACAATACTGGGATATTGAGGATAGTGGCAGCATCGTACCACAGTGTACAATACTGGGATATTGAGGATAGTGGGAGCATCGTGCCACAGTGTACAATACTGGGATATTGAGGATAGTGGGAGCATCGTACCACAGTGTACAATACTGGGATATTGAGGATAGTGGGAGCATCGTACCACAGTGTACAATACTGGGGTATAGAGGATATTGGGAGCATCGTACCACAGTGTACAATACTGGGATATAGAGGATATTGGGAGCATCGTACCACAGTGTACAATACTGGGATATTGAGGACAGTGGGAGCATCGTACCACAGTGTACAATACTGGGATATCGAGGATATTGGGAGCATCGTAATACAGTGTACAATACTGGGATATCGAGGATATTGGGAGCATCGTACCACAGTGTACAATACTGGCATATTGAGGATATTGGGAGCACCGTACCACAGTGTACAATACTGGGATATTGAGGATACTGGGAGCATCGTACCACAGTGTACAATACTGGGATATTGAGGATAGTGGGAGCATCGTACCACAGTGTACAATACTGGGATATTGAGGATAGTGGGAGCATCGTACCGCAGTGTACAATACTGGGATATCGAGGATAGTGGGAGCATCGTACCACAGTGTACAATACTGGGATATTGAGGACAGTGGGAGCATCGTACCACAATGTACAATACTGGGATATTGAGGATAGTGGGAGCATCGTACCACAGTGTACAATACTGGGATATTGAGGATAGTGGGAGCATCGTACCGCAGTGTACAATACTGGGATATCGAGGATAGTGGGAGCATCGTACCACAGTGTACAATACTGGGATATTGAGGACAGTGGGAGCATCGTACCACAGTGTACAATACTGGGATATTGAGGATAGTGGGAGCATCGTACCACAGTGTACAATACTGGGATATCGAGGATAGTGGGAGCATCGTACCACAGTGTACAATACTGGGATATTGAGGACAGTGGGAGCATCGTACCACAGTGTACAATACTGGGATATAGAGGATAGTGGGAGCATCGTACCACAGTGTACCATACTGGGATATAGAGGATAGAGGGAGCATCGTACCACAGTGTACAATACTGGGATATTGAGGATAGTGGGAGCATCGTACCACAGTGTACAATACTGGGATATTGAGGATAGTGGGAGCATCGTACCACAGTGTACAATACTGGGATATTGAGGATAGTGGGAGCATCGTACCACAGTGTACAATACTGGGATATGGAGGATAGTGGGAGCATCGTACCACAGTGTACAATACTGGGATATTGAGGATAGAGGGAGCATCGTACCACAGTGTACAATACTGGGATATTGAGGACAGTGGGAGCATCGTACCACAGTGTACAATACTGGGATATCGAGGATAGTGGGAGCATCGTACCACAGTGTACAATACTGGGATATTGAGGATAGTGGGAGCATCGTACCACAGTGTACAACACTGGGATATTGAGGATATTGGGAGCATCGTACCACAGTGTACAATACTGGGATATCGAGGATCGTGGGAGCATCGTACCACAGTGTACAATACTGGGATATTGAGGATAGTGGGAGCATCGTACCACAGTGTACAATACTGGGATATTGAGGATAGTGGGAGCATCGTACCACAGTGTACAATACTGGGATATTGAGGATATTGGGAGCATCGTACCACAGTGTACAATACTGGGATATCGAGGATAGTGGGAGCATCGTACCACAGTGTACAATACTGGGTTATAGAGGATACTGGGAGCATCGTACCACAGTGTACAATACTGGGATATTGAGGATAGTGGGAGCATCGTACCACAGTGTACAATACTGGGATATTGAGGATATTGGGAGCATCGTACCACAGTGTACAATACTGGGATATCGAGGATATTGGGAGCATCGTACCACACTGTACAATACTGGGATATCGAGGATATTGGGAGCACCGTACCACAGTGTACAATACTGGGATATTGAGGATAGTGGGAGCATCGTACCACAGTGTACAATACTGCGATATTGAGGATAGTGGGAGCATCGTACCACAGTGTACAATACTGGGATATCGAGGATAGTGGGAGCATCGTACCACAGTGTACAATACTGGGATATCGAGGATATTGGGAGCATCGTACCACAGTGTACAATACTGGGATATCGAGGATATTGGGAGCATCGTACCACAGTGTACAATACTGGGATATCGAGGATAGTGGGAGCATCGTACCACAGTGTACAATACTGGGATATTGAGGATATTGGGAGCATCGTACCACAGTGTACAATACTGCGATATTGAGGATATTGGGAGCATCGTACCACAGTGTACAATACTGGGATATTGAGGATAGTGGGAGCATCGTACCACAGTGTACAATACTGGGATATTGAGGATATTGGGAGCATCGTACCGCAGTGTACAATACTGGGATATTGAGGATAGTGGGAGCATCGTGCCACAGTGTACAATACTGGGATATTGAGGATAGTGGGAGCATCGTACCACAGTGTACAATACTGGGATATTGAGGACAGTGGGAGCATCGTACCACAGTGTACAATACTGGGATATTGAGGATAGTGGGAGCACCGTACCACAGTGTACAATACTGGGATATCGAGGATATTGGGAGCATCGTACCACAGTGTACAATACTGGGATATTGAGGATAGTGGGAGCATCGTACCACAGTGTACAATACTGGGTTATCGAGGATAGTGGGAGCATCGTACCACAGTGTACAATACTGGGATATTGAGGATATTGGGAGCATCGTACCACAGTGCACAATACTGGGATATCGAGGAAAGTGGGAGCATCGTACCACAGTGTACAATACTGGGATATTGAGGATATTGGGAGCATCGTACCACAGTGTACAATACTGGGATATTGAGGATATTGGGAGCATCGTACCACAGTGTACAATACTGGGATATTGAGGATAGTGGGAGCATCGTACCACAGTGTACAATACTGGGATATTGAGGATAGTGGGAGCATCGTACCACAGTGTACAATACTGGGATATAGAGGATAGTGGGAGCATTGTACCACAGTGTACAATACTGGGATATTGAGGATAGTGGGAGCATCGTACCACAGTGTACAATACTGGGATATTGAGGATAGTGGGAGCATCGTACCACAGTGTACAATACTGGGATATTGAGGATAGTGGGAGCATCGTACCACAGTGTACAATACTGGGATATTGAGGATACTGGGGGCATCGTACCACAGTGCACAATACTGGGATATCGAGGATAGTGGGAGCATCGTACCACAGTGTACAATTCTGGGATATCGAGGATAGTGGGAGCATCGTACCACAGTGTACAATACTGGGATATTGAGGATATTGGGAGCACCGTACCACAGTGTACAATACTGGGATATTGAGGATATTGGGAGCATCGTACCACAGTGTACAATACTGGGATATTGAGGACAGTGGGAGCATCGTACCACAGTGTACAATACTGGGATATTGAGGATAGTGGGAGCAACGTACCACAGTGTACAATACTGGGATATCGAGGATATTGGGAGCATCGTACCACAGTGTACAATACTGGGATATTGAGGATAGTGGGAGCATCGTACCACAGTGTACAATACTGGGATATCGAGGATAGTGGGAGCATCGTACCACAGTGTACAATACTGGGATATTGAGGATATTGGGAGCATCGTACCACAGTGTACAATACTGGGATATCGAGGATAGTGGGAGCATCGTACCACAGTGTACAATACTGGGATATTGAGGATAGTGGGAGCATCGTACCACAGTGTACAATACTGGGATATCGAGGATATTGGGAGCATCGTGCCATAGTGTACAATACTGGGATATCGAGGATAGTGGGAGCATCGTACCAGAGTGTGCAATACTGGGATATCGAGGATATTGGGAGCATCGTACCACAGTGTACAATACTGGGATATTGAGGATACTGGGAGCATCGTACCACAGTGCACAATACTGGGATATCGAGGATAGTGGGAGCATCGTACCACAGTGTACAATACTGGGATATCGAGGATAGTGGGAGCATCGTACCACAGTGTGCAATACTGGGATATTGAGGATATTGGGAGCACCGTACCACAGTGTACAATACTGGGATATTGAGGATATTGGGAGCATCGTACCACAGTGTACAATACTGGGATATTGAGGATAGTGGGAGCATCGTACCACAGTGTACAATACTGGGATATTGAGGATAGTGGGAGCATCGTACCACAGTGTACAATACTGGGATATCGAGGATAGTGGGAGCATCGTACCACAGTGTACAATACTGGGATATCGAGGATAGTGGGAGCATCGTACCACAGTGTACAATACTGGGATATTGAGGATAGTGGGAGCATCGTACCACAGTGTACAATACTGGGATATTGAGGATAGTGGGAGCACCGTACCACAGTGTACAATACTGGGATATTGAAGATAGTGGGAGCATCGTACCACAGTGTACAATACTGGGATATAGAGGATAGTGGGAGCATCGTACCACAGTGTACAATACTGGGATATTGAGGATAGTGGGAGCATCGTACCACAGTGTACAATACTGGGATATAGAGGATAGTGGGAGCATCGTACCACAGTGTACAATACTGGGATATTGAGGATAGTGGGAGCATCGTACCACAGTGTGCAATACTGGGATATTGAGGATAGTGGGAGCATCGTACCACAGTGTACAATACTGGGATATTGAGGATAGTGGGAGCACCGTACCACAGTGTACAATACTGGGATATCGAGGATAGTGGGAGCATCGTACCACAGTGTACAATACTGGGATATTGAGGATAGTGGGAGCACCGTACCACAGTGTACAATACTGGGATATCGAGGATAGTGGGAGCATCGTACCACAGTGTACAATACTGGGATATCGAGGATAGTGGGAGCATCGTACCACAGTGTACAATACTGGGATATTGAGGATAGTGGGAGCATCGTACCACAGTGTACAATACTGGGATATTGAGGATAGTGGGAGCACCGTACCACAGTGTACAATACTGGGATATTGAGGATAGTGGGAGCATCGTACCACAGTGTACAATACTGGGATATAGAGGATAGTGGGAGCATCGTACCACAGTGTACAATACTGGGATATTGAGGATAGTGGGAGCATCGTACCACAGTGTACAATACTGGGATATAGAGGATAGTGGGAGCATCGTACCACAGTGTACAATACTGGGATATTGAGGATAGTGGGAGCATCGTACCACAGTGTGCAATACTGGGATATTGAGGATAGTGGGAGCATCGTACCACAGTGTACAATACTGGGATATTGAGGATAGTGGGAGCACCGTACCACAGTGTACAATACTGGGATATCGAGGATAGTGGGAGCATCGTACCACAGTGTACAATACTGGGATATTGAGGATAGTGGGAGCACCGTACCACAGTGTACAATACTGGGATATCGAGGATAGTGGGAGCATCGTACCACAGTGTACAATACTGGGATATCGAGGATATTGGGAGCATCGTACCGCAGTGTACAATACTGGGATATTGAGGATAGTGGGAGCATCGTGCCATAGTGTACAATACTGGGATATTGAGGATAGTGGGAGCATCGTACCACAGTGTACAATACTGGGATATTGAGGACAGTGGGAGCATCGTACCACAGTGTACAATACTGGGATATTGAGGAGAGTGGGAGCACCGTACCACAGTGTACAATACTGGGATATCGAGGATATTGGGAGCATCGTACCACAGTGTACAATACTGGGATATTGAGGATAGTGGGAGCATCGTACCACAGTGTACAATACTGGGATATCGAGGATAGTGGGAGCATCGTACCACAGTGTACAATACTGGGATATTGAGGATATTGGGAGCATCGTACCACAGTGTACAATACTGGGATATCGAGGATAGTGGGAGCATCGTACCACAGTGTACAATACTGGGATATCGAGGATATTGGGAGCATCGTACCACAGTGTACAATACTGGGATATTGAGGATATTGGGAGCATCGTACCACAGTGTACAATACTGGGATATTGAGGATAGTGGGAGCATCGTACCACAGTGTACAATACTGGGATATTGAGGATAGTGGGAGCATCGTACCACAGTGTACAATACTGGGATATAGAGGATAGTGGGAGCATTGTACCACAGTGTACAATACTGGGATATTGAGGATAGTGGGAGCATCGTACCACAGTGTACAATACTGGGATATTGAGGATAGTGGGAGCATCGTACCACAGTGTACAATACTGGGATATCGAGGATAGTGGGAGCATCGTACCACAGTGTACAATACTGGGATATTGAGGATATTGGGAGCATCGTACCACAGTGTACAATACTGGGATATCGAGGATAGTGGGAGCATCGTACCACAGTGTACAATACTGGGATATCGAGGATAGTGGGAGCATCGTACCACAGTGTACAATACTGGGATATTGAGGATAGTGGGTGCATCGTACCACAGTGTACAATACTGGGATATCGAGGATATTGGGAGCATCGTGCCATAGTGTACAATACTGGGATATCGAGGATAGTGGGAGCATCGTACCACAGTGTGCAATACTGGGATATCGAGGATATTGGGAGCATCGTACCGCAGTGTACAATACTGGGATATAGAGGATAGTGGGAGCATCGTACCACAGTGTACAATACTGGGATATTGAGGATAGTGGGAGCATCGTACCACAGTGTACAACACTGGGATATAGAGGATATTGGGAGCATCGTACCACAGTGTACAATACTGGGATATCGAGTATAGTGGGAGCATCGTACCACAGTGTACAATACTGGGATATTGAGGATAGAGGGAGCATCGTACCACAGTGTACAATACTGGGATATGGAGGATAGTGGGAGCATCGTACCACAGTGTACAATACTGGGATATCGAGGATAGTGGGAGCATCGTACCACAGTGTACAATACTGGGATATTGAGGATAGTGGGAGCATCGTACCACAGTGTACAATACTGGGATATTGAGGATAGTGGGAGCATCGTACCACAGTGTACAATACTGGGATATCGAGGATAGTGGGAGCATCGTACCAGAGTGTACAATACTGGGATATTGAGGATATTGGGAGCATCGTACCGCAGTGTACAATACTGGGATATTGAGGATAGTGGGAGCACCGTACCACAGTGTACAATACTGGGATATTGAGGATAGTGGGAGCATCGTACCACAGTGTACAATACTGGGATACTGAGGATAGTGGGAGCATCGTACCACAGTGTACAATACTGGGATATCGAGGATATTGGGAGCATCGTACCGCAGTGTACAATACTGGGATATTGAGGATAGTGGGAGCATCGTACCACGGTGTACAATACTGGGATATAGAGGCTAGTGGGAGCATCGTACCACAGTGTACAATACTGGGATATTGAAGATAGTGGGAGCATCGTACCGCAGTTTACAATACTGGGATATGGAGGATAGTGGGAGCATCGTACCACAGTGTATAATACTGGGATATTGAGGATCGTGGGAGCATCGTACCACAGTGTACAATACTGGGATATTGAGGATAGTGGGAGCATCGTACCACAGTGTACAATACTGGGATATTGAGGATAGTGGGAGCGTCGTACCACAGTGTACAATACTGGGATATTGAGGATAGTGGGAGCGTCGTACCACAGTGTACAATACTGGGATATGGAGGATAGTGGGAGCATCGTACCACAGTGTACAATACTGGGATATTGAGGCTAGTGGGAGCATCGTACCACAGAGTACAATACTGGGATATGGAGGATAGTGGGAGCATCGTACCACAGTGTACAATACTGGGATATTGAGGATAGTGGGAGCATCGTACCACAGTGTACAATACTGGGATATTGAGGATCGTGGGAGCATCGTACCACAGTGTACAATACTGGGATATTGAGGATAGTGGGAGCATCGTACCACAGTGTACAATACTGGGATATTGAGGATAGTGGGAGCGTCGTACCACAGTGTACAATACTGGGATATTGAGGATAGTGGGAGCGTCGTACCACAGTGTACAACACTGGGATATTGAGGATAGTGGGAGCGTTGTACCACAGTGTACAATACTGGGATATTGAGGATATTGGGAGCATCGTACCACAGTGTACAATACTGGGATATTGAGGATATTGGGAGCTTCGGACCACAGTGTACAATACTGGGATATCAAGGATAGTGGGAGCATCGTACCACAGTTTACAATACTGGGATATCGAGGATAGTGGGAGCATCGTACCACAGTGTACAATACTGGGATATCGAGGATAGTGGGAGCATCGTACCACAGTGTACAATACTGGGATATTGAGGATAGTGGGAGCGTCGTACCACAGTGTACAATACTGGGATATCGAGGATAGTGGGAGCATCGTACCACAGTGTACAATACTGGGATATGGAGGATAGTGGGAGCATCGTACCACAGTGTACAATACTGGGATATTGAGGATAGTGGGAGCATCGTACCACAGTGTACAATAATGGGATATTGAGGATAGTGGGACCATCGTACCACAGTGTACAATACTGGGATATTGAGGATAGTGGGAGCATCGTACCACAGTGTACAATACTGGGATATTGAGGATCGTGGGAGCATCGTACCACAGTGTACAATACTGGGATATTGAGGATAGTGGGAGCATCGTACCACAGTGTGCAATACTGGGATATGGAGGATAGTGGGAGCGTCGTACCACAGTGTACAATACTGGGATATCGAGGATAGTGGGAGCATCGTACCACAGTGTACAATACTGGGATATTGAGGATAGTGGGAGCGTCGTACCACAGTGTACAATACTGGGATATTGAGGATAGTGGGAGCGTTGTACCACAGTGTACAATACTGGGATATTGAGGATATTGGGAGCATCGTACCACAGTGTACAATACTGGGATATTGAGGATATTGGGAGCATCGTACCACAGTGTACAATACTGGGATATCAAGGATAGTGGGAGCATCGTACCACAGTGTACAATACTGGGATATAGAGGATAGTGGGAGCATCGTACCACAGTTTACAATACTGGGATATCGAGGATAGTGGGAGCATCGTACCACAGTGTACAATACTGGGATATTGAGGATAGTGGGAGCATCGTACCACAGTGTACAATACTGGGATATTGAGGATAGTGGGAGCGTCGTACCACAGTGTACAATACTGGGATATCGAGGATAGTGGGAGCATCGTACCACAGTGTACAATACTGGGATATCGAGGATAGTGGGAGCATCGTACCACAGTGTACAATACTGGGATATTGAGGATAGTGGGAGCATCGTACCACAGTGTACAATACTGGGATATAGAGGATATTGGGAGCATCGTACCACAGTGTACAATACTGGGGTATTGAGGATAGTGGGAGCATCGTACCACAGTGTACAATACTGGGATATCGAGGATAGTGGGAGCATCGTACCACAGTGTACAATACTGGGATATTGAGGATATTGGGAGCATCGTACCACAGTGTACAATACTGGGATATCGAGGATAGTGGGAGCATCGTACCACAGTGTACAATACTGGGATATTGAGGATATTGGGAGCATCGTACCACAGTGTACAATACTGGGATATCGAGGATAGTGGGAGCATCGTACCACAGTGTACAATACTGGGATATTGAGGATATTGGGAGCATCGTACCACAGTGTACAATACTGGGATATGGAGGATATTGGGAGCATCGTACCACAGTGCACAATACTGGGATATTGAGGATATTGGGAGCATCGTACCACAGTGTACAATACTGGGATATTGAGGATATTGGGAGCATCGTACCACAGTGTACAATACTGGGATATTGAGGATATTGGGAGCATCGTACCACAGTGTACAATACTGGGATATCGAGGATATTGGGAGCACCGTACCACAGTGTACAATACTGGGATATTGAGGATAGTGGGAGCATCGTACCACAGTGTACAATACTGGGATATTGAGGGTAGTGGGAGCATCGTACCACAGTGTACAATACTGGGATACTGAGGATAGTGGGAGCATCGTACCACAGTGTACAATACTGGGATATCGAGGATAGTGGGAGCATCGTACCACAGTGTACAATACTGGGATATTGAGGATAGTGGGAGCATCGTACCACAGTGTACAATACTGGGATATTGAGGATAGTGGGAGCATCGTACCACAGTGTACAATACTGGGACATTGAGGATATTGGGAGCATCGTACCACAGTGTACAATACTGGGATATCGAGGATAGTGGGAGCATCGTACCACAGTGTACAATACTGGGATATTGAGGATAGTGGGAGCATCGTACCACAGTGTACAATACTGGGATATTGAGGATAGTGGGAGCATCGTACCACAGTGTACAATACTGGGATATTGAGGATAGTGGGAGCATCGTACCACAGTGTACAATACTGGGATATTGAGGATAGTGGGAGCATCGTACCACAGTGTACAATACTGGGATATTGAGGATAGTGGGAGCATCGTACCACAGTGTACAATACTGGGATATTGAGGATAGTGGGAGCATCGTACCACAGTGTACAATACTGGGATATTGAGGATAGTGGGAGCATCGTACCACAGTGTACAATACTGGGATATAGAGGATAGTGGGAGCATCGTACCACAGTGTACAATACTGGGATATTGAGGATATTGGGAGCATCGTACCACAGTGTACAATACTGGGATATTGAGGATAGTGGGAGCATCGTACCACAGTGTACAATACTGGGATATTGAGGATAGTGGGAGCATCGTAACACAGTGTACAATACTGGGATATCGAGGATAGTGGGAGCGCCGTACCACAGTGCACAATACTGGGACATCGAGGATAGTGGGAGCATCGTACCACAGTGTACAATACTGGGATATTGAGGATAGTGGGAGCATCGTACCACAGTGTACAATACTGGGATATTGAGGATATTGGGAGCATCGTACCACAGTGTACAATACTGGGATATTGAGGATAGTGGGAGCATCGTACCACAGTGTACAATACTGGCATATTGAGGATATTGGGAGCATTGTACCACAGTGTACAATACTGGGATATTGAGGATATTGGGAGCATCGTACCACAGTGTACAATACTGGGATATTGAGGATAGTGGGAGCATCGTACCACAGTGTACAATACTGGGATATTGAGGATATTGGGAGCATCGTACCACAGTGTACAATACTGGGATATCGAGGATAGTGGGAGCATCGTACCACAGTGTACAATACTGGGATATGGAGGATAGTGGGAGCATCGTACCACAGTGTACAATACTGGGATATCGAGGATAGTGGGAGCATCGTACCACAGTGTACAACACTGGGATATTGAGGATAGTGGGAGCATCGTACCACAGTGTACAATACTGCGATATTGAGGATAGTGGAAGCATCGTACCACAGTGTACAATACTGGGATATTGAGGATAGTGGGAGCATCGTACCACAGTGTACAATACTGGGATATGGAGGATAGTGGGAGCATCGTACCACAGTGTACAATACTGGGATATTGAGGATAGTGGGAGCACCGTACCACAGTGTACAATACTGGGATATTGAGGATAGTGGGAGCATCGTACCACAGTGTACAATACTGGGATATTGAGGATAGTGGGAGCATCGTACCACAGTGTACAATACTGGGATATTGAGGATAGTGGGAGCATCGTACCACAGTGTACAATACTGTGATATTGAGTATAGTGGGAGCATCGTACCACAGTGTACAATACTGGGATATTGAGGATAGTGGGAGCATCGTACCACAGTGTACAATACTGGGATATTGAGGATAGTGGGAGCACCGTACCACAGTGTACAATACTGGGATATTGAGGATAGTGGGAGCATCGTACCACAGTGTACAATACTGGGATATAGAGGATAGTGGGAGCATCGTACCACAGTGTACAATACTGGGATACAGAGGATAGTGGGAGCATCGTACCACAGTGTACAATACTGGGATATTGAGGATAGTGGGAGCATCGCACCACAGTGTACAATACTGAGATATTGAGTATAGTGGGAGCATCGTACCACAGTGTACAATACTGGGATATCGAGGATAGTGGGAGCATCGTACCACAGTGTACAATACTGGGATATTGAGGATAGTGGGAGCATCGTACCACAGTGTCCAATACTGAGATATTGAGGATAGTGGGAGCATCGTACCACAGTGTACAATACTGGGATATTGAGGATATTGGGAGCATCGTACCACAGTGTACAATACTGGGATATAGAGGATAGTGGGAGCATCGTACCACAGTGTACAATACTGGGATATAGAGGATAGTGGGAGCATCGTACCACAGTGTACAATACTGGGATATTGAGGATAGTGGGAGCATCGCACCACAGTGTACAATACTGAGATATTGAGGATAGTGGGAGCATCGTACCACAGTGTACAACACTGGGATATTGAGGATATTGGGAGCATCGTACCACAGTGTACAATACTGGGATATAGAGGATATTGGGAGCATCGTACCACAGTGTACAATACTGAGATATTGAGGATATTGGGAGCATCGTACCACAGTGTACAATACTGGGATATCGAGGATATTGGGAGCATCGTACCACAGTGTACAATACTGGGATATTGAGGATATTGGGAGCATCGTACCACATTGTACAATACTGGGATATTGAGGATAGTGGGAGCATCGTACCACAGTGTACAGTACTGGGATATTGAGGATAGTGGGAGCATCGTACCACAGTGTACAATACTGGGATATCGAGGATAGTGGGAGCATCGTACCACAGTGTACAATACTGGGATATCGAGGATATTGGGAGCATCGTACCACAGTGTACAATACTGGGATATTGAGGATATTGGGAGCATCGTACCACAGTGTACAATACTGGGATATTGAGGATAGTGGGAGCATCGTACCACAGTGTACAATACAGGGATATCGAGGATAGTGGGAGCATCGTACCACAGTGTACAATACTGGGATATCGAGGATATTGGGAGCATCGTACCACAGTGTACAATACTGGGATATTGAGGATATTGGGAGCATCGTACCACAGTGTACAATACTGGGATATCGAGGATAGTGGGAGCATCGTACCACAGTGTACAATACTGGGATATCGAGGATAGTGGGAGCATCGTACCACAGTGTACAATACTGGGATATCGAGGATAGTGGGAGCATCGTACCACAGTGTACAATACTGGGATATCGAGGATAGTGGGAGCATCGTACCACAGTGTACAATACTGGGATATTGAGGATAGTGGCAGCATCGTACCACAGTGTACAATACTGGGATATTGAGGATAGTGGGAGCATCGTGCCACAGTGTACAATACTGGGATATTGAGGATAGTGGGAGCATCGTACCACAGTGTACAATACTGGGATATTGAGGATAGTGGGAGCATCGTACCACAGTGTACAATACTGGGGTATAGAGGATATTGGGAGCATCGTACCACAGTGTACAATACTGGGATATAGAGGATATTGGGAGCATCGTACCACAGTGTACAATACTGGGATATTGAGGACAGTGGGAGCATCGTACCACAGTGTACAATACTGGGATATCGAGGATATTGGGAGCATCGTAATACAGTGTACAATACTGGGATATCGAGGATATTGGGAGCATCGTACCACAGTGTACAATACTGGCATATTGAGGATATTGGGAGCACCGTACCACAGTGTACAATACTGGGATATTGAGGATACTGGGAGCATCGTACCACAGTGTACAATACTGGGATATTGAGGATAGTGGGAGCATCGTACCACAGTGTACAATACTGGGATATTGAGGATAGTGGGAGCATCGTACCGCAGTGTACAATACTGGGATATCGAGGATAGTGGGAGCATCGTACCACAGTGTACAATACTGGGATATTGAGGACAGTGGGAGCATCGTACCACAATGTACAATACTGGGATATTGAGGATAGTGGGAGCATCGTACCACAGTGTACAATACTGGGATATTGAGGATAGTGGGAGCATCGTACCGCAGTGTACAATACTGGGATATCGAGGATAGTGGGAGCATCGTACCACAGTGTACAATACTGGGATATTGAGGACAGTGGGAGCATCGTACCACAGTGTACAATACTGGGATATTGAGGATAGTGGGAGCATCGTACCACAGTGTACAATACTGGGATATCGAGGATAGTGGGAGCATCGTACCACAGTGTACAATACTGGGATATTGAGGACAGTGGGAGCATCGTACCACAGTGTACAATACTGGGATATAGAGGATAGTGGGAGCATCGTACCACAGTGTACCATACTGGGATATAGAGGATAGAGGGAGCATCGTACCACAGTGTACAATACTGGGATATTGAGGATAGTGGGAGCATCGTACCACAGTGTACAATACTGGGATATTGAGGATAGTGGGAGCATCGTACCACAGTGTACAATACTGGGATATTGAGGATAGTGGGAGCATCGTACCACAGTGTACAATACTGGGATATGGAGGATAGTGGGAGCATCGTACCACAGTGTACAATACTGGGATATTGAGGATAGAGGGAGCATCGTACCACAGTGTACAATACTGGGATATTGAGGACAGTGGGAGCATCGTACCACAGTGTACAATACTGGGATATCGAGGATAGTGGGAGCATCGTACCACAGTGTACAATACTGGGATATTGAGGATAGTGGGAGCATCGTACCACAGTGTACAACACTGGGATATTGAGGATATTGGGAGCATCGTACCACAGTGTACAATACTGGGATATCGAGGATCGTGGGAGCATCGTACCACAGTGTACAATACTGGGATATTGAGGATAGTGGGAGCATCGTACCACAGTGTACAATACTGGGATATTGAGGATAGTGGGAGCATCGTACCACAGTGTACAATACTGGGATATTGAGGATATTGGGAGCATCGTACCACAGTGTACAATACTGGGATATCGAGGATAGTGGGAGCATCGTACCACAGTGTACAATACTGGGTTATAGAGGATACTGGGAGCATCGTACCACAGTGTACAATACTGGGATATTGAGGATAGTGGGAGCATCGTACCACAGTGTACAATACTGGGATATTGAGGATATTGGGAGCATCGTACCACAGTGTACAATACTGGGATATCGAGGATATTGGGAGCATCGTACCACACTGTACAATACTGGGATATCGAGGATATTGGGAGCACCGTACCACAGTGTACAATACTGGGATATTGAGGATAGTGGGAGCATCGTACCACAGTGTACAATACTGCGATATTGAGGATAGTGGGAGCATCGTACCACAGTGTACAATACTGGGATATCGAGGATAGTGGGAGCATCGTACCACAGTGTACAATACTGGGATATCGAGGATATTGGGAGCATCGTACCACAGTGTACAATACTGGGATATCGAGGATATTGGGAGCATCGTACCACAGTGTACAATACTGGGATATCGAGGATAGTGGGAGCATCGTACCACAGTGTACAATACTGGGATATTGAGGATATTGGGAGCATCGTACCACAGTGTACAATACTGCGATATTGAGGATATTGGGAGCATCGTACCACAGTGTACAATACTGGGATATTGAGGATAGTGGGAGCATCGTACCACAGTGTACAATACTGGGATATTGAGGATAGTGGGAGCATCGTACCACAGTGTACAATACTGGGATATCGAGGATAGTGGGAGCATTGTACCACAGTGTACAATACTGGGATATTGAGGATATTGGGAGCATTGTACCACAGTGTACAATACTGGGATATCGAGGATAGTGGGAGCATCGTACCCCAGTGTACAATACTGGGATATTGAGGATAGAGGGAGCATCGTACCACAGTGTACAATACTGGGATATTGAGGATATTGGGAGCATCGTACCACAGTGTACAATACTGGGATATTGAGGATAGTGGGAGCATCGTACCACAGTGTACAATACTGGGATATCGAGGATAGTGGGAGCACCGTACCACAGTGTACAATACTGGGATATAGAGGATATTGGGAGCATCGTACCACAGTGTACAATACTGGGATATCGAGGATAGTGGGAGCATCGTACCCCAGTGTACAATACTGGGATATTGAGGATATTGGGAGCATCGTACCACAGTGTACAATACTGGGATATTGAGGATCTTGGGAGCATCGTACCACAGTGTACAATACTGGGATATAGAGGATATTGGGAGCATCGTACCACAGTGTACAATACTGGGATATTGAGGATATTGGGAGCATCGTACCACAGTGTACAATACTGCGATATTGAGGATATTGGTAGCATTGTACCATAGCGTACAATACTGGGATATAGAGGATACTGGGAGCATCGTACCACAGTGTACAATACTGGGATATTGAGGATATTGGGAGCATCGTACCACAGTGTACAATACTGGGATATTGAGGATATTGGGAGCATCGTACCACAGTGTACAATACTGGGATATTGAGGATAGTGGGAGCATCGTACCACAGTGTACAATACTGGGATATTGAGGATAGTGGGAGCATCGTACCACAGTGTACAATACTGGGATATTGAGGATAGTGGGAGCATCGTACCACAGTGTACAATACTGCGATATTGAGGATAGTGGGAGCATCGTACCACAGTGTACACTACTGGGATATCGAGGATAGTGGGAGCATCGTACCACAGTGTACAATACTGGGATATCGAGGATAGTGGGAGCATCGTACCACAGTGTACAATACTGGGATATTGAGGATATTGGGAGCATCGTACCACAGTGTACAATACTGCGATATTGAGGATATTGGGAGCATCGTACCACAGTGTACAATACTGGGATATTGAGGATAGTGGGAGCATCGTACCACAGTGTACAATACTGGGATATTGAGGATAGTGGGAGCATCGTACCACAGTGTACAATACTGGGATATCGAGGATATTGGGAGCATCGTACCACAGTGTACAATACTGGGATATTGAGGATAGTGGGAGCACCGTACCACAGTGTACAATACTGGGATATAGAGGATATTGGGAGCATCGTACCACAGTGTACAATACTGGGATATTGAGGATAGTGGGAGCATCGTACCACAGTGTACAATACCGGGATATTGAGGATAGTGGGAGCATCGTACCACAGTGTACAATACTGGGATATTGAGGATATTGGGAGCATTGTACCACAGTGTACAATACTGGGATATCAAGGATAGTGGGAGCATCGTACCCCAGTGTACAATACTGGGATATTGAGGATAGAGGGAGCATCGTACCACAGTGTACAATACTGGGATATCGAGGATAGTGGGAGCATCGTACCCCAGTGTACAATACTGGGATATTGAGGATAGAGGGAGCATCGTACCACAGTGTACAATACTGGGATATTGAGGATATTGGGAGCATCGTACCACAGTGTACAATACTGGGATATCGAGGATAGTGGGAGCATCGTACCACAGTGCACAATACTGGGATATTGAGGATATTGGGAGCATCGTACCCCAGTGTACAATACTGGGATATTGAGGATATTGGGAGCACCGTACCACAGTGTACAATACTGGGATATAGAGGATATTGGGAGCATCGTACCACAGTGTACAATACTGGGATATCGAGGATAGTGGGAGCATCGTACCCCAGTGTACAATACTGGGATATTGAGGATATTGGGAGCATCGTACCACAGTGTACAATACTGGGATATTGAGGATCTTGGGAGCATCGTACCACAGTGTACAATACTGGGATATAGAGGATATTGGGAGCATCGTACCACAGTGTACAATACTGGGATATTGAGGATATTGGGAGCATCGTACCACAGTGTACAATACTGCGATATTGAGGATATTGGTAGCATCGTACCATAGCGTACAATACTGGGATATCGAGGATAGTGGGAGCATCGTACCACAGTGTACAATACTGGGATATCGAGGCTATTGGGAGCATCGTACCACAGTGTACAATACTGGGATATAGAGGATATTGGGAGCATCGTACCACAGTGTACAATACTGGGATATAGAGGATATTGGGAGCATCGTACCACAGTGTACAATACTGGGATACTGAGGATAGTGGGAGCATCGTACCACAGTGTACAATACTGGGATATTGAGGATAGTGGGAGCGTCATACCACAGTGTACAATACTGGGATATCGAGGATATTGGGAGCATCGTACCACAGTGTACAATACTGCGATATTGAGGATATTGGGAGCATCATACCACAGTGTACAATACTGGGATATAGAGGATACTGGGAGCATCGTACCACAGTGTACAATACTGGGATATTGAGGATATTGGGAGCATCGTACCACAGTGTACAATACTGGGATATTGAGGATATTGGGAGCATCGTAACACAGTGTACAATACTGGGATATTGAGGATATTGGGAGCATCGTACCACAGTGTACAATACTGCGATATTGAGGATATTGGAAGTATCGTAGCATAGTGTACAATACTGGTATATCGAGGCTAGTGGGAGCATCGTACCACAGTGTACAATACTGGGATATCGAGGATATTGGGAGCATCGTACCACAGTGTACAATACTGGGATATAGAGGATATTGGGAGCATCGTACCACAGTGTACAATACTGGGATATAGAGGATATTGGGAGCATCGTACCACAGTGTACAATACTGGGATACTGAGGATAGTGGGAGCGTCATACCACAGTGTACAATACTGGGATATCGAGGATATTGGGAGCATCGTACCACAGTGTACAATACTGGGATATTGAGGATAGTGGGAACATCGTACCACAGCGTAGAATACTGGGATATAGAGGATATTGGGAGCATCGTACCACAGTGTACAATACTGGGATATCGAGGATAGTGGGAGCATCGTACCCCAGTGTACAATACTGGGATATTGAGGATATTGGGAGCATCGTACCACAGTGTACAATACTGGGATATTGAGGATCTTGGGAGCATCGTACCACAGTGTACAATACTGGGATATAGAGGATATTGGGAGCATCGTACCACAGTGTACAATACTGGGATATTGAGGATATTGGGAGCATCGTACCACAGTGTACAATACTGCGATATTGAGGATATTGGTAGCATCGTACCATAGCGTACAATACTGGGATATCGAGGATAGTGGGAGCATCGTACCACAGTGTACAATACTGGGATATCGAGTCTATTGGGAGCATCGTACCACAGTGTACAATACTGGGATATAGAGGATATTGAGAGCATCGTACCACAGTGTACAATACTGGGATATCGAGGATATTGGGAGCATCGTACCACAGTGTACAATACTGGGATATAGAGGATATTGGGAGCATCGTACCACAGTGTACAATACTGGGATATAGAGGATATTGGGAGCATCGTACCACAGTGTACAATACTGGGATACTGAGGATAGTGGGAGCGTCATACCACAGTGTACAATACTGGGATATCGAGGATATTGGGAGCATCGTACCACAGTGTACAATACTGGGATATTGAGGATAGTGGGAACATCGTACCACAGTGTAGAATACTGGGATATCGAAGATATTGGGAGCATCGTACCACAGTGTACAATACTGGGATATTGAGGATAGTGGGAGCATCGTACCACCGTGTACAATCCTGGGATATTGAGGATATTGGGAGCATCGTACCACAGTGTACAATACTGGGATACAGAGGATATTGGGAGCATCGTACCACAGTGTACAATCTTGGGATATTGAGGATAGTGGGAGCATCGTACCACAGTGTACAATACTGGGATATCGAGGATATTGGGAGCATCGTACCACAGTGTACAATACTGGGATATAGAGGCTAGTGGGAGCATCGCACCACAGTGTACAATACTGGGATATCGAGGATAGTGGGAGCATCGTACCACAGTGTACAATACTGGGATATCGAGGATATTGGGAGCATCGTACCACAGTGTACAATACTGGGATATAGAGGCTAGTGGGAGCATCGCACCACAGTGTACAATACTGGGATATCGAGGATAGTGGGAGCATCGTACCACAGTGTACAATACTGGGATATTGGGGATATTGGGAGCATCGTACCACAGTGTACAATACTGGGATATTGAGGATAGTGGGAGCATCGTACCCCAGTGTACAATACTGGGATATCGAGGATAGTGGGAGCATCGTACCACAGTGTACAATACTGGGATATCGAGGATAGTGGGAGCATCGTACCACAGTGTACAATACTGGGATATCGAGGATATTGGGAGCATCGTACCACAGTGTACAATACTGGGATATTGAGGATAGTGGGAGCACCGTACCACAGTGTACAATACTGGGATATTGTGGATATTGTGAGCATCGTACCACAGTGTACAATACTGGGATATTGTGGATATTGTGAGCATCGTACCACAGTGTACAATACTGGGATATCGAGGATAGTGGGAGCGTTGTACCACAGTGTACAATAATGGGATATAGAGGATAGTGGGAGCGTTGTACCACAGTGTACAATACTGGGATATTGAAGTCTCCAACAGTCAGCACCTTGGCGAACAAGGTAACGTGTAATTTCCCATCACCATGTTGTCCCACTGGTCTTTACTGCAATGCACCTAAACCAACACCAGGCGCACAAGCCGTATAAGGAAGGTGAGCTGTCCTCTCCTGCGGACCGTGCAAGGTAACTATGGCAACCATGCCTGCCCCGCGACACGCCACCGCCTCACTAACAGTGGTTTGTGGAGTGCTACTGTTTCCGTAACAAGACCGTCCTTCGAAATACTGGAAGATTAGATCAACTGGACTAATACACAGCAGTCTCACACCCAGTCTGCCAGGACTCTCTTAATAAGGGTATTTCTGCAGGTACGGAAGATGTCATCACGTCAAGGGATGTTTAGAATGCTGCCCGTAACCCCAAGAGATTTTTCTTTTTTAACAAGTTGACATAGCCCTTTAAGTTCGTCGAGAAAGAGTTTGTGCGTAGCAGCTTACAGACCCGGGAGCGGCAGATACAGAGAAAACCAAGAGGCAAATCGGAACTCGTACCTTTTTTCGATTTCCCTGCAGACAAAAGAAAGGACAGACAGTTAGTCAGTGAAGTCACGGTGTCAGATTCGCAGTGAGTTTAACCAGAAATCAACTATCGAATGACGCACTAACATTGTGCCTCGTTAAAACCGAGGAGCTCGTAGAAAAAGATTAAACAAATGCACAAATGTGAAATTGATATTGTCACGTGAACCTGATATCTGTAGCATTCAGTGCAAGTCCTGCACGGCTTTGATCAAATCATCAGAACTCACCCCAGGTGGTCATTTCAAAACCCAAATCTGAATGAATTAGCCCTCTGATAATGTGCAGAAGTAAAGGGTCATCGGATCCCATTAGGGTTCCCAACCCTGCGAGATTGTCTGGAGTCTGCAGCAAATACAGATTAATCTCCAGCAACTCCAGGAGAAACATCCTAGGGGTGTTGATAAAATATTGTGCATTTTCATCTCCTTTCATCATTTTAGTTTATTAGTTATAAATATATTGGAGGTGGGGAAAAGAGGCAGTTTGACTGGAGGCGGGAGGTCCTGTGCATCAGGCGTGGCTCAGTGGGCAGCACCCTCGCCTCTGAGTCAGAAGGTTGTGGGTTCAAGTCCCGCTCCAGAGACTTGAGCACAAACTCTAGGCTGACTCCAGTGCAGTGCTGAGGGAGTGCTGCACTGTCGGAGGTGCTGTCTTTCAGATGAGACGTTAAACCGAGGCCCCGTCTGCCCTCTCAGGTGGATGTAATAGATCCCACAGCACTATATTGAAGAAGAGCAGAGGAGTTTATCCCCAGTGTCCTCGGCCCAATATTTATCCCTCAATCAACAAAACAAAAACAGATGATCCGGTCATTATCACATTGCTGTTTGTGGGAGCTTGCTGTGCACAAATTGGCTGCTGCATTTCTCACATTACAACAGTGGCTACATTTCAAAAGTATTTCATTGGCTGTGAAGCGATTTGGGACATCTGCTGATCGTAAAGGCGCTGGAGAAATGCAAGTCTTTTTTTTTCTTTATGTGATGAAAGCTCCAGGAATATGCCCAGCCCGAGCTGGCAACCCTGGATCCCACACAAGCACCAGCCATGTTAACACACCTCGAAATTATATCACACACAACGTGACACAAGCATCCTCGGGAGTCAGGGGCAATGTTCTGCTAATTGTTTTGGGTGCGCGGGCCCTTTAACGGGCTGCATGGCCCACTCACATTATCGCGCACGTGTGGTTTTTTTTTTCCATTGAGCGGCCTGCGCGGGACCTCCAGACCACTGTGCCGCCGCGCAGTTTAACAGGAACATTGGTCAGGAGTATAAAACCTACGGGGACTCGCTGCTGGGCTTGTCTCTGCCTCTTCCAGCAGAGACCAGCAGGCTCTGAACAAGTTGTAACAATAACTGTGTTCCCATACAGAATGAACACAAATACGATAGCAAAATACTGCGGATGCTGGAAATCCGAAATAACAACAGAAAACGTTGGAAAAACACAGCAGGCCAGGCAACATCCGTGGAGAGAGAAACAGAGTTAACATTTCTCTCCTGCTTTCTATCCTGTCGCTGACCTTCCCTTTAGTTCTTTCATTCCCTCCCCCTTTTCCCAGCCCCCACTTGCTTTAAAATCTGTCCCCTTTTCTGTTTTTTTCCAGTTCTGACGAAGGGTCTTCGAACTGAAACGTTAACTCTGTTTCTGGCATCACATCCTGGCATCACTCCCGCAACACACCCTCCCCCACATCACTCCCCCAACACACCCTCCCCCACATCACTCCCTCAACACACCCTCCCCCACATCACTCCCCCAACACACCCTCCCCCACATCACTCCCCCAACACACCCTCCCCCACATCACTCCCTCAACACACCCTCCCCCACATCACTCCCCCAACACACCCTCCCCCACATCACTCCCCCACATCACTCCCCCAACACACCCTCCCCCACATCACTCCCCCAACACACCCTCAACACACCCTCCCCCACATCACTCCCTCAACACACCCTCCCCCACATCACTCCCTCAACACACCCTCCCCCACATCACTCCCTCAACACACCCTCCCCCACATCACTCCCTCAACACACCCTCCCCCACATCACTCCCTCAACACACCCTCCCCCACATCACTCCCGCAACACACCCTCCCCCACATCACTCCCTCAACACACCCTCCCCCACATCACTCCCCCAACACACCCTCCCCCACATCACTCCCTCAACACACCCTCCCCCACATCACTCCCCCAACACACCCTCCCCCACATCACTCCCCCAACACACCCTCCCCCACATCACTCCCCCAACACACCCTCCCCCACATCACTCCCTCAACACACCCTCCCCCACATCACTCCCCCAACACACCCTCCCCCACATCACTCCCCCACATCACTCCCCCAACACACCCTCCCCCACATCACTCCCCCAACACACCCTCAACACACCCTCCCCCACATCACTCCCTCAACACACCCTCCCCCACATCACTCCCTCAACACACCCTCCCCCACATCACTCCCTCAACACACCCTCCCCCACATCACTCCCTCAACACACCCTCCCCCACATCACTCCCTCAACACACCCTCCCCCACATCACTCCCTCAACACACCCTCCCCCACATCACTCCCGCAACACACCCTCCCCCACATCACTCCCTCAACACACCCTCCCCCACATCACTCCCCCAACACACCCTCCCCCACATCACTCCCTCAACACACCCTCCCCCACATCACTCCCTCAACACACCCTCCCCCACATCACTCCCTTAACACACCCTCCCCCACATAACCCTTCCTTCAGAATTCCGACCCATCTTGAGCTTCTCTCTAGCAGCTGACTCAAGATTAACTAGCAGCCCTGCCCATAACTCCACGCTCTAGCTAACTGGGCCGTGGAACAGTAACAGCCCGAGTCTCAGCCGTCCGATCATTCCCCGCGGATTTCACATCCATCCCAGGAGTGACGGGCAGGATCCGCGCCGCGGGTGGGGCGGACTTGCCAAAGCGTCTGCAAAACCCAAATTCCTTACAAAATAACAAACAGCAGGAAACGCTGGAAGCCCTCAGCGGGTCAGGCAGCATCTGTGGGGAGCAGAGGAGTTGGCGTTTAGTGTGTGCTGCCGCACCACAAGCACCGGCACCTGGAACATGAACTCTCCACAGGCGCCGACTGACCTGCTTCCGCCACTTTCTGTTCCTACCTCAGGTTTTCAGCACCTGCAGTTTTATGCTTTTTGCTAATAATTTTCAAAATGTGAAAGCCGCCATTCAAAATACTGCTGGTTTGATGGAACCAGAGGTTGCGGCTCAGGCCTCTGCGATGCACAATTAAAATAGGCTCAGTCAATGTTATTTAATTTCTCTTAGGCTAGCTGGTGTTTCTCATTTCCTCTGATACAATATGGTTGTCTCGGTATGTTACCACATCTGGATATGTTACAGAACTTCCAAAATAAACTAATTATTGAAACATGGCTTCTTTTCAAAAGAACTGTCCTGTAATTTAACTTAATCAATCTCCTTTAAACATACAGCAAGTTTCCTTCAAAGAAAAGGAAACATATGCCAGGCTATGGGGAAAGAGCAGGGGAGCGGGACACGTTGGGTAGCTCGACCATAGAGTCATGGGGGAAAAAATTCAGTATCGCCCCGTTTGGGGCGGCGTTATCGGCCGTGCGCAAAGTTTGGCGCCTGGCGCTAATTATCGCCTCCGACGGCAAACTTGGCTTTTATTGCCGCTGGAGGTGATTGGAGCGCTAAATCAGGGGCTTCACACCTGTCTTAAGGCGCAAAGGCCGAGGAGCGAGGCGCTACCTCAGAGCGCTGGCGAAGCAAGGAAGGACAAATCAAAATAAACCTGCAAAGTGCTGCTCAGTACCCAAAACTCCTTCACACAGCGTTGAATCTCTCCAGAAGTCTCTCTCTCTCTCTCTCAGAATGCGTGGGGCACAAATGTTACAGACAAAAAAAGGCAGGAAGCGGTCGCCTTTAAATAGCGCCCCCCCAGTCCCTTCCTGACAGTATAACGCTCCCCTCAACCTGTCGTTGCTAGCGGCAGGCGGTAAGGCGGGGGCGCCACTCAATATCGGGTCCGGGGCGCTACCGGGGCGTTGCACACTCGACTGACGTCACGATCTGCCGGCGCAGGAGATCGTGGCGGTAGTGTTTAGCGCCGCCGCAGAATGTCTAGTTAATTTTGCGAGCGGCGCAAACATCGCCGCGCCCGGGCGCTAGTTGCTTTGCGTACCATTAGCGCCCTCTTAAGGTGCTAACGGGAGGCGCAAACAACTGAATTTTTCCCCCAGAGTTACACAGCACAGAATGAGGCCCTTCAGCCCATCGTGTCTGCGCCAGCCATCAAGCCCTGTCCAATCTAATCCCATTTTCCAGCACTTGGTCCGTAGCCTTGTATGCTATGGCATTTCAAGTGCTCATCTAAATGCTTCTTGAATGTTGAGGGTTCCTGCCTCTACCACCCTTTCAGGCAGTGAGTTCCAGATTCCTACCACCCTCTGGGTGAAAAAGTTTTTCCTCAAATCCCCTCTAAACCTCCTGCCCCTTACCTTGAAACTATGCCCCCTGGTTATTGACCCCTCTACTAAGGGGAAAAGTTCCTTTCTATCTACCCTATCTATGCCCCTCATAATTTTGTACGCCTCAATCAGGTCCCCCCTCAGCCTTCTCTGCTCTAAGGAAAACAACCCCAGCCTGTCCAGTCTCTTCATAGCTGAAGCACTCCAGCCCAGGTAACATCCTGGTGAATCTCCTCTGCACCCTCTCCAATGCAATTACATCCTTCCTATAGTGTGGCGACCAGAACTGCACACAGTATTCCAGCTGTGGCCTAACTAGCGTTTTGTACAGCTCCATCATAACCTCCCTGCTCTTATATTCTATGCCTCGGCTAATGAAGGCAAGTATCCCATATGCCTATTTAACCACCTTATCTATCTGTCCTGCTGCCTTCAGGGATCTATGTACATGCACACCAACGTCCCTCTGATCCTCTATCCTTCCTAGGGTCCTACCATTCATTGTGTATTCCCTTGCCTTGTTAGTCCTCCCAAAATGCATCACTTCACACTTTTCAGGGTTAAATTCCATTTGCCACTGTTCTGTCCATCTAACCAACCCATCTATATCGTCCTGTAGCCTGAGGCTTCCCTCCTTGCTATTTACCACTCCACCAATTTTCGTGTCATCTGCGAACTTACTGATCATACCTCCTACATTCATATCTAAATCATTAATGTACACTACAAACAGCAAAGGACCCAGCACTGATCCCTGCGGTACACCACTGGACACAGGCTTCCAGTCACAAAAACAACCTTCGACCATCACCCTCTGCCTCCTGCCACTAAGCCAATTTTGGATCCAATGTGCCAAATTGCCCTGGATCCAATAGGCTCTTACCTTCTTGACCAGTCTCCCATGTGGGACTTTGTCAAAAGCCTTACTGAAATCCATGTAGACTATATCAACTGCACTACCCTCATCCACACACCTAGTCACCCCCTCAAAAAATTCAATCAAATTGGTTAGACATGATCTCCCCCTGACAAAGCCATGCTGACTATCCTTGATTAATCCTTGCCTCGCCAGGTGGAGACTAATTCTGTCTCTCAGAATTTTTTCCAATAATTTCCCTACCACTGATGTTAGGCTCATTAGCCTATAATTCCCTGGTTTATCCCTGCTACCCTTCTTGAATAATGGTACTACGTTAGCTGTCCTCCAGTCCTCTGGCACCTCCCCTGTGGCCAGAGAGGTTCTGAAAATTTGTGTCAGAGCCCCTGCAATCTCCTCCCTTGCCTCACACAGCAGCCTGGGATACATCTCGTCTGGGCCTGGGGATTTAGCCACTTTTAAGCCCACTAAAACCGCTAGTTGCTCCTCCCTCTCAATGCTAATTTGTTCAAGTATATCACAATCCCCCTGCCTGATTTCTATGCCTACATCGTCCTTCTCCATAGTGAACACAGATGCAAAATATTCATTTAAAACCTCACCTACATCTTCCAGCTCTACACAAAGATTGCCACTTTGGTCCCTAATGGGCCCTACTCTTTCCCTGGTTATCCTCTTGCCCTTAATATACTTATAAAACACCTTGAGATTTTCCTTTATTTTGCCCGCCAGTGTTTTTTTATGCCCCCTCTTCGCTCTCCTAATTTCTTTTTTTAAGTACCCCCTTGCACTTCCTATACTCCTCTAGGGCTTCCACTGTTTTTAGTCCTTTGTATCTGCCAAAAGTCTCCCTTTTTTTCCTAATCCATTCTTGTATATCCCTTGACATCCAGGGTTCCCTGGGCTTGTTGGTCCCACCTTGACCTTTACGGGAACATGTTGGTGTTGTACTCTCTCTATTACCTTTCTGAAAGACTCCAACTGCTCTGATGTGGATTTTTCTACAAGTATCTGATCCCAGTCCACTTTGGCCAGATCCTGCCTTATCATATTAAAATCGGCCTTCCCTCAATTTAGAACCTTTATTTCCAGTCCATCTTTGTCCTTTTCCATGATTACCTTAAATCTCACCGAATTATGGTCACTGTCGGGTCGGAGCGATCATAATATGATCGAATTCTTCATTAAGATGGAGAATGAAGTAGTTGACTCAGAGACTAGGGTCCAAAAGTTAAATAAAGGAAACTACGATGGTCTGAGGCGCAAGTTGGGTAGGATTGATTGGGGAATGTCACTCAAAGGGTTGACAGTGGATAGGCAATGGCAAACATTCAAAGACCGCATGGATGAACTACAGATTTTGTTCATCCCAGTTTGGCATAAAAATAAAACAAAAAAGGTGACTCAACCGTGGCGAACAAGGGAAATTAGGGATAGCATAAGATCCAAGGAGAGGACATATAATTTGGCCAGAAAAAGCAGTAAACCTGAGGATTGGGAGCAGTTTAGGATTCAACAAAGGAGGACAAAGGGATTAATTAAGAAGGGGAAAATAGAATATGAGAGTAAGCTTTCAGGGAACATAAAAACTGATTGTAAAAGCTTTTATAGATATGTGAAGAGAAAAAGATTGGTGAAGTCAAGCATAGGTCCCTTGCAGTCAGAATCAGGGGAATTTATAATGGGGAACAAAGAAATGGCAGACCAACTAAATACATATTTTGGTTCTGTCTTCACAAAGGAGGACACAAATAACCACCCAGAGATGCTGGGGAACATAGGGTCTGATGAAAGGGAGGAACTGAAAGAAATCAGTATTTGTAGGGAAATGGTGTTAGGGAAATTGATGGGATTGAAGGCCAATAAATCCCCAGGGCCTGATAATCTACATCCTAGGGTACTTAAGGAAGTGGCCCTAGAAATAGTAGATGCATTGCTGATCATCTTCCAACATTCGATGGAATCTGGAACAGTACCCATGGATTGGAGGGTAGCTAATGTTACCCCACTGTTCAAAAAAGGTGGTAGAGAGAAAACGGGGAATTACAGACCGGTAAGCCTGACATCGGTAGTGGGGAAAATGCTAGAGTCCATTATAAAAGATGTCATAGCAGAGCACTTGGAAAACAGTGACAGGATCGGACAATGTCAACATGGATTCACAAAAGGTAAATCGTGCTTGACTAATCTACTGGAAATTTTTGAGGATGTAACTGGTAAAATAGATAAGGGAGAACCAGTGGATGTGGTGTATCTGGACTTTCAGAAGGCCTTCGATAAGGTCCCGCATAAGAGATTAGCATGTAAAGTTAAGGCACATGGGATTGGGGGCAAGGTATTGACTTGGATAGAGAACTGGTTGGCAGACAGAAAGCAAAGAGTTGGAATAAACGGGTCTTTTTCCGAATGGCAGGCAGTGACTAGTGGGGTACCGCAGGGATCAGTCCTTGGACCCCAGCTATTCACAATATATATATAAATGATCTGGACAAGGCAACTAGATGTAATATCTCCAAATTTGCAGATGACACAAAGCTGGGTGGGCGTGTGTGCTGTGAGGAGGATGTCGAGAAACTCCAGTATGATTTGGACATGTTGGGTGATTGGGCAGAAACATGGCAGATGCAATATAACGTGGATAAATGTGAGGTTATCCACTTTGGTGGCAAAAACAGGAAGGCAGATTATTATCTAAATGGTAATAGATTGGGAGAAGGGGAAGTGCAACGAGACCTGGGTGTCCTTGTGCACCAGTCGCTGAAGGTAAGCATGCAGGTGCAGCAGGCAGTTAAGAAGGCAAATGGTATGTTGGCCTTCGTAGCGAGAGGGTTTGAGTACAGGAACAAGGATGTCTTGCTGCAGTTGTACAGGGCCTTGGTGAGACCACATCTTGAGTATTGTGTGCAGTTTTGGTCGCCTTATTTGAGGAAGGATGTTCTTGCCATGGAAGGAGTTCAGCGAAGATTCACCAGGCTGATACCTGAGATGGCAGGAATGACGTATGAGGAGAGATTGGGTCGATTGGACTTGTACTCGCTGGAGTTTAGAAGAATGAGAGGAGATCTCATTGAAACTTATAAAATTCTGACAGGACTGGACAGACTAGATGCAGGAAGGATGTTCCCGATGGTCGGGGAGTCCAGAACCAGGGGTCACAGTCTAAGGATAAGGGGTAAGCCATTTAGGACAGAAATGAGGTGGAATTTCTTCACCCAGAGAGTGGCGAACCTGTGGAACTCTCTACCACAGAAGGCGGTGGAGGCCAGTTCATTAAATATATTCAAGAAGGAGTTAGATATATTTCTTAAGGCTAAAGGGATCAAGGGGTATGGGGAGAAAGCAGGGACCGGGTACTGAATTTGGATGATCAGCCATGGTCGCATTGAATGGCGGAGCAGGCTCGAGGGGCCGAATGGCCGACTCCTGCTCCTATCTCCTATGTTTCTATGTTTCTGTCACCAAAATGCTCTCCTACTGACACTTCTACCACTTGCCCGGCTACATTCCCTAGAATTAGGTCCAGCACCGCCCCCTCTCTTGTAGGACTTTTTACATGCTGGCTCAAAAAGCTCTCCTGGATGCACTTTGAGAATTCCGCACCCGCTAAGCCTTTCACACTCTGACTATCCCAGTTAATATTGGGGAAGTTGAAATCCCCTACTATTATTGCCGTATTATTTCTACACTTCTCTGAGATTTGCCTGCCTATCTGTTCCTCTATCTCCCCCTGACTGTTTGGGGGCCGATAGTACACTCCCAGCAAAGTGCTTGCTCCCTTTTTGTTTTTAAGTTCTACCTATATGGCCTCATTAGAGTAACCTGCTAAGATATCATCCCTCCTTATTGCAGTAATTGACTCCTTGATTAATATTGCGACACCCCCTCCTCTTTTACACCCCTCTCTGTCTCACTTGAAGATTCTATGCCCCGAAATATTGAGCTGCCAGTCCTGCCCCTCCCTCAACCATGTTTCTGTGATAGCAACAATATCATACTCCCATGTGTTCATCAACACCTTCAATTCATCTGCCTTACTCGCAAGACTCCTTGCATTAAAATAAATGCCATCCAGCCTTGCCATACTCCCTTGTGCCGTTACATATTTGCTCTGCCTTCCAGGTTGACTTGTTTTTTCCTCTATATTTGGCTGTGCATCACCCCCTACTATAGCTCCACTCCGTATCCCATCCCCCTGCCAAGTTAGTTTAAACCCCCGCCCAACAGTACTAGCAAACCTTCCCGCAAGGATGTTGGTCCCGTTCCAGTTCAGGTGCAACCCGTCCGACTTGTACAGTCCCACCTTCCCCAAAAGCAGACCCAGTGATCCAGGGAACTAAAGCCCTCCCTCCTGCACCAACTCTTTAGCCATGCATTCATCGGTTCTATCCTCCTATTCCTATACTCACTAGCACGTGGCACCGGGAGTAATCCAGAGATTACAACCTTTGAGGTCCTGCTTTTTAATCTGCTACCTAGCTCCCTAAATTCTTGTTGCAGGACCTCATCCCTCTTTCTACCTATGTCGTTGGTACCAATGTGAACCATGACCTCTGACTGTTCGCCCTCCCCCTTCAGATTGCCCTGCAGCCGTTCAGTGACATCCTTCACCCTGGCACCAGGGAGGCAACATACCATCCTGGAGTCACATCTGCATCCACAGAAACGTCTATCTGTTCCCCTTACGATAGAATCCCCTATCACTATTGCTCTCCCATTCTTTTTCCTCCCCTCCTGTGCAGCTGAGCCACTCATGGACTTGGCTCTTGCTGCATTCCCCTGAGAAACCATCTCCCCCAGCAGTATCCAAAACTGAAGATCTGTCGGAGAGGGAGATGGACCCAGGAGACCCCTGCACTACCTTCCTAGTTCTTTTACTCTGTCTGGCGGTCACCCATTTCCTGTCTGCCTGTGCACTCTTTACCTGTGGTGTGGCCACCTTGTTAAATGTGCTATCCACGAAGATCTCAGCTTCGCGGGTGCTCCACAGTGACTCCAGCCGCAGCTCCAGCTCCGAAACGCGGATTTCGAGTAGCTGCAGCTGGAGACACTTCCTGCACATGTGTTCGCCCTGGACCAAAGAGCCAACACAGGCACGCTGGGCTGAATGATTCTAATATTACACAAAGTCAGAATGTTATTGATGTTACACACCGTGCAAAGACCAGTAACATTACACACCGCGCAAAGACCAGTGATATTACACACCGCGCAAAGACCAGTAACATTACACACCGCGCAAAGACCAGTGATATTACACACCGCGCAAAGACCAGTAATATTACACACCGTGCAAAGACCAGTAATATTACACACCGTGCAAAGACCAGTAACATTACACACCGCGCAAAGACCAGTAATATTACACACCGCGCAAAGACCAGTAATATTACACACCGCGCAAAGACCAGTAATATTACACACCGCGCAAAGACCAGTAATATTACACACCGTGCAAAGACCAGTAATATTACACACCGCACAAAGACCAGTAATATTACACACCGTGCAAAGGCCAGTAATATTACACACCGCGCAAAGACCAGTAATATTACAGCAGGTTCTTACCTATATTACTCACAACAGGAACATGATGAATATTACATACCTTTGTGCCCTTGTAGCCTCCTAATGTCCAAGTCCTTGACACTCGCCGTCAGGTTGTGAGGTAGAATGTTGCTGCAGCTGTTGCTTTGCACCAATGGTAAGTGAGGCTGTGGAACAGATAGAAAAGGAACCATTTTTTTTTTCAACCAAGTAACCGGACTTTTCCAAAATACTTCATTGAAATGGCGTCTCTTTGTTGGCAATTGTAATCCCTCTATTCACATTAGTGGAGTCAGTGTTAGGACATTAGCTGGGACATGACATAGGATAAATTCAGTGGAGTTGTGCTCGAAGGGAAGCGTGTGTTGGAGACAGGGCTATAATGCCTTATCAAGATTCTCCGACCCTCACGCCCCTTCAACGGAGATTCCCATCAGCCTGCAGGCCCAGTGAATTTCACATTGGACGTTTCCCTCCTAAAAGGATTACCTCGAAACTAAAATGAGGACAAAGTTCAAGCGTATGTTACTGCAGTTCCCAGTCTCATAATGCAGCAGTGGGCAGACTGGAGTTATACTGTGGAGTGTGCATCGCTGCTTACATCATTACTTATATTAGGGGAGTACGAGCAGCTTTAAAAACAGCGGAAAGAACGGGCTAGAAAATCTGTGGTGTGTTCTCCAATCTCCCACAGTAACTTCATTGGGATCCGGGCAGAAATTCCCAGCATCCGCCTGTAAACTGCTTGGGCAGCCGCTGGATGTTCACTCCCAGTATTTTATTACTGGAAAGGACAATTTGTTGGAAGTTTCCTCGGGGACTTTTCCTGATCAGCTGGTGGATCTCGGCGGACAAGAGAGAAAGATGTGCATTTACACAGCGCCTTTCCCAACCTCAGGTAATCCCAAAGCGCTTTACAGCCAATGAAGTACATCTGAAGTGTAATCACTGTTGTAATGTAGGAAATGTGACAGCCAATTTGCGCACAGCAAGCTCCCACAAACAGCAATGTGATAATGACCAGATAATCTGTTTTAGTGATGTTGGTTGAGGGATAAATATTGACCAGGACACCGGGGATAGCTCCCTCGTTCTTCCAATAGTGCCACGGGATCTTTTACATCCACTTGATGAGAGCAGAAGGGGTCTCGGATTAATGTTTCCTCCGAAAGACAGCAACTCTGCACTGGGAGTGTCAGCTTGGATTATGGGCTCAAGTGCCTTCCTCTGATAGGAACGTGAACGGGGTTTCTGCAACGGATCGGGACAATCCCCCAGGAAATTCCTGGCGATGTGTATATTAAAGCTCACGCCAGCTTTTGCATAAAACACACAACTCATCGCACACAGCCATGAGGCAAAATTTTTGCAGGTCCCTATTAATACTTGTAATTGTCCAGTTCTAGGATTGAAACTCAAACCAGATCTGAAAGTGGACGAGGCCACTCGTTCACAGCAGTGAACATAGAATAACTCACCGCGAGCCTTTACACTCCTCACAAACAGGAGCCATTTCATGAGCTGCCCAGTGACTGAAAATGAACCCCCTCTTCCAATTTTGCAGGAGTTCTGAGTGGCAGACGTTTGACGTGGAGGTGCAGCAAACACTCGAAGGGTTGTCTGTATCCAGGCTTCTTTGCCTCACAAAGCTGCCTTCAGATTCACAAGCAAAACCAAAAATCGTTCCACCTTGCATCAAGCTTTTGATTAAAGAAATGGCTTTCATCCTTCAAGCACAGGAAGTGAGTGCCTTATTGGCTGTGACTCTGTTTCACAGCTTTATAACTCGGGTCAAAGTACAGGCTGACCTTTAAATTGAATCCTCCTGTACCATTTGCCCCAAGCCCCTGTCTCGCATCCATGGATAAATTAAACCAGGGCCCCCAGGGTCATTTTTGATGTTCCCTCCCTTATTCATGAATTTGAAAGCTCTTTTAAATAAAATGCATGTATCAAAATGGGGAGCTTGAACAAACACAGCTTCCACAGCAAGTGCTGTACTAGTAGATACAACAGCAGTCAATTCTTTCTCAAATTATTTCATATCTAAAGCTACAGATAACATTCTAATTTGCAAAACAAATACATGCTGGAACTCTCGCTCGATGAGAGAGCAGGTCGGAGAATCGTGCACAGAGATGGGCTCCTGATTTCCAAGCCACTAAATTTAATGCCTATATAAATCGGGAGTGCCATGAATTGGACGCACAGGCCTGCAACTCTGATGGGCACCCAGCTAAATTTTCAGTGGAGCAGGGGTGCTCCCCTCCCCCTCCCCCACAGTCCTGGTGCTCGGTCCCCCCGCAGATCCTACCCGAGGGCCGCTGCCCGTGGAGACAGGACAGGCACGGTCATTTCCCCCCCTAAAGGGTAGATGAGACCCAGGCCCAATTTCAGGCCTGGTCTAATTTCTACCCCAAAACAGCGTCAAATGTGTCTGGAGCGCACAAGGGTCTGCTCGAGACTGGAGAATATTGGCACCATTTAAGCTTCCACACAATCAGTGCCCTATTTTTTCGTGGTTATTCCGCTGGTAGACTGACCTTAGGGGTAGAACTGCGGCCCAGAGTCGAGCTCGTAAACTTGGGCGCAGCAGCTGAGCTGGGCTTTTTCCTCGGTACCGTGTCGCTCAGATACAAACCCTCCTTCTGTTGTTTTCTCCTGTCCTCCAGAGTCCGAAAGTTCTTTGGAATGAAACGTAATATATTCAAATCAGTACCTTGAACAAATAAGTGTCTCCAGCACAAAATATAACAGCGACTATATACAAACAAAAACTCATGCGTTGAAGGGCACACTTCCTGTCAGTGTCACATTTACTTCCTGTAACACTTTCCCTGTCACACTTTGTTGAAAATTCCCCAACGGTTATAAAACAGCCGATTCACCCACTCACGGGGAGCACTGCCACTGGAGGTCTGCTCGCATTAGGTACAAACAGGAACTGTGACTATTTTCCCACCAGTTAATACTTTCATAAAATTATTTTAATAAAGTGATTTAATGAACAGCTAATTTCTCCCCCAAAAAACCATAGTGGAAGTAAAAAATGTAGCTAGCATCAATTGCAATAACAGTGTTAAGAACAGTTATAATAACTGACACACTTGTCTAAATATGCAATTGTAAAGACAGCCTAACCTTTATTCAAAAGTAAGAAAGAAAGACGTGCATTTCTGTAGCGCCTTTCATGACCTCAGGACGTCCCAAAGTGCTTTACAGCCAATCAAGTACTTTTGAAGTGTAGTCACTGTTGTAAAGTAGGAAATGCGGCAGCCAATTTGTGCACAGCAAGATCTCACAAACAAAAATGTGAGAATGACCAGATAATCTGTTTTAGGTGTTGTTTGAGGGATAAGTATTGGCCAGGACACCGGGAGAACTCCCCCTGCTCTGCATGGGATCTTTCAAATCCACTGAGAGGGCAGACAGTTTAACGTCTCATCTGAAAGACAGCACCTCTGGCAGCGCAGCGCTTCCTGAGCACTGCACCGGAGTGTCAGCCTGGGTTATGTGCTCTAGTCTCTGGAGTGGGACTTGAACCCACAACCTTGATTCAGAGGCGAGGGCGCTACCCACTATGCCACAGCTGCAAAACCACTGAAGACAAGATGAGAAAATGAAAAATAAATATGTACATAGCTAAACGATGTTCAGGTATTCACCATAAATACATACAGGAAACTTTGTGCTATCCGGAGGTGAGCTATCCGGCAATCTGGAGCCACTGGCAAAAATCAGCAGCCGTTTTTTATTCTTTTTGTTTGTTTTTTTTGCTTTGTTTGAACAGTCAAGCTGTGCAAGGTCTGTAGCTATAGCAACAGCTTCAGCTACAGAGCTTTAGGGCCACACCCGAGTGTTTAGAAGCTGTTGCTAAGCAACAGTGTTTGTTGTCAAATACGGAGATAAGAATCTCTGTATCTCTCAACATTAACTCTGGAGAGTACGGCAGTTTTGAGGCAATGGCAGCAGCTCGGTCCCGTGGGTGCCGGATAGCACAAAGTTTCCTGTATTTCAGTATATAAACAAGATGTATCCCAGCCTGAGCAATGTATGTGGAAATCTGTCAAAAGGTTACAATGTAGGAATGGCTAGATTCCTAACTAAAGGACTGAGGTCGAGTCAGTCTATCAAACAAACGATGTTTAATACTAATCAACAGAGTTTAAAACGAAAACACAGGAGAACTAAATTACAGGTCTGTACTCTTTGCTGGCTCCATGAGGACTGGCTAGGGCGGCTCCCCAGCCTGACGTCATGACATCATCACGTTTTCCCGCCACTGGAGGATCACGTGATCAACGTGATGACGTCATCGCGTTTGGTCTCATTCTTAAAGGGACCGCGCTATGTACATGCAATGATATGAACAAAGATACAGATTCATTCTGTAGCTAATAATTTGTTAAAGATAATTATGTACATTAGATCAGAGTCCCCCTGGTGGCTCCGCCACATGCGCCCCCCCAGAATTGTCTTTAACAGTAAAAGTCAATCAAGTAGGAGGTCTGACAAGCCTGTCAGAGCGACTCCTGTATTCTTGGAGTGGACGTTGTTGAACAGCGGGCGGGCTGGTGGACGGAAGCCTTCGGTCTGGCGTGGATGCAGCGGGAGGTCGACCACGTCGTGGTGGCTGTGCAGTCTCTACTGGCCGGTCGATGTCCAGGTGTGCCGGTTTGAGATGGTCAATGGATATGTGGTCGGGTTTACCACCGATGTCTACAGAGAAACTCTTGTCGCCTGTCTCCAGTACGCGAAAAGGACCTGTGTAAGGGGCCTTGAGCGGATCCCTATGGGCATCATGACGAATGAATACAAATTCAGCATTCTTTAGCTCCGCTGGTACGTGTGAAGATGGAAGGCCGTGATGCGAAGTTGGGATAGGCGCAAAAGCCCTGGCTGTTTCCCGGTGGCTGCTGAGTTGTTTGGCTGCGGACCACGGCTCACTTGGAAGTGACAGGAAATCTCCCGGTACACGGAGTGGCTCGCTGTACACGAGCTCCGCGGCGGACGATTGCAGGTCCTCTTTGGGTGCCGTGCGGAGACCCAACATGACCCACGGAAGTTTATCCACCCATCCGGCGCCTTGGAGGCTGGCCCTCAGCGATGCCTTTAACGATCTGCAGAAACGTTCGCACAAACCGTTTGCTTGCGGGTGATAGGCCGTGGTGCGGTGAAGCTTGGTGCCGAGACCCTGGGCCACAGCGTTCCAGAGCTCGGAAGAGAACTGTGGACCACGGTCTGAAGAAATGTCCACCGGAACGCCGAAACATGCGACCCACGAGGAGAGGAATGCTCTGGCGACATCAGCGGACGTAGTAGACGCCAGAGGAACTGCCTCTGGCCATCTAGTAGTACGATCGACCATGGTGAGGATGTGTGTGAACCCCTGCGACGATGGAAGCGGCCCGACGAGGGCCACGTTGACATGGTCGAATTGACGTTCTGGTACTGCGAACGTGGCCAATGGGGCCTTAACATGACGTTGCACCTTAGACGTTTGACAGACGACGCAGGTGTTAGCCCAGTCGCAGATATCCTTACGCATTCCTCTCCAGACAAACTTAGCCGACATTAATTTTTGAGATGCCTTCACACCAGGATGCGAAAGCCCATGTATGGCGTTGAAAACTTTGCGGCGCCAGGAACGATCGGGCGGGGATCTCCCATGGAGACATCGCAGAGTAACGAGGCGCCTGCAGCGTGGAATTGCACATCGGTCGGTTGGAGGCTAGAGGTGTCGGTGCGATACGCCTGTGTTTCAGGGTCGGATGCCTGATCGGTGGCCATGAGGGCATAATCGATGCCCAGCTGGACTGCCCGTACAGTCGCGTGAGAAAGGCAATCAGCTACCAAGTTGTCCTTGCCAGCTACGTGTTGGACGTCTGTCGTGAATTCTGAAATGAAAGTTAACTGTCGCTTCTGTCGAGCCGACCATGGTTCGGCGGTCTTGGCCATGGCGAAGGTCAGTGGTTTGTGATCTACAATGCAGTGAAGGGATGTCCTTCTAACAAAAAACGGAAATGGCGGATAGCCAGGAACAGCGCCAGCAACTCCCGGTCGAAAGTGCTGTATTTGCGTTCGTTGCGCCGGAGTTGGCGGCTGAAAAATGCCAGTGGTTGCCACGTCCCGTTGACCCACTGTTCCTGCACAGTGCCTATGGCATAGTCAGAAGCGTCGGTGGTAAGGGCGATGGTGGCACCTGGCAGAGGGTGCGCCAACATAGTTGCATTGGCTAGAGCGGTTTTTGTGTTGTCGAAAGCATTGTCCATTTCGACCGTCCATGCTATTGTATCCTTTCTGGCCTTGCCTTTGAGGGCCTCAGAGGGGCTGCATGAGTCGTGCTGCCTTGGGCACAAAGCGGTGGTAGAAATTCACCATGCCCAGGAATTCTTGAAGAGCCTTGGTGGACTGCGGCCTTGGGAATGCCGTAATTGCTTCGACCTTTGACTGCAGCGGAATTGCACCCTCCGAAGTAATGCGGTGGCCCAAGAAGTCAATCTGTTGTAGGCCGAACTGACACTTGGCCGGGTTGATTATGAGGTCATGTTGGCTGAGGCGCCGAAAGAGGGTGTGGAGATGGCAGACGTGTTCCTCTTTGGTAGAGCTGGCTATCAGGATGTCGTCAAGGTAGACAAATAAAAAGGGAAGATCCTGCAGGACCGAGTCCATTAGTCGTTGAAAAGCCTGTGTGGCGTTCTTGAGCCCAAATGGCATCCGTAGAAACTCGAACAGTCCAAAGGGAGTAATGACTGCAGTTTTCTGGACGTCCTGCGGGTGTACGGGAACTTGGTGGTAGCCACGGACGAGTTCGACCTTGGAGAAGATTGAGTTTCCTGCCAAATGGGCGGAGAAATCCTGTATATGCGGGATCGGGTACCGATCGGGAGTAGTGGCGTCATTATGGCGTCAGTAGTCCCCGCATGGCCACCATCCACCGCCAGGCTTCGGGACGATGTGGAGAGGCGAGGACCAGGGACTATTCGACCAGCGAATAATCCCCAGCCATTCCATCGTGGCAAACTCTGCCTTCGCAGCCGCGAGCTTGCCGGGTTCCAGGCGCCGAGCTCGCGCGTAAACCGGAGACCCCGTCGTAGTAATGTGGTGTTCGACACCATGCTTAGTGGCCAAGGAGGAGAAAGTGGGCTTGGTCAGCTCCGGGAATTTACCTAATAGGCGAGTGAACTCGTCCGGCGAGGGCAACGCGCAGGAGACAGTGTGCGACGTTGCGGAACTGCGGAAGCAAGGGATGGAGTGGAAGGTGGCCGCGTTGACCAATCGACGATTTCTTACATCCACCAAGAAGCTGTTGGCGCATAAGAAATCCGTGCCGAGGATGGCTTGCGAAACCTTGGCTGTAATAAATTCCCACTGAAACCGTTGCCCGCCGAAGCACACCTGGACCCGCCGTTTGCCAAAGGAACGAATGGCCCCCCCATTAGCTGCCACGAGGGAGAGGCCGTGCATCCCAAACTGAATATCGAGTGCTGAGGCAGGAAGGATGCTACACTGCGCCCCGGTGTCGCATAAAAAGCGCCGGCCTGAGAGGGAATCTGTAATGTAGAGGAGTATCCCGGAATTTCCAATCGCCATCGCGGCCGTGGAACGTCCCTTAAACTCGGTCCTCCTTTTCTGGAGTTGCTGCTGGTGTTGATGTCGGTTTTTTTTTAGGCGCAAAACTGCAGGGAGGGCAGCAGCCTCTGGCTTTCGTGCCGAAACGGGCATGGTAAAAACACAAGCCGGGGGATGGAGGCACCGGGGCGGCGTTCGCGGGGGAGGGGTGCCTCGTGGCGGCGCAGGATTGCTGCGTGACCACATAAATCGTATCTGCTTCTGTAGCCAGTGCTGCGCAATCTGTGGCTTCTGATCTGGCGAGGGCAGCCTGAACCTGCTCGGGTAGTTGACTCAGGAATAACTCCCGAAAGAGGAAACATTGTGGTTCTGAGCCAAGGAGCGTGAGCATCTGGCTCATTAACTCAGATGGCTTGGAATCGCCAAGCCCGGGCGAAGCGAGTAGCCGGCGGGCACGCTCCGCCTTCGTGAGCCCGAAGACCTGTATTAACCGCGCTTTAAGAGTATTATACTTGCTGTCAACCGGGGGGTTTTCGAGCAGGCTGATGATCCGTGAGGCCGTGGAGCTGTCGAGTGCAGAGACCACATAAAGGTAACGGGTCTGATCCGCAACGATGTTTCGGAGATCGAATTGTGCTTCTGCTTGGACGAACCAGGAGGCCGCCTGTTGTTCCCAAAACTGTGGGAGCTTCAAAGCCACGGAGTTCGCATCCATGTTTCGTTGCGCTTCGCTTCTTCCGCGAAAATTGTTCACGAAAATTCGGGGTCACCACTGTAGGAATGGCTAGATTCCTAACTAAAGGACCGAGGTCGAGTCAGTCTATCAAACAAACGATGTTTAATACTAATCAACAGAGTTTAAAACGAAAACACAGGAGAACTACATTACAGGTCTGTACTCTTTGCTGGCTCCACAAGGACTGGCTAGGGCGGCTCCCCAGCCTGACGTCATGACGTCATCATGTTTTCCCGCCGCTGGAGGATCACGTGATCAACGTGATGACGTCATCGCGTTTGGTCTCATTCTTAAAGGGACCGCGCTATGTACATGCAATGATATGAACAAAGATACAGATTCATTCTGTAGCTAATAATTTGTTAAAGATAATTATGTACATTAGATCAGAGTCCCCCTGGAGGCTCCGGCACAACAACATATTTGTTGATGTTGGATTCAAAGGCCTAAGACTGGTCTTCAAGGAACCCATGTTGATCCATGGAGTTCCCTTCAGGACATGGCCTTGCTTACAGCATTCTCGAATGGGACAACTGCAAGAGCCATCGACAGTCGATGGGCCATCTCTCAGTAATGGCAGTAATATTAATTGCTTCTAATACTTTGTATGCAGCATTTGTTCAGCAGAGGTAGTGGCCAAGGTGTGGCTTCCCCCAACGCCGGGAACTCAAGTCAGCAGAGAATATCCCCCATTGTTCTTATGTTCAATAATGCAGTAGGTGGCGCCCATTGTAAATTGGCCTCAAAGCTGCCAATTCTAACCAAATGATGATTAAAATACAGAGTTTCTCATGAAGCAGATCTCCATTGTTGCTTGACACCAACATCTACAGATTCTGTGGGCGTGTTCCTGGGACGTTGCCTCTCTTGTCCTTTTCATTGATAAAGGTTACAGGGGAGGGAGGTGATGGCGAGTTGCTGCAATGCATCCTGTAGATCGTACACACTGCAGCCACGGTGGGCCGGTGGCGGAGGGAGTGAATACTGAGTGCAGACATGCCAATCAAGGGAAGCGCTCTGTCCTGGATGGTGTTGAGCTTCGAGTGTTGATGCGACTCCACCATCCAGGGGAGTGGTGAGTATTCCAGCACACTCCTGACAAGCCTTATAGATGGTGGGCAGGCTTTGGGTGGTCAGGAGGTGAGCCGCTCATCACAGAGTACCCAGACTGCTGCTCTTGTAGCCACAGTGTTAATATGGTTGGTCCAGCTTCTGGTCAATGGTGACCCCCAAATGTGGGTCCATAAATTTGCACTTTTAATTGTGACAGATTTTGTTTTTAAGGAATCATTTGTTTTAAATATCTGTAATAGGCAACTTGGGCCCAGAGTTGGATTCCCGCTGCGGAGACAGGCAGGTTTGTGAAGCTGGAAGCCTAACATCTGATTGGCTCTGCAGCAATGAGAATATATTCCGTGCCGAACCAACCAGTATGGAGGCGGTTAGCCAGGGCTGTGTTAATCGCATTTCAGTTCAATGCATTGTGGGTGTGGTCAGTGTCGCTCTGCATTTGAAGCTTGTCCCTGCTGGTGTTATGGGCGATGTGTTCTGAGTGAGTGGGGCAGTCGACTCTCTCCCATTCATGTGTATCTGAGGGAGAACACACAAAAACCGGAACAGCAGAGAAAAGGTTAACTCAAAAGGAAGGAAATCCTGGAAGGACTGTACCATCATTCGAGTAAGGAGGGGAGATCTGCAGCATGTCCTGGTGTATAAACAGAACCCCAATGGAACAGTCTGCCTATTGGGTGATTATAGGGAACAACTAAATGATTCTCTCACTCCGAGAGATAGCGTGCCCCCACACAGACAGGGAGAGGGGAGGGAATGGTAAGGCAGATTACTGATAGCTGGGACTATTGGTTTACTGAGTCGATGACAGTTGATGCCAAATAAATATTGTGTTAACCAAAGTTGGCAGATTCCTGCGCCCAACTAATGGAGGGAGAGCATGAGAGAGAGAGAGAGAGCGAGCGAGAGAGAGCGATACCATAGAGGAAAGGAAAGGGAACAAATGTAGAAACACATTGCATTAGAACCCGGCAGATGATTGATGGAGAGGCAGTGTATAAAGACCCCCCGTAACATGCACCCTGTTTACTCTTTTCTAATTTTGTACAAACCCGCACCAATGTACAAACAGCATCTCACAGACTGATATCAGAGGAAATGAGCGGCACTGACACATTACCTGATTGCGCCTGCTATGTTTTTTAGCTGGAAGAGGAGGCGGAGAAGGAAGAAGAGGAGGAGGAGGAGGAGCAGGAGGAGCATCTACACAAGGTACCACATCTTCAGGCCAATGCACCGTTGGTGGTTTAGGCACAGGGCGGGAGGAGAGGTGAGAAGGGGAGCCACATCCATGGGAGGGAGGCGATGACTCTGAATGCTAAACCAACAAAAGCAGGTAAGAAAGACTCAGGACAGAGAAAGTGGGTTGACAGTTCAACACTGCTCGTCTACCTGCCTCAAGACATTTTACCTGCAACAACTTGGAGACGGTGAGTGAGCTGATAGATTCCCTCGAGTCCAGGGGTGGAGTGGTGGAGGAGGGTGAGGATAGAACACGAGGCAGGGGCGGAAATCAGTAACCCCAGTCTCTGCCCCCCAAGATAACGAGCCGGGAACTACCTCGGGGGGGGGGGGGGCAGGAGGGGGTGGGGCTGCACCCCGTGACATCCCAAAAGGAGGTGGGGCCGGTGGAATTCCCACCTCCAGTGCCCCGGGAGTACTGGATGCTGGATCCAGTGGAGCAGCAGGAGTGTTCCGGAACATAGAATGCCGGCCCAGGTCATAAAGGGAGGCGGAGTTCAAGTATTAGGGGCTGTTCTCAGCCTGCTGCCACCTTGGGTTGACCCCTGCTCCCTGGAGTGCCCATAGTAACATGGATACCCGCCTGTATTGTGCGGATTGCCTGAAGCTGGGAGCTCTGGGGAGTTTTTTCTTATTCATTCCTGGGATGTGGGCGTCGCTGGCAAGGCCGGCATTTATTGCCCATCCTTAATTGCCCTTGAGAAGGTGGTGGTGACAACCGAGTGTCTCGCTGGGCCATTTCAGAGGGCGGTTAAGTGCCCACCACATTGCTGTGGGTCTGGAGTCACATATCGGCCAGACCGGATAAGGACGGTAGATTTCCTTCCCTGAAGGACATTAGTGAACCAGATGGGTTTTTACGACAATCTGATAGTTTCATGATCACCATTATTGACATTAGCTTTTTATTCCAGATTTATTTAATTAACTGAATTTAAATTCCCCAGCTGCCGTGGTGGGATTTGAACTCGTGTATCTGGATCATTAATCCAGGCCTCTGACATTAGCCCAGTGACATTACCACTACGCTACTGTTGAAATGCCACAAATTTCTTAGGGCCCTCAAAATTGGGCGCCAATCTGACAGTGCGCAGCGATGGCGCAGCCAAACTGAGAGGCCCGAGAACCAAAGCTAATCCATCCACGGGCTTCCTCAGAATAAATCAGGCCCGGACGCAGCCGGCCTGTCGGGTCCTGATCAATTTCACCCAGGCCGAAGCCCAGGGCTAAGACCAGGGTGGTGGGGGTGGTGAGGGTGGGGGTAGTGGGCGGGCGCACAGTAACCCGCAGTTATTTTTGTGGACCCAGGAGGAGAACTCCTGCTCCTTCCAACTCCACCTTTGGGGCCTTTTTTATTTTGAGCGGCCTCCAGCCGTCCCTTTGAGAGCTGCTGATTAGGCTGCTCCACTCCCGGCGGGGCTAGAGAGCAGGGGCCTCGTTTCAATATCGAAACGAGGCCTGCGTTCACTTCGGGCAGATCACCAGGGCACCTAAAAGCAGGCCCTGACCAGTTCAGCAGTAGCCTGAACAGGAGGGGTCCTCCGCCCTGCTAAACTGGCCATCGTTGTGCCCGTTCTAGGCTCATATAACGTTAGATTTACACCCCTTTATGTCGACAGAATGGCCCATTTTCACTCTCTTTACCAGCCATGGGTTCATTTGGAAATTTGCTGAAACCGGATCGAGCCAACCAACCTCTTCATGATGAGCTGCTGTTATCTGTTGGGGGATGGGCGTTTCACCAACTGGCTCAGGAGACACAGCGACAGAATCGGAGGGGCAACTGGTCTTTGAGGTGCTATACAACTGATTAATCTGGCTTACAGTCACATAGTCCTGGGAAAAGGAGCGAAGGAGCAGAAAGTGAAACGTTAAAAGGGGGAAAGTACAGCGGTAAGTAGCGGCATCAAAGCAAAGGGCAGGAACTCGCTGCGTAGGTTCAACAGTTAGAAACCGCAGGAGGACAGTAACAGAGAGAGAGGAGCTGAATGGCAAAATAATAGCAGGTGACATACTCGCCCATAACTTCCCCGGGGCATTTGTCGTGATCGGCCGCTGTATATTGCGAGAAAACCCAGCTTATGCCGATCTTACACCATAGTTTACAGTGCCTGAAGTGCCCCGCCCTCCCCCTCCCCCCACTCCCCCCACCCACTCCTCCCCACCCACTCCTCCCCCGCCCTCCCCCCCACCCACTCCTCCCCCACCCTCCCCCCTCCCCCCACTCCTCCCCCGACCTCCCCCCTCCCCCCCGCTCCCCCCACCCACTCCTCCTCCGCCCTCCCCCCTCCCCCCCACCCACTCCCCCCACCCACTCCCTCCCCCCCCACTTCCCCCACCCACTCCCCCTCCCCCTCCCCCCACCCACTCCTCCCCTGACCTCCCACCTCCCCCCACCCACTCCTCCCCCGACCTCCCCCTCCCCCCACCTCCCCCCTCCCCCCACCCACTCCTCCTCCGCCCTCCCCCCACCCACTCCCCCCACCCACTCCCTCCCCCCCACTTCCCCCACCCACTCCCCCTCCCCCCACCCACTCCTCCCCTGACCTCCCCCCTCCCCCCACCCACTCCTCCCCCGACCTCCCCCCACCCCCACCCACTCCGCCCCGCCCTCCCCCCCGCCCCTCCTCCCACCTACTCCTCCCCCCCACCCACAACCCTCCTATATTTTCGGAGTTAGTGCTGGGTGTAATTTTAACTGTGCGGTAAACCCACGGGATCGTGTGGGCCGCCGGTTTAACACCCCGCCCAATATTGCTCTCCACTGACTTGAATGGAGAGTGAGATCGGACAGGGTGTAAATCCTGCGGCCCACCCGATCCCATCTGTTTCCCGAAGGGCGGGTTCGGTTAAAATTGCCCCCAGTGTCCCTGGCGTGTCTTGGGTGAAGACCGAACACTGGTATCCTGACTAATGGCAGATTGTTGAGAGATCGAGAGGTCCAGATCTCACAGCTACCTGTGGTAATGGGGGAGTGAGGTGTGCCCCACTGCTGTGTGCCATCATGCTCTGCAAGTGAGGCGAGAGGTTGGCAGACATTTCTTTCCATTGTGAGTTGTTGGTGCACGGAACGTCTAAAGACAGAGATCGCCGCATCGTTTAATCAGAGCTGGGAACTGATCGTCCCTCAGTCCGAGAGCTGGTCTAGGTGGGAGGTCAAAGGTCAGACAGTTGCACAACAGTCTCATTGGCTCAGTTAAAGATGCAGCGATTGTACACTGGAAACGATGGAGGCTGTAGACGGGACCGTTTGAGTCAATATCAGAACCGATCCAAGCTGTGATGGTTTGACAGTGAAGAGGGTGAGATCTGCTGCTGCACGACTCTCGTTTGCCAACCCTGACAGCTCTTTGGGCGGGATATATGCCCTAAATATGAGATGCATGAAGTCTCCAAGTTGTGGCCAGTACATGAGATGCCAGTCCAGAGGAGCTGCTGCGTGCTTGATTCCATTCCAACTGGCACCGTCGCACTGCTAAAGCTTCCAATGGACTGACAACACCTGCTGCACGGGACTGAAGGACTCCTCTTCACTCGCCAATAAATCAAAATAGGATTTCCGTTAAAGTAAAAATACAAACACCTCTCAGACTTACTGTGGGTGCTCGTTAGTTTAATTATTATTCCCAACTTAGAATTTACTTTAAAAGGGTAACAATTTTATGGAAGGCAGCTTATGGTGTGTAATGAAGAGGCGATTCAATTAACATCCTGCACCGCGAATGTGTCCATTGTCACACCCCTTGCACCCTGACCCCTCACACCCCGACCCCTCACACCCCGACCCCTCACACCCTGACCCCTCGCACCCTGACCCCTCGCACCCCTCACACCCGACCCCTCGCACCCTGACCCCTCACACCCCGACCCCTCGCACTCTGACCCCTCGCAACCTGACCCCTCACACCCCGACCCATCGCACCCCGACCCCTCATACCCCTCGCACCCCGACCCTTCACACCCCGACCCCTCACACCCCGACCCCTCGCACCCTGACCCCTCACACCCGACCCCTCGCACCCTGACCCCTCACACCCCGACCCCTCACACCCCGACCCCTCGCACCCCGACCCCTCGCACCCCGACCCCTCGCACCCTGACCCCTCACACCTGACCCCTCGCTACCTGACCCCTCACACCCCGACCCCTTACACCCCGGCCCCTCGCACCCCGACCCCTCGCACCCCGACCCCTCGCACCCCACACCCCGACCCCTCGCACCCCGACCCCTCGCACCCTGACCCCTCGCACCCCGACCCCAGCCCCACACCCCGACCCTTTGCAACCCGACCCCTCACACCCCGACCCCTCACACCCCGACCCCTCGCACCCCGACCCTTCGCACCCTGACCCCTCACACCCGACCCCTCGCACCCCGACCCCTCGCACCCCTCACACCCTGACCCCTCACACCCCGACCCCCTCACACCCCGACCCCTCCCCTCACATCCCTCGCACCCCGACCCCTCACACCCTGACCCCTCACACCCCGACCCCTCCCCTCACACCCCGACTCCTCACACCCCTCACACTGACCCCTCGCACCCTGACCCCTTACACCCCGACCCCTCGCACCCTGACCCCTTACACCCTGACCCCTCGCACCCCGACTCCTTGCACCCCTCACACCCCGACCCCTCGCACCGACCCCTCACACCCCGACCCCACACCCCGTCCCAGCCCCTCACACCCCGACCCTTCGCACCCCTCACACCCCGACCCCTCACACCCCGACCCCTCACACCCCGATCCCTCCCCTCGCACCCTGACCCCTCGCACCCCGATCCCTCCCCTCGCACCCCTCACACTCTGACCCCTCGCACCCCTCACACCCCGACCCCTCCCCTCACATCCCTCACACCCCGACCCCTCACACCTCGACCCCTCCCCTCGCACCCCTCGCACCCCGACTCCTCGCACCCCGGCCCCTTCCCTCGCACCCCTCACACTCCTCGCACCCCAACTACTCGCACCCCTCACACCCCGTCCCAGCCCCTCACACCCCGACCCCTCACACCCCGACCCCTCGCACCCCGAACACTCCTCACACCCCGACTACTCGCACCCCTCACACCCCGTCCCAGCCCCTCACACCCCGACCCCTCACACCCCGACCCCTCGCACCCCGACCCCTCGCCCCCTCACCCCGACCCCTCACACCCAGACCCCTCGCACCCCTCACACCCTGACCCCTCACACCCCTCACACCCCAACCCCTCACACCCCTCGCACCCCGACCCCTCACACACCGACTCCTCGCACCCCTCACACCCCGACTCCTCGCACCCCTTGCACCCCGACCAACAGGGGGTGACGGCACCTGCTTAGCCCACGAGCGATGAGCCAGTGCAGGTCCCGCTCGCGAGGTCTGGGCAGGGGGGGAGGCTCGGATTGACCACACTGGGTTATGACCGATTCCAGCCCGTTGCAATGGTCAGTATTCCCGGCTTCTGCTCGAACAGGAGTAAGTTTCCAAACCGATTGTCGCGCTTGTGAGTGAGAAGCTTTGCGGGGAGCTCCTGGACAAAGATGGATTTTGTTGGCAGTGAAGACTTTCTTCACGGTGTTGGCGGAATGGAAGCTGCATCATTTGAGCGATACACACAGGACATCAGGAGTGTTTAAACCAGTCTCGCCCCGTACTGTGCACTCAATATAACAAGTAGTGTGGGTAAAAAGTTACCATTTAAAGGACAGTTTACATGGTTGAAAGGGTGTAAGAATATAATTACCTCCTTAAATGTGTTCGGACTGATGGGGAGGCTTGTCCCGCCGGTGCTGTCACAATACTCCCTCTCCAAACTCATCAGATTCTCTTTTTCCTAAGGGGAAGAAAAGAGTTTTGATTCATTTTTAGCCGATTCGTGCTGTCTAAACCGGTGTCGTCCAATACATTCGCCACCAGCCGCATCTGGCCAACTGGCAATCCAGATGTGGCCAATTTCATTTCTGATTAGTAAACAATGAGTAATAGACACCGTCGTTGGGCGTGTGAGCTCAATACTCAGTCACACGGCATAAGCAGGTGAACTTTAACCTTTTTGTGCGTTTGTTGGTAAAATGGTACGAGGAAAAGCAGAGTGTGCGAGTGTTATTTGATCGTTGTGGCTGCTTTACTCCCTTGGTCACTGAATGGTGGCCGATGTTTGTTCAGTAAACACACCCGTGAAGTACGTTTACCTGTATTGTGTGTGAGGTGTTTTCTACTAAAATGAGTGCATGTGGCTAAAACGGTGTCAGCGTAGCCTCACCTAAGGATAGTCAGTGATTTCTGTTGGGCAACACTGGTCTAAGTCGAGCAGTCCCAGAGCGGAGCATGGTTCCTAGTTTCAGCACTCCTGCACTGAATCCCTATCTGTGGCCCCTCATGATGAAACTGATGGCACCGTGGTACCAATCATCAGTCCAAGGCCTGCCAACTCTGCTTGGACATGTTCCGAGAAAGTTCTAATTTCTCCTTATGTGACTTGGTGTCAAATTTTTTTTTGTCTTATAATCGCTCCTGTGAAGCACCTTGGGACGTTTTACTACATTAAAGGCGCTGTATAAATACAAGTTGTTGTTGTTGAAATACTCAGCGGGTCAGGCAGCATCTGTGGAGTGAGAAACAGAGTTAACGTTTCAGGTCGATGACCCTTTGTCAGAACCTCATCCACCTGCTCTACAGATGCTGCCTGACCTGCTGAGTATTTCCAGCATTCTCTGTTTATATTTCAGATCTCCAGCATCCGCAGTATTTTGCTGTTGTTTTGGACATATTCCTGGCGGTTCCATCACACGGCCTCTCACTGCCAACCGTTCCACCTGGTCAAACAGCATTTTCTGCCCATCTCCAATATTTTTATAAACAATATTTTTACTGCCCCTGTCATTTTTCTCCTGGGTTGTTCGCAGCAGTGTCCAGATTAATCTTTAAATCCTGGAGACACCAGGACAATCCAGGAGGGTGGCAACTGTAGTCAGTTTTTGACCTGGGTACAATTCCATCCCTTGTCCACACTGTGATCAATTCCAGTCAATGGGGCAGAAATGTGTCCTCGTGGCACCCGTTTTAGAGGTGTAAACTGGAACATAGGGACAGGAGGAGGCCACTCACCCCCTCGAGCCTGTTCTGCCATTCAATTCCATCATGGCTGATCTGTATCTCAACTCCATTCACCCGCCTTTGCTCCCTATCCCTTGATGCCCTCATCTAACAAAAATCTATTGATCTCAGTCTTGAAAACTCCAATTGATCCCCAGCGTCCACAGCCTTTTGGGAGGGAGGGGGAGGGGGGTAAAGAGTTCCCGATTTCCACTACCTTTTGTGTGAAGAAGTGCCTTCTGACGTCACCCCTGAACGGCCTGGCTCTAATTTTAAAATTATGTCCCCTTGTTCTGGACTCCTCCCAACAGAAGAAATAGTTTCCTTCTATCCACCCTATCAAATCCTTTTAAATACCTCAGTTAGACCACCCCTTAATTCTCTGTACTCTAGGGAGTAGAAGGCAAGTTTATGCAATCTGTTTTACTGGTCTCTACTTGTTGAAAGATTTTCCCGTCTTTCTGCAGGAAGAATGTTTGGAGCCTTGCATTGCCGGTGTTTTTGTCCCACTGGGTGGAAGCTACGGCCTCATCCTGTAATACCAGATCCTGTTGATGATACTGATGCTATACTATCCGGCTGAAAGGAAAAGCTGAGCTCTGGCAAACTTAGCAGGAGCTGTCACCCAGAGCTGGGAATTCAATCACTGACCACCAGCATTCCAGCCTAATCACAGTCGACATCACTGTGACAGCTAAAAGTAATTAGTAACATTCAACAGCGCTGTGCGTGCTGTGGGAACTGCTTCAATCTGCTATTTATACAAAGGCCACTGCGGTATTGCCGCTCTCACTGTGAGAACTATTCCTGTCTGCTATTTATACTGAAATCACAGCACTATTCATGTTTCCTTTTTAAACTGAGAAACAAAGGTGAAAGGGCAAGGCTCAGAGCGCAGGAGGAGGCCAAGGATCATAGTTCAGGAGATCACCAAGGTGATAGGGTAAGGATCATAGTTCAGGGGATCACCAGTGCAGGAGGTCAGCACCATTGACTTAATCCATCTGAACACACAGAAGGGCTTCGACTTAATGCCTGACCCTCAACTCATGGTAACCGAATAGAAAATTGACAAAGTTGATCTAAACAAATTGTTCCTGGTGGTAAATGGATCAAATTCTAGGGACAAGAGGAAGCCCCACCGGTTCACCGTCCCCAGGTATTGATGTTAAGGTTGTCATTTCCGTTTTCAAATTCTGTCACAGTCTTACTCCACCTAATCCAAAGCACCTTCTGCAATGTTACCATCTAGACCATACCTTCTGCTCCAGCTGTGTATTATTGCTCATCCCTCATTCCCTACAGTCCACCAATAAGACCAATCTTTCAGACCCTTCACTCATGTGCTTTGGCACTCCCTCCCAAAACCTCTCTGCCTGGCTACCAATCCCCCTTCCTTCAAGTGCTTCCCTTTCAATCTTTCTCTGTGATCATGCCGTTGGTGCGTCCCTCTTTAATCTTCAACGTATCCTGCTCGGCATCTCCTCTCCCCTTTTTAAAGCGATTTAATTCTCAACTTTGTTTTCAAATCCCTCATGGCCTCGCCCCTCCCTATCTCTGTACCATCTGTACCATTGCAGGGAACATAAAAACTGACTGTAAAATCTTTTATAGATATGTGAAGAGAAAAAGATTGGTGAAGTCAAGCGTAGGTCCCTTGCAGTCAGAATCAGGGGAATTTATAATGGGGAACAAAGAAATGGCAGACCAATTAAATACATATTTTGGTTCTGTCTTCACAAAGGAGGACACAAATAACCTCCCAGAGATGTTGGGGAACATAGGGCCTAATGACAGGGAGGAACTGATAGAAATCAGTATTTGTAGGGAAATGGTGTTAGGGAAATTGATGGGATTGAGGGCCGATAAATCCCCAGGGCCTGATAATCTACATCCTAGGGTACTTAAGGAAGTGGCCCTAGAAATAGTAGATGCATTGCTGGTCATCTTCCAAAATTCGATAGACTCTGGAACAGTACCCATGGATTGGCGGGTAGCTAATGTTACCCCACTATTCAAAAAGGGTGGTAGAGAGAAAACGGGGAATTACAGACCGATAAGCCTGACATCGGCAGTGGGGAAAATGCTAGAGTCCATTATAAAAGATGTAATAGCAGAGCACTTGGAAAAAAGTGACCGGATCGGACAAAGTCAACATGGATTTACAAAAGGTAAATCGTGCTTGACTAATCTATTGGAACTTTTTGAGGATGTAACTGGTAAGATAGATAAGGGAGAACCAGTGGATGTGGTGTATTTGGACTTTCAAAAGGCTTTCGATAAGGTCCCGCATAAGAGATTAGCGTGTAAAATTAAGGCACATGGGATTGGGGGCAAGATATTGACTTGGATAGAGAACTGGTTGGCAGACAGAAAGCAAAGAGTTGGAATAAACGGCTCTTTTTCCGAGTGGCAGGCAGTGACTAGTGGGGTACCGCAGGGTTCGGTCCTTGGACCCCAGCTATTCACAATATATATTAATGATCTGGATGAGGGAACTAGATGTAATATCTCCAAGTTTGCAGACGACACAAAACTGGGTGGGCGTGTGTGCTGTGAGGAGGATGCCGAGAAACTCCAGTATGATTTGGACAGGTTGGGTGATTGGGCAGAAGCATGGCAGATGCAATATAACATGGATAAATGCGAGGTTATCCACTTTGGTGTCAAAAACAGGATGGCAGATTATTATCTGAATGGCAATAGATTGGGAGAAGGGGAAGTGCAACGAGACCTGGGCGTCCTTGTGCACGAGTCGCTGAAAGTAAGCATGCAGGTGCAGCAGGCGGTTAAGAAGGCAAATGGTATGTTGGCCTTCATAGCGAGAGGGTTTGAGTACAGGAACAAGGATGTCTTGCTGCAGTTGTACAGGGCCTTGGTGAGACCACATCTGGAGTATTGTGTGCAGTTTTGGTCGCCTTATCTGAGGAAGGATGTTCTTGCCATGGAAGGAGTGCAGCGAAGATTCACCAGGCTGATACCTGGGATGGCAGGAATGACGTATGAGGAGAGATTGAGTCGATTGGGCTTGTACTCGCTGGAGTTTAGAAGAATGAGAGGGGATCTCATTGAAACTTATAAAATTCTAACAGGACTGGACAGACTAGATGCTGGAGGGATGTTCCCGATGGTCGGAGAGTCCAGAACCAGGGGTCACAGTCTAAGGATAAGGGGTAAGCCATTTAGGACAGGGATGAGGAGGAATTTCTTCACCCAGTGAGTGGTGAACCTGTGGAATTCTCTACCAAAGAAGGCAGTAGAGGCCAATTCATTAAATATATTCAAGAAGGAGTTGGATATATTTCTTAAGGCTAAAGGGATCAAGGGATATGGAGAGAAGGCAGGGACAGGGTACTGAATTTGGACGATCAGCCATGATCGCATTGAATGGCGGAGCAGGCTCGAGGGGCCGAATGGCCTACTCCTGCTCCTATCTTCTATATTTCTATGTTTCTATCTTCCAGTCCTACAACCCTGTGAGATCTCTGCGCTCCTCCAATTCTGGCATCCTGCGCATCCTCAATTTTCATTGTTCTACCATTGGTGGCCGTGAATTCCCTCCTTAAACCTCTCTTTCCTCCTTTAAGACGCTTCTTAAAACCTACCTCTTTGACCAAACATTTGTTCATCTGTCCTAATATCTCCCTAAGTGGCTCGGTGTCAGATTTTGTTTGCTAGTGCTCCTGTGAAGCGCCCCGGGACATTTTACTCCATTAAAGGCGCTCTATAAATGCAAGTTGTTGTTGAGGTGTTTTTCTGTGCGAAGGACACAATATAAAAGCAGAAGGTTGGTTGGAAATTCTTCAATGAAAGTGTAATGGATCTGTAAACTGAGCACTGGGAATGACCACTGAACAAACAGTATAAAGGGGTTCAATTCTGTGGCTTGTTGAAGAGAGAACGGGCTGAAGGATATTGCGAAATGGTGAGTAGGTACAGTTCAGATCTATTAAAAAGGGGCAAACAGGTTGGGCCAAGTGGGCTTTGCCTGTTCCTATAATTGCTTGGGGGCAGATTCCTTCTGAGCGCTTTGTGTTCTTTAGAAACAAGTTTACAATTTTGTAACAAGCGTGCGGAGGACGTTTCTCCCTCATGGTCTACAGGCTGCGAACATGGCCTGGCCCCGATGTCCTTCCAGGCTTAGTTTGATCCAAGTGGATTGGGAAGGGCAGCAGAGGTTGGGAGACACTCAAACCAAATATTACCAGTTTCCTGACTGGTGTACCTTGCAGAACCTCATCATCAGTCAAACGGATTCCGATATAAAGGCTCAATCACATTAATAGGGAGACTACAGACCACCTAATAGTGGAAGGGAGGTGAAGGAAGAAATATGCCAACAAATTAGGGAAATGAGTAAAAGACATAGAATAATAATCGTGGGGGATTTCAACCACCCTGAAATTAATTAGCCAGAAGAGGTAGGTAAAGGGGGTAAAGGAATGCAGTTCCTACAATGTGTATAGGTTTCCTTTCTAACCCAGTATACAAGAAGCCCAACAAGGGAGGATTCACTACTGGATCTAGTAATGGGGAATGAACCAGAGCAGATAAGAGAAGTAAAAGTAGGGGAACATCTAGGCAATAGTGACCATGATATAATAAGTTTTAAGATAATAATTCAGAAAGACATAAGCATGGCAAAGACCAGGGTAATAGATTGGAAAAAAGCCGATTTTAAGGGGCTGAGAATAGAACTTGGGAAAATAAAATGGACAACAATATTGGCAAACAATGATGTAGAACAGCAATGGGAAACATTTAAAACGTTATTAAACAGAGCCCAGGAAAACAATATTCTGCTGAAAAACAAGAACCAACTAAACACTACTGAAACACCATGGATGAATAAAGACATAAGGGAACAATTGAGGGTAAGCAAAGAGGCGTACACTAAGTACATGGACCGCAGGGGAGAGCATGACAAGGGAGAATACAAAGAGATTAGGAGAGAAGTAAAAAACAAACAATTAGGAAGGCAAAGAGGAACTACAAAATTAAATTATCAAAGAACATAAAACAAAATAACTAATAAAAAAAGGAAAGTCGGGATGGGAATAGGTCCACTAAGGGATGGACAGAATAAAATCACAGGCAATGATAGCGAAATGGCAGAAATATTTTTTAAAATTATTTTGCTTCAGTATTTACCAGGGGGACGGATCAGATGGACATGACATTGAAAGATGAGATTAATAATGATATAACCACATTTAAAATAAAAAAGGAGAAATATTAAATAAACTAATCAAAGAGGATAAAACCCCTGGTCTGGACAGATTGCATTCTTGAGGAGGCTGAAGGGATGTAATCTGTCACCCCCGATCCTCTCTAACTTCTACCGCTGCACTATAGAGAGCATCCTGACAAACTGTATCACGGTATGGTACGGCAGCTGTGTGGTAAACCACTGTTATTGTTCACTATCGTTACACTATGGTTATCACTGTTATATCGTTACACTATGGTTATCACTGTTTACACTGTTGTATCACTACACGAGGTCGCCTCTTGTCACGCTGTTATACCTGGGCTGACCACTGCTGACTCCGCCCATGGCTCCACCTACTTGCCCAGGTATAAAGGTGGTCGACTGGCTGGTATTCCTCCTTGTTGGATCCGATCACCCACGAGGGTGGGCTCTGTTATTTAGCCAATAAAAACCTACAGTTACTGTCTTAACTCGTCGCTTTTCATTGGATGAATTGATAGATATATCAATTTTATTGGCTAAATTTTGAAATGTCTTTAACGGAGCAGCCAACAGCCACAGCAGCCGGCCTGGCTGCGAGCCCTCTGACCGCCGTACCTGGATCTAAACCCACAGGCAGCAAACTCATCCCTCGACTTCAAACACTGGCTGAGCTGTTTCAAATCCTACCTGGGAGAATCCGGCGTGCCTCAGAGATCCAAACTAAGAGTTCTGACCGCCCAAGTGAGCCCTAAAGTATTTGCACTCATCCAGGACCTTACTACATACGAGGCCGCCCTCAACCTGCTGAAAGAGCAGTGCCGGAGCCCGGTAAATTCTATGTATGCCAGACATCTCCTAAGATCCTGCCCGCAACAGCCAGGAGAGTCTGTAGATGAATTTTTACGGGCGCTACAAACACTCGGCAGGGACTGTGACTTTAAAGCTGTAACAGCTGCAGAAAATACTGAAGAGAATATCCGCGATGCCTTCGTGAAAGGCCTTCGGTCCGACTACTCACGGCAAAGACTGCTCGAATCAAAGGACCTCGACCTGAACACAGCTGCAGCCCTCGCTCGCTCTCTGGAAGTGGCCCATCGGGACCTCGAGGCGTATTCCAGGTACTGTGCTGCGCGACCCTGGGACTCGGGCCCGACCCCGACCGCAATACCCCTCGCACCGCCGCCTCTGGGACCTACCTCAGCGTCGGCGTCCCGGACCCGATCGGGACCGCCACCCCCGGTACCGGCTGCGACATCGGAGCCCCGCGATCGGGCCGCCGGCTGCTTTTTCTGTGGCCAGGCGAAACACCCGAGGGCACGCTGCCCTGCAAGAAACGCGACCTGCTCCGACTGCCACAAGAAAGGCCACTTCGCGAAGGCCTGCAGGGGGAAAGCCACAGACGCCAGCAGTGCGTCATGCGAGTTGTGGGGGCGGCCATCTTTCATCAAGGCCACAGATGCCAGTATCCCCTCGTGTGAGTCGTGGGGCGGCCATCTTTGATCAAGGCCACCGACACCGGCAGTGCCTCATGTGAGTTGTGGGGGCGGCCATCTTCTCCGCCATTTTATACAACGTCGTGGGCACCGCCATTTTGTTCACCACACTCGACCGCCACCTTGTCTCCAGACCCGACCACAGCCTCACCCGCAGACTACAGCAGCTCGCTCAGCCATACACTAGCCTCCGTCACACTGGACCAAGCTCGCCCGCATCACCTGTCCAAGTCCATGATGGACATCAAAGTAAACGGCCACACCACGACCTGCCTGTTCGACAGCGGAAGCACGGAGAGTTTCATCCATCCAGACACGGTGAGCCACTACTCCCTCACTGTCCAGCCAACGTGCAACCGGATCTCGATGGCGTCGAGGTCCCATTCAACAGACATTAGCGGATACTGTGTTGTGACCCTGTCGGTTAGGGGCACGGAGTATAAAAATTTTAAACTTCTCGTCCTGCCCCAACTCTGCGCTGCCGTCCTACTAGGGCTGGATTTCCAATCCCACCTTCAAAGTGTCACTTTGGCATACGGTGGACCCCTCCCCCCACTCACAGTCGACAACCAACAGCCTTTAAACCGCCCACCGCGTACCACCTGCGGCCTATCCACCCTCAGGGTTCCGCCCCCCTCCCTGTTCGCCAACCTCACCCGCGACTGTAAACCCGTCGCTACCAAGAGCAGGCGGTACAGCGCCGGGGACAGAGCTTTTATTAGCTCTGAGGTGCAGCGTCTCCTGAAAGAGGGCATCATCGAGAGGAGCAACAGCCCCTGGCGTGCCCAGGTCGTAGTCGTTAAGACCGGCGATAAAAACCGCCTAGTCATCGACTACAGCCAAACCATAAACCGGTACACCCAGCTGGACGCATACCCACTTCCCCGCATATCTGTTATGGTCAATCAGATTGCACAGTACCGAGTATTCTCTACCATCGACCTTAAGTCGGCCTACCACCAACTCCCTATCCGCCCTGAGGACCGCCAGTATACCGCCTTCGAGGCGAATGGCCGCCTCTACCACTTCCTTAGGGTTCCCTTCGGCGTCACCAACGGGGTTTCGGTCTTCCAAAGGGAGATGGACCGGATGGTTGACCAGAACGGGCTGCAAGCCACGTTCCCCTATCTAGATAACGTCACCATCTGCGGCCGCGACCGGCAGGACCATGATGTTAATCTGGAGAGATTCCTCCGTACGGCCCAACGGCTGAACCTCACCTACAATAAGGAGAAATGTGTGTTTAACACCTTGAGCCTTGCCATCCTCGGCTGCGTAGTAGAGAACGGAGTCATCGGCCCCGACCCCGAAAGAATGCGCCCCCTCATGGAGCTTCCCCTCCCCCACTGTCCAAAGGCGCTGAAGAGGACCCTGGGGCTCTTCGCCTACTATGCCCAATGGGTGCCGAATTATGCGGACAAAGCCAGACCCCTCATGAAGTCCGCCTCCTTCCCCCTGACGGCAGAAGCGTGCGCAGCCTTCTCCCTCATTAAGGGAGACATTGCTAAGGCCACAATGCACGCGGTGGATGAGTCTATCCCTTTCCAAGTGGAGAGCGATGCATCCGACTTCGCCCTAGCCGCAACCCTTAACCAGGAGGGGAGACCGGTGGCCTTCTTCTCAAGGACCCTCCAGGGCCCTGAGATCCGACACTCCTCGGTCGAGAAGGAGGCCCAGGCGATCGTGGAGGCTGTACGATGCTGGAGGCATTACCTGGCAGGCAAACGATCTACCCTCCTCACCGACCAGCGTTCGGTCGCTTTTATGTTTAATAACAAGCTGAGGGGCAAAATCAAGAACGACAAGATCTTGAGGTGGAGAATCGAGCTCTCCACCTATGATTATGAGATCTTGTACCAGCCTGGTAAACTGAACGAACCCCCAGATGCTCTATCACGAAGTACATGCGCCAACGCGCAAATTGATAGACTGCAGACCCTCCACAACGACCTCTGCCACCCCGGAGTCACCAGACTTTACCACTTCATTAAGGCCCGCAACCTGCCCTACTCCATCGAGGAGGTCAGGACCATGACCAGGAACTGCCAAACCTGTGCCGAATGCAAACCGCATTTCTTTAGGCCGGACAGAGCAAGCCTGATCAAGGCCACCCGCCCCTTCGAGCGCTTGAGCATCGATTTTAAGGGGCCCCTCCTGTCCTCTGACCGTAATGTGTACTTCCTCAACATCATTGACGAGTACTCCCGTTTCCCCTTTGCCTTCCCCTGCCCAGACATGACCAGTACCACGGTCATCAAATGCCTGAACGACCTCTTCGCCGTGTTCGGGTTCCCGAACTATATACATAGCGACCGGGGCTCCTCCTTCATGAGCGAGGAACTTCGCCAGTTCCTACTAGCGAGAGGTATTGCTGCAAGCAGGACCACCAGCTACAACCCCCGAGGGAATGGCCAGGTGGAAAGAGAGAACGCGACTGTCTGGAAGGCCGTTCTCTTAGCCTTAAAGTCCAAGGGCCTCCCAACCTCTCGCTGGCAGGAAGTCCTCCCGGCAGTGCTGCATTCCATCCGGTCACTGCTTTGCACTGCCATTAACGCCACCCCCCATGAACGAATGTTTGTTTTCCCCAGGAAGTCGACTACGGGAACCACGCTACCAACTTGGTTGACCTCTCCGGGGCCCGTCTTGCTGCGAAAGCACGCAAGGGCCCATAAAATGGACCCCCTCGTCGAGAGGGTGGACCTCCTGCACGCCAACCCCCAGTACGCCTATGTGGCATACCCAGACGGGCGGGAGGACACAGTCTCCTTACGAGACTTCGCACCCTCGGGCATCCCTGAGACACCACCGTTACCCCCCACCGCCCCCCAAATCCAGCCCAGGTAGACGGCATGCCGGAACCCCACGAGCCTTCGCCGACCACGCAGACACCAGCATTAACATCGGATACTGCATCACCGCCGCCGCTGCTGCGACGATCGGAAAGGCTTACGAGGCCTCCGGACAGACTGACATACCCGAACTGGTAGTACACTTCACCCTGCCGGACTCAAATCTAAACAAGGGGTGAATGTGGTAAACCACTGTTATCGTTCACTATCGTTACACTATGGTTATCACTGTTATATCGTTACACTATGGTTATCACTGTTTACACTGTTGTATCACTACACGAGGTCGCCTCTTGTCACGCTGTTATACCTGGGCTGACCACTGCTGACTCCGCCCATGGCTCCACCTACTTGCCCAGGTATAAAGGTGGTCGACTGGCTGGTATTCCTCCTTGTTGGATCCGATCACCCACGAGGGTGGGCTCTGTTATTTAGCCAATAAAAACCTATAGTTACTGTCTTAACTCGTCGCTTTTCATTGGATGAATTGATAGGTATATCAAGCTGTAGCTCCCATGACCGGAAAGCCCTGCAGCGGGTAGTCAAAACTGCCCAACGCATTACCGGCACCCGGCTACCGACCATAGAGCATAGATATCAGAAACGCTGCCTACGGAGGGCACGGTCCATCATCAAAGACCCTACCCACCCCAGCCACAGTCTGTTCGCCCTCCTACCATCTGGAAGACGCTACAGATGCATTCGCACCCGTACGACCAGATTTAGGAACAGCTTCTTTCCCAGGGCTGTCATCCTACTGAACTCCACAAATAAACACTAAAGCCTGCACATCTGCCGATGCACTTTATTATGGTCATATTTATGCTAATATATATGTACAAATGTATGTTGAAATGTTTAAGTGTCCAATCCAAATTGTACACTCTCGGGAGCTGCAAGCCTACATTTCGTTGTACTGCACTTGTGCACTAACAATGACAATAAAAGTTGATTTGATTTTTTTTTGATTTTGTGTATTTTAAAATAATCCAGGGAAGAGATAGCAGAGGCTTTACTACACATATTTAATAATTTGTTAGAAAAAGGTATAGTACCAGAGGACTGGCAGATAGCTAACGTTATACTGTACATATATTTAAGAAGGCAGATAGAACATGTTCAGGGAATTATAGACCAGTCAGCTTAACATGGGTGGTAGGAAAAATAATGGAATCCCTACTAAAGGAGAAAATAGAAGAACATCTCAAAACCAAAAATATAATAATGAATAGCATGGACTTCAAATGGGAACATTTTGCTTGACCAACCTCATTGAATTCTCTGAAGAGGAAACAGAGAGAGAAGACGAGGGTTATGCAGGAGATGTAGTTGCTCTAAAGTTCCAAAAGGCCTTCGATAAGGTACCACATAATAGACTAATGAATAAGGTCAGAGCATGCTGAGTCAGGGGACAAGTAGCAGACTGGAGAGCTCGCTGGTTTCAAGACAAAGCCTAGAGCAGGGGTAAAGGGTAGCTATTCACAGTGGCAGAAGGTGGGTAGTGGTGTTCCACAAGGATCAGTGCTGGAGCCACTGCTGTTCACAGTTTACATTAATAATTTAGACTTTGGAATCTAAAACATCATTTCTAAATTTGCGGATGACACCAAATTGGGGGGATAGTCAATACTGAGGAGGACTGCAACAAATTACAGGAGGACATTAATAAACTTGCAGATTGGGCATAAAATTGGCAAATGCATTTCAACACAGATAAATGTGAGGTATTACATTTTGGTAAGAAAAATAGGGAGGTCCCATATTACTTGGAAAATAAGAATCTAAATGGGGTAGAGGAACAAAGGGATCTGGGAGTACAAATACACAAATCACTAAAACTTGCGACACAGGTTAGCAAGGCCATAAAAAAGCAAACCAAGCACTAGGGTTTATTTCTAGAGGGACAGAATTGAAAAGTAGGGAAGTTATCCTAAACCTGTATCGAACCTTGGTTAGACCACACTCGGAGTACTGTGTACAGTTCTGGTCGCCATATTGTAAAAGGATATCGAGGCACTGGAGAGGGTGCAGAGAAGATTTACAAGGATGATACCAGAAATGCGAGGGTATACATATCAGGAAAGGATGAACAGGCTGGGTCTCTTTTCTCTTGAAAAGAGAAGGCTGAGGGGTGACCTAATAGAGGTCTTTAAAATTATGAAAGGATTTGATAGATTGGATACAGAGAGAATGTTTCCACTTGTAGTGAAGAGCAAAACTAGAGGCCATCAATATAAGATAGTCACCAAGAAATCCAATAGGGAATTCAGAAGGGTGTGGTTGAAGCGAATAGTTTAGACTCATTTAAGGGGCGGCTAGGCAAGCACATGAGGGAGAAGGGAATGGAGGGTTATGCTGACAGATTTAGATGGGGAAAGACGGGAGGAGGCTCGAGTGGAGCATAAATACTGGCATGGCCTGGTTGGGCCGAATGGCCTGTTTCTGTGCTTATATTCTATGTAATTCTATGAATGGTAGCTGCGAATTTTCCAACTGCCAACCAGTGACCAAAGAGCTCCCTTATATTGTTCAAGCTTCTCACTGATTGGATTACCAAACTTGGAGAACAATAGGTATTGCTGCTCTAGTAACGCTCCTGTGAAGCACCTTGGGACGTGTTACTACATTAAAGGCGCTATATAAATACAAGTTGTTGCTGTAGTTGCTCAGAGTAAGCAGTCAATGCTGTGATGTTTAAACTGCTTACCTTGAAATAATGCCTCTGATTTTGAGGAGCAACACCTGGAAAATTGCTCCCATAGGGCTGATTCCCCGATCGGCCCATCCAGGAGTGAATCAGCATTCCCAGGAAAAATGAATGGACAGAAATCAGAAGCCGGGATTACCCGACCAACCCAGGTCGGGGCTCGAGTGAAATTCACCCCTGGGGCCTCCCTGCCTTCTTTCCGCCACATTCCCAGGCCATGGAAGCCTTTACATCGGTCTCCTCTACATTGGGTGACCGCTTTGCGGAACACCTCCGTTCAGTCCGCAAGCGTGACCCCGAGCTTCCGGTCGCCTGTCACTTTACTTCTCCATCCCACTCCCACTCAGACCTCTTGGTCCTCGGCCTCTTACACTGTTCCAATGAAGCTCAACGTAAGCTCGAGGAACAGAACCTCATCTTTCAATTAGGCACTTTACAGCCTTCTGGACTCAACACTGAGTTCAACTATTTCAGACCATAACCTCGGCCCCTATTTTTTCAGACGGCAGTTGTTGATGTTTCTGCTATTCCCATTTACACCTCTTCTAGACTCATCTTTTGTTTCTTTATTTGTCCCATTACCATCTCCTTTTGCCTTGCACCATCATCCCTTTTGTCTTTTAATCTCGCCTGCCTTCCACCCTATCACAGACCTTCCCTTCTGGTCTTTCCTCCCCTCCCCCTTTCCCTGTCCCCACACTTGCTTAAAATCTGTTACATCTCTTAACATTTTCCAGTTCCGACGAAGGGTCATCGACCTGAAACGTTAATCCTGTTCCTCTCTCCACAGATGCTGCCTGGCCTGCTGAGTATTTCCGCCATTTTCTCTTTATACCCGACCAACGTTCCCTGGGGCCGCCACTCCCCACCTGGGAAGGGAATGGGCTCCGCTAGCTTTCACTGTGACACTTACTCTCTGCAGCATCGCCAGTAAGTTGCTTTTCTCCTTTGTGAGGTGCTGGTGTTCCAGGTCCGCTTGCTGCACAAGCTGACCGGCCTGGCTTCTCAACGACGCAAGTTTTTTCTGTTAGAGAAAAGCAGTGGCCGCATGAGAACCGTCTTCAAATAAAAGGTGTCCTATTAGTAATTGAATTCAAATTAAAACATGAATTACTAAGTAATTAAATGACAAAAATTAAACTCAGAAATATGTCATTTTTTCCCTTCACGCTTTACGTTAAAATGCAACCAAATCTTTTATTCGTTCATGGGATGTTGGTAACACTGGCATTTATTGCCCATCCCTACTTGCCCTAAGGGCATTAATAATCGACCTTATAAAGTGGGTCTGGCGCCAGACCGGGTAAGGGTAGCGGGTTCCCTCGTCATGAGTGAACCAGTTGGGTTTTTAGGCGATTCCAGCAGTTTCCATGGTCATGCTCTCTCGTGCCAGTCCACCAATTCGCAGATTTATTCAGCTCAATCTCACATGTGGGCATGGTGGGATTCGAACTCACTACCTCTCGGGAGGGCTAGTTCAGTACCGTTAAAAATGCGGCAAGCATATGACGCAAAGGCACGGAATTTCCTCGGAGCGGCGCCCACACTGCCGGTGGGACCTTAGCCCGGGAAAATCCCAGGCAAAGGCATTTCAAACAGGACTCGCCGAACAGTAAAGAGAGCACGACTTTGAATACATATTTACATTGGCCTTAGCTTTTAGGTATATTACTATCATTATCTAGCTACAGAACCCGTCTATCGTCCATCAATAATATATTACAAATCTTACATCTGTGCACACTTCCTGTCAGCTGGTTCCATTTCTGCATTGCTGTGTCCCTATATATGATGACATTTATAATGGTAAATGTACGAGGGTGAAATTGGCCTTTGCCAGCAGTATGAAACGGGCTCATAATAAATCGGCAGCTCGTATGGAAACGAAAATCTGGCGCGGTATAAAACAGGCTGCCGATTCGCTATGAGCCCGTTTCACGCTACCGGGGAAGACCAATTTCACCTCCGTCACGCTGTAATTACACTCTCCCACCAGTGGAGTGGGCTATAATCACAGGGAGAAAGGTTTACATCGGCAGCTTCAACTATAAAAACATCGACAGGGGCTTCCAAAGACATCAACTCGCTCCGACAGTCTGTTCTGCCGCGGGGATCAGTGGCAGTGCTGAGGGATTCGCTAAACGTGGACTCCGAGATCTTGCAGCGAATGCCACAACCAGAGCTGGCGATAAAGCTCGAAGGCATCCTCCAGGGAAGCAGCCAATCGTCCGAAAGGGCGGTGGAAACAGATTCAATAGCAGCCTTCCAAAGCGAATTGGATAAATACTTGAACAGGAGAAATTTGCAGGGCTCTGGGGGAAGAGCTAGGGAGTGGGACTATTTGGAGAACTCTTTCAAAGAGCCGGCACAGGCACGATGGGCCGAACGGCCTCCTTTTGTGCTGTAACATTCTATAATTCTGTTATCACAAAAATGAGCTTTATTTCTTGACTTTTTAATAATTTCGTCCCTTTCTCGCTCCACGAGTCTCTGTGTGCGATACACCTTTTCCCACAGAGACACTCACCTCTCTTGTTGTAATACTCTGTTGATACTCTGCCATTTCACCCAGGAGCTGTTTGGCGAGGTTCTCCTTCTCTTCTTCAAGCCTGCTCTCCTGTTCCAGCTGCTGAAACTCTAAATCGTCGTATCGTTTCATCTCTGCATCCAACTGTTCACCACCCTGTCGAAACATAACACTGCTTAAACTACAACCCATGATCACTTCACCACAAGCTCTGCTCTCTCCATCTTTTAGCTCGTTACCCCAGCCTTCGACATCCCTCCTCCTCAATACCATGTGCAGGTTCAAGGGCCGACTACCCAATACACAGAAACCCAGGCACTGCCAGGCCACAGTTTCCTGACCAGGTCTCCCTGTGGTCGCCACTCCTCACTTGGAGCACCCGATGGGGGAGCAAGCTCTATAAATTGTTTCCAATGAGGTTTTGCTCCCCAGCCTGTGTAACAGTGACACACATAAGAACAGCCTCAACTTCTGGTCAATGAAGCAGCTAATGTCCACTCGATGCCTCCCGTGACTGAACAAGAGAGAGAGAGAGATTGAAATGAAATGTGCGGAAGAATCTTTACACTAGATACTCCAGCAAACAAACCACACGGAGGTCATGAAGTATTCGAGATGGGTGGCCCTCCATCAAACAGGAAACCCTAGAATTGGAGGAGATTCTCAACTTCCAGCCCATCGCAGACTGATCTCTGGGAACCAACCGATTTTCAGCTTTGTTCATGTTCACTCCCGGCTGACAAGTTGAAAATCTCCCACTTCGTGTTTAGCTTCAATCTCACTTTCATTCCTCCTCCTCTTTCCAGCTGTTGCCCAGAGAGTGGAATTGAGAGCTGGGATGTCCGGTCGGAGAATGTTTTTAGAATTCCAGTGGGAGCGTCAATACGGGCAACTGTGTGAGGCTCGTCACAGAATGACACTTTATATCTCGACACTTTACTGGGGGCCAAAGTTTTAATCTCACTATAGTTTCATCTTAGATTCATATAGACGTGGAAAAGTGTGTGTAATTTTATTACCCACGGTTTTCTTATTTAATAATAAAAATATTCTAATCAGTAAATTTCGTTAACACGAGTCAACCGCCCCTGGCCTTGCACGCAGTGACTTGAACCAAAGGCAGCTTTCAGCTTCAGTCAGGTTAGAGTGTGGGGGGAATGACTGGAACAAAGGGGCAGGAGAGGAGAGAGTGAGCGAGAGGGGAGAGAAAAGGGAAGAGGGGAGAGGGAGGGAGGGGAAAGGGAAGAGGGGAGAGGGAGGGAGGAGAAAGGGAAGAAGGGAGAGAAACGCAGCGGACAATTTGCGCACAGCAAGGTCCCTAAACAGCAATGTGATAATAATCAAATAATCTGTTCTTTAGCGATGATAATTCAGGGGTATATATTGGCCAGGACACCAGGAGAACTCCCCTGCTCTTCTCCAAAAAAGTGCTGAGGGGCCGTTTACATCGACCTGAAACGGCAGACAGGATTCAACTCCCCCCTGTGTACAGTAGTTCTATCTGATCAGTCCATTCCCCTGTGTACAGTAGTTCCATCTGATCAGTCCATTCCCCTGTGTACAGTAGTTCTATCTGATCTGTCCATTCCCCTGTGTACAGTAGTTCTATCTGATCTGTCCATTCCCCTGTGTACAGTAGGTCTATCTGATCAGTCCATTCCCCTGTGTACAGTAGTTCTATCTGATCTGTCCATTCACCTGTGTACAGTAGTTCTATCTGATCTGTCCATTCACCTGTGTACAGTAGTTCTATCTGATCTGTCCATGCCCCTCTGTGTACAGTAGTTCTATCTGATCTATCCATTCCCCTCTATGTACGGTAGTTCTATCTGATCTATCCATTCCCGTGTACAGTAGTTCTATCTGATCTGTCCATTCCCCCCTGTGTCCAGTAGTTCTATCTGATCAGTCCATTCCTCTGTGTACAGTAGTTCTATCTGATCTGTCCATTCACCTGTGTACAGTAGTTCTATCTGATCTGTGCATTCCCCTCTGTGTACGGTAGTTCTATCTGATCTGTCCATTCCCCTCTGTGTACGGTAGTTCTATCTGATCTATCCATTCCCGTGTACAGTAGTTCTATCTGATCTGTCCATTCCCCTGTGTACAGTAGTTCTATCTGATCTGTCCATTCCCCTGTGTACAGTAGTTCTATCTGATCTGTGCATTCCCTCTGTGTACAGTAGTTCTATCTGATCTGTCCATGCCCCTCTGTGTACAGTAGTTCTATCTGATCTGTCCATTCCCCTCTGTGTACAGTAGTTCTATCTGATCTGTCCATTCCCCTCTGTGTACAGTAGTTCTATCTGATCTCTCCATTCCCCTGTGCACAGTAGTTCTATCTGATCTGTCCATTCCCCTGTGTACAGTAGTTTTATCTGATCTGTCCATTCCCCTCTGTGTACAGTAGGTCTATCTGATCTGTCCATTCCCCTCTGTGTACAGTAGTTCTATCTGATCTGTCCATTCTCTGTGTACAGTAGTTCTATCTGATCTGTCTATTCCCCTGTGTACAGTAGTTCTATCTGATCTGTCCATTCCCCTGTGTACAGTAGTTCTATCTGATCTGTCCATTCCTCTGTTTACAGTAGTTCTATCTGATCTGTCCATTCCCCTCTGTGTACAGTAGTTCTATCGGATCTGTCCATTCCCCTCTGTGTACAGTAGTTCTATCTGATCTGTCCATTCCCTCTGTGTACAGTAGCTCTATCTGGTCTGTCCATTCCTCTTTGTACCGCAGTTCTATCTGATCTGTCCATTCCTCTGTGTACAGTAGTTCTATCTGATCTGTCCATTCCCCTCTGTGTACAGTAGTTCTATCTGATCTGTCCATTCCTCTGTGTACAGTAGTTCTATCTGATCTGTCCATTCCCCTGTGTACAGTAGTTCTATCTGATCTGTCCATTCCCCTGTGTACAGTAGTTCTATCTGATCTGTCCATTCCCCTGTGTGCAGTAGTTCTATCTGATCTGTTCATTCCCCTGTGTACAGTAGTTCTATCTGATCTGTCCATTCCCCTCTGTGTACAGTAGTTCTATCTGATCTGTCCATTCCCCTCTGTGTACAGTAGTTCTATCTGATCTGTCCATTCCCCTGTGTACTGTAGTTCTATCTGATCTGTCCATTCCCCTCTGTGTACAGTAGTTCTATCTGATCTGTCCATTCCTCTGTGTGCGGTAGTTCTATCTGATCTGTCCATTCCCCTGTGTACAGTACTTCTATCTGATCTGTCCATTCCCCTCTCTGTGCAGTAGTTCTATCTGATCTGTCCATTCCCTCTGTGTACAGTAGTTCTATCTGATCTGTCCATTCCTCTGTGTACAGTAGTTCTATCTGATCTGTCCATTCCCCTGTGTACAGTAGTTCTATCTGATCTGTCCATTCCCCTCGGTGTACAGTAGTTCTATCTGATCTGTCCATTCCTCTGTGTACAGTAGTTCTATCTGATCTGTCCATTCCCCTGTGTACAGTAGTTCTATCTGATCTGTCCATTCCTCTGTGTACAGTAGTTCTATCTGATCTGTCCATTCCTCTGTGTACAGTAGTTCTATCTGATCAGTCCATTCCCCTCTGTGTACAGTAGTTCTATCTGATCTGTCCATTCCCCTCTGTGTACAGTAGTTCTATCTGATCTGTCCATTCCCCTCTGTGTACAGTAGTTCTATCTGATCTGTCCATTCCCCTCTGTGTACAGTAGTTCTATCTGATCTGTCCATTCCCCTCTGTGTACAGTAGTTCTATCTGATCTGTCCATTCCCCTCTGTGTACAGTAGTTCTATCTGATCTGTCCATTCCCCTCTGTGTACAGTAGTTCTATCTGATCTGTCCATTCCCCTCTGTGTGCAGTAGTTCTATCTGATCAGTCCATTCCCCTCTGTGTGCAGTAGTTCTATCTGATCAGTCCATTCCCCTATGTATGGCAAATGACTGCAGTGTCCACAGCAAAGTGTAGAAATGCAGTAGTCATAGCGGAGTCGATAGTCAGGGGGATAAACAGGCGTTTCTGAAACTGCCAACCTGAGTCTCACATGGTGTGTTGCCCCCCTGGTGCCGGGGTAAAGGAGATCATGGAATGGGTGGAGAACATTTTGTGGGGGGAAGGGGGAACAGCCAGAAGTCGGGGTCCATGTGGGACCCAATGACGTAGGAAGGTGCAGTCAGAGTTTCAGGAGCTCAGGAGGAAAGTAAAGAGCAGGACCTCCAAGGTGGTAATCTGTGGATTACTCCCAGTGCCGCGCGCTAGTGAGTAAAGGAGTGGTAAAATAAAACAGGTTAATGCGTGGCTGGAGAAATGGTGCAGGAGAGCTGATTTCAGAGTCCTGGGACATTGGAACCAGTTCTGGGGCAGAGGGGGCCTGCTCAAGTTGGACGGGTTGCACCTCGACAGACCTGGGACCAATGTGCTTGCGGGAAGGTTAACTAGTGCTGTGGGGGAAGAGTTTAAACTAATTTGGCAGGGGAGTGAGCACCAGGCTGAAACATTAAGAGGAAAAACAAGGTGCATAGAGGACTGGGAGAGACAAGTAGCACTAGAGTAAAGAACAGTTCAGAAATAGCAGGGATCAGACAGGGGGAAATGCAAGGAAGACTAAGATGGGTTTGGTGTGCATGTATGTAAATGCATGGAGTATGGTAAATAATGTTGGTGAGCTGCAGGCACATGGAACTATGAGATAGGGGCAATAACAGAGACCTGGCTCAAAGAAGGGGAGGATTAGGAACTTAATATTCCTGGCTACAAGGTATTCAGGAAAGATAGGGGAGGGAAAAAAAAGAGGTGGGGTTGCAGTATTGATCAAAGAAACTATTCTAGGACTGGACAGGGCTGATGTAGTTGAGGGGTCAAAGACAGAATCTATTTGGTTAGAATTAAGGAACAATAGAAGAGCTTTTACTCTACTAGCTGTAAACTAAAGGCCACCAAATAGTGGGAAGGAGATCGAGGAGCAAATTACCGAAAGATGCAAGAACTTTAGCTTAGAGATAATGGGGGACTTCAATTATCCTAATATAGACTGGGATAGTAACAGTGCAAAGGACAAAGAGGTGGGGAATTCCTGAAATGTGTACAGGGGAACTTTCTTGATCAGTGTGTTTCCAGCCCAATGAGGACGGAAGCAGTGCTGGATCTGGTTCTGGGGAATGAAGTGGAGCATGTTTCAGTGACGGAGCATTTGGGAAACAGTGATCAGGTTTAGAATAGTTATGGAAAAGGACAAGGAACAATCCAACGTAAAAATACTGAACTGGAATAACGGAGAGGGTTGATGAGGGTAGTGTGATTGATATTGTCTGTATGGACTTTGAAAGGACGTTTGACAAAGTGCCGCATAATAGACTTGTTAGCAAAATTACAGCCCATAGGATTAAAGGGACAGTGACAGCATGGATACAAAATTGGCTAAAGGACAGAAAGCAGAGAACGGTTCTTTTTGGAGGGAAGTATACAGTGATGTCCCCCAGGGGTGGGTATTAGGACCACTCCTCTTTTTCATATATATTAATGACCTGGACTTGGGTATACAGGGCATCATTTCAAAGTTTGCAGATGAAACAAAACCAGGAAATGTAGTAAATAGTGAGGAGAATAACAGACTTCAGGAGGACATAGACAGACTGGTGAAATGGGCAGGCACATGGCAGATGAAATTTAACACAGAGAAATGGGAAGTGAAACATTTTGGTCGGAAAAATGAGACAATATAAACGAAATGGTACAATTTTAAGGAGGATGTAGGAACAGAGAGGCAGGACAATTTGAGAAGGCTGTTAAAGGAATATGGGATCCTTGGCTTTATTAATAGAGGAATAGAGTATAAAAGCAAGGAAGTTATACTAAATATTTATAAAACACTGGTTAGGCCTCAGCTGGAGTATTGTGTTCAATTCTGGGCTCCACACTTTAGGAAGGATGGCGAGACCTTGGAGAGGGTGCAGAGGAGATTTACTAGAATGGTACCGGGGTGAGGGACTTCAGTGATGTGGAGAGATTGGAGAAGCTGAGGTTGTTCTCCTTAGAGCAGAGAAAGTTCAGGGGAGATTTGATAGAGGCGTTGAAAATCATGAAGGGCTTTGATAGAATAAATAAGGAGAAACTGTTCCCATTGGCGGAAGTGTCGGTAACCAGAGGACACAGATTTAAGGTGATTGGCAAAAGAACCAGAGGCGACATGAGGAAACAGTTTTTTACACAGCGAGTTGTGATCTTGAATGCGCTGCCTGAAAGGGCGGTGGAAGCAGATTCAACAGTAACTTTCAAAAAGGAATTGGATAAATACTTGGATGAGAAAATATTTGCAGGGCTATGGGGGAGTGAGCCAGGGAGCAGGCCTAGTTGGATCACTAAACCAAAGAACCAGCACAGGCATGATGGGCCGAATGTCCTTCTTCTGTGCTGTATCATTTTCTGATTCTATGATCTGCCCATTCCCGCCCCTCTTGTGTGCGCTAGTTCTATCTGATCTGTCCATTACCCTTCCCTCTCTGGGGTTTGTGACACTTGTGTCTTTCTGCTCCCTGCTCCTGTCCTCTCCCCTGAACTTCCCTCTCGCACCCAGCAATCTATCTGACCGTGGAGAGACTATTCTGTGGAATGCCTGATCCAGAAACTTCTCAAGCTCCCGAATGTTGAGCCATGCGGAGAGACAAGCCTTGAACTCAGCAATCCTACGCTCGAGAGATTTCTCCTTCCGCTACTTGAACATAAGAAATAGGAGCAGGAGTCAGCCATTCGGCCCCTCGAGCCTGCTCCGCCATTCAATGAGATCATGGCTGATCTTCTACCTCATCTCCACTTCCCCGCATTATCCCCATATCCTTCGATTCCCTTAATATGCAAAAATCATGGCTGATCCGATCTTGGCCTCAACTCCACTTTCCTGCCTGTTCTCCATAACCCTCGACTCCCCTGTAGTTCAAATGTCTATCAATCTCCGCCTTGAATATACTCAGTGACTCCGCCTCCACAGCTCTCTGAGGTAGAGAATTCCACAGATTCACGACCCTCTGAGAAGAAATTCCTCCTCATCTCCATCTTAAATGGGTGACCTCTTATCCTGAAATTATGCCCCCGAGTTTGAAATTCCCCCACGAGGGGAAACATCCTCTCAGCATCTACCCTGTCGAGCCCCCTCGGAATCTGATATGTTTCAATAAGATGCCCTCTCATTCTTCTAAACTCCAATGAGTATAGGCCCAACCTGCTCAACCTTTCCTCATAAGACAACCGCTTCATCTCCGGAATCAACCTCGTGAACCTTCTCTGAACTGCCTTCAATGCAAGTATATCCCTCCTTAAATAAGGAAACCAAAACTGTACGCAGTACTCCAGGTGTGGTCTCGCCAACGCCCTGTACAGTTGTACTTGATGTCTTGTACATCCTGTAGATCCAGGATGGACCACACCTTCCATTACATTCCCATCCCGAGAGTCCCTGCCTCTCCACTCCAAGCCTTATGAACGCAACTGATAAAATGATTAGACATGTGAGTCAGTCCCTCCACACTCCCTCCACACCCCCACCCACAGTCTACACAAGGTCACTGCAGCTCGGAGCCCTCCTCCTGCATCTCCAGAACCAACAGGTCTTCCTCGGCCTCCTCCTCTTCCTCTGAGTAACAAACGGAGATGGTGGGAGCCGAGAACCAGTCCCCCAAAGCAATGCTCAAACTGCCCTGGTGCCACGTAGTGCAGCCCAACTCCACCAATGAATATTATGCACTGAAGATAATGTCCGCAAAGTAATACAGCAAGACAGTAGTTTAGGGCTGCTGCTTTAAATACTTCTGGATCCCAGACGTAGTCTGACAACTAATGGCTGGTTTATCACCTGACTTAAGACCAGTGTTAATGGAGGAAAAGGGCAACAACTTCTGCATCATTTACATATGATTAAAATACCTCCATGTCAGCTGTGGCTCTTGACTCTGAGTCAGAAGGTTGTGGGTTCAAGTCCCGCTCCAGGGACTTGAGCACAAAAATCCAGGCTGACTCTCCAGTGCACTGCTGAGGGAGTGCCGCACTGTCGGAGGTGCCGTCTTTCAGATGAGACATTAAACCGAGGCCCTGTCTGCCCTCTCAGGTGGACGTAAAAGATCCCATGGCCACTATTTTGAAGAAGAGCAGGGGAGTTCTCCCCGGTGTCCTGGGGCCAATATTTATCCCTCAACCAACATCACTAAAACAGATTATCTGATTATTTACTTCATTACTGTTTGTGGAAGCTTGCTGTGCAAATTGCCTGCTGCATTTCCTACATTACAACAGTGACTTCATACTTTGATATTTATGGTAGTTGTGTTTAGTTGACTGAACACAAGATCGGTCCCTGATGGGAATCTGCACATGGCAGCAATTACACTCTACCGTCTGCTCTTGTTTTGTTATTGTTATTCTTTGACGGGAATGTTCTTGAGAGTCTGGAATTCAGAACAGCTCACAGTAACCACACCGAAACGAGTGGCCTTTCGGACATAACGCACGTCATTGGCTGTGAAGCACCTAGGAATGTCCTGAGGTTGTGAAAGGTGCTAAATAAACACAAGTGCTTTCGATCTCTGCCTCTTTCAGCTGGGATCCTCCTGTGCCCCTCCATTTGGAACCCAGGAATGTGCATCATGCGCATACATTACACAAGCATTCAGGCTCTCCGCCCCACTGTCTGTTCAGTTACGCCCCAGGAACTGGCACACATGGGCATCGGAGGGGAGGAAAACTGCCACCAAACACCCACAGAAATCCCCTATTCCGCCATGTACAGGATCTCGATTTAATTGTCAGAAATAGATGGTGACCTTCAGAAAGTTCACTGCCCCCTGCCACCACACCCTTTCACGTCACGTCACGTCATCCTCTGATCAGGATTAATGCAGCTGGTACAGCGTGCCACAGGGACCAGTAATGGGGAGAAGGAGATTATGATAAAATGGCAGCAGGGATTACTTTGAAACAAATCAGGGGTCAATGCAGCGCAAATTGCAACCTCTCTGTGCGCCTTGAAGTTTGGGCAAGTGTTGCAGGCAACACAGCACATTGGATCAATCTTCCCCCTGTTAGAATTGCTTTCCGGCTCAATGCCTCAGCTTCCCAGTGCTGAGATGACACCGATTCATCAGGTGGGTGTTTAATTCACCCACTGTCAATATGTGGAAAGTTTCAGAGACGTACAGCACTCACTCTGCACTATCAACATAGACCGCAGTGTACTTAGTCACATACACCGCGGACAGTCTCTGCCACATCATGATTTGCTAAGCTTCCTCCTCACCTCTTCCTTTCATTTCTTCTTTCACATCACATCACGCACCATCTCTGGCCACTGCCGTTCCCCACAAACACTAGCCCCGGTTCAGTCACATTTTTATGCCCTCAAGTCACAATAAACACGCCCAATGGGGACTGTACCTCCTGTCTATAAACACTCCCATAGAAACATAGAAGATAGGAGCAGGAGTAGGCCATTCGGCCCCTCGAGCCTGCTCCGCCATTCAATGTGATCATGGCTGATCATCCAAATTCAGTACCCTGTCCCTGCCTTCTCCCCATATCCCTTGATCCCTTTAGCCTTAAGAAATATACCCAACTCCTTCTTGAATATATTTAATGAACTGGCCTCCACCGCCCTCTGTGGTAGAGAATTCCACAGGTTCACCACTCTCTGGGTGAAGAAATTCCTCCTCATCTCAGTCCTAAATGGCTTACCCCTTATCCTTAGACTATGACCCCTGGTTCTGGACTCCCTGGCCATCAGGAACATCCTTCCTGTATCTAGTTTGTCCAGGCCTGACAGAATTTTATAGGTTTCGATGAGATCCCCTCTCAATCTTCTGAACTCCAGCGAGTACAAGCCCAATCGACCCAATCTCTCCTCGTACGTCATTCCTGCCATCCCAGGTATTAGCCTGGTGAATCTTCGCTGCACTCCTTCCATGGCAAGAACATCCTTCCTCAGATAAGACGACCAAAACTGCACACAATACTCAAGGTGTGGTCTCACCAAGGCCCTGTACAACTGCAGCAAGACATCCTTGTTCCTGTACTCGAACCCTCTTGCTACGAAGGCCAACATACCATTTGCCTTCTTAACCGCCTGCTGCACCTGCATGCTTACCTTCAGCAACTGGTGTACAAGAACACCCAGGTCTCTTTGCACTTCCCCTTCTCCCAATCTATTGCCATTCAAATAATAATCTGCCTTCCTGTTTTTGCCACCAAAGTGGATAACTTCACATTTATCCACAGTATAGTGCATTTGCCATGTTTCTGCCCAATCACACAACCTGTCCAAATCGTACTGGAGTTTCACAACATCCGCCTCACAGCATACCCTCCCACCCAGCTTTGTGTCGTCTGCAAATTTGGAGATACTACATCCAATTCCCTCGTCCAGATCATTAATATATATTGTGAACAGCTGGGGTCCTAGGACCGATCCTTGCGGTACCCCACTAGTCACTGCCTGCCACTCGGAAAACGACCCGTTTATTCCAACTCTTTGCTTTCTATCTGCCAAACAGTTCTCTATCCAAGTCAATACCTTGCCCCCAATCCCATGTGCCTTAATTTTACAAGCTAATCTCTTATGCGGGACCTTATCGAAAGCCTTCTGAAAGTCCAAATACACCACATCCACTGGTTCTCCCTTATCTATTTTACCAGTTACATCCTCAAAAAATTCCAGTAGATTAGTCAAGCATGATTTACCTTTTGTAAATCCATGTTGACTTTGACCGATCCTGTCACTGCTTTCCAAGTGCTCTGCTATTACATCTTTTATAATGGACTCCAGCATTTTCCCCACTACCGATGTCAGGCTTACTGGTCTATAATTCCACGCTTTTTCTCTACCACCTTTTTTGAATAGTGGGGTAACATTAGCTACCCTCCAATCCATGGGTACTGTTCCAGAGTCTATCGAGTTCTGGAAGATGACCAGCAATGCATCTACTATCTCCAGGGCCACTTCCTTAACTACCCTAGGATGTAGATTATCAGGCCCTGGGGATTTATCGGCCTTCAATCCCGTCAACTTCCCCAACACCATTGCCCTACAAATACTGATTTCTTTCAGTTCCTCCCCCTCATTAGTCCCTATGTTCCCCGACATCTCTGGGAGGTTATTTGTGTCCTCCTGTGTGAAGACAGAACCAAAATATGTATTTAATTGGTCTGTCATTTCTTTGTTCCCCATTATAAATTCCCCAGATTCTGACTGCAAGGGACCTACGCTTGATGTCACCAATCTTTTTATCTTCACATATCTATAAAAGCTTTTACAGTCAGTTTTTATGTTCCGTGCAAGCTTACTTTCATAATCTATTTTCCCCCTCTTAATTAATCCCTTTGTCCTCCTTTGCTGAATCCTAAACTGCTCCCAATCCTCAGGTTTACTGCTTTTTTTGGCCAATTTATATGCCCTCTCTTTGGATCTTATGTTATCCCTAATTTCCCTTGTTAGCCACGGTTGAGTCACCTTTTTTGATTTATTTTTATGCCAAATTCTTATCCCAATGGGGACTGTACCTCCTGTCTACAAACACTCCCAATGGGGACTGTACCTCCTGTCTATAAACACTCCCAATGGGGACTGTACCTCCTGTCAATAAACACTCCCAATGGGACTGTACCCCCTGTCTATAAACACTCCCAATGGGGACTGTACCCCCTGTCTATAAACACTCCCAATGGGGACTGTACCCCCTGTCTATCAACACACCCAATGGGGACTGTACCTCCTGTCTATAAACACTCCCAATGGGGACTGTACCTCCTGTCAATAAACACTCCCAATGGGAATGTACCCCCTGTCTATAAACACTCCCAATGGGGACCGTACCTCCTGTCAATAAACACACCCAATGGGGACTGTACCTCCTGTCTATAAACATACCCAATGGGACTGTACCTCCTGTCTATAAACACTCCCAATGGGGACTGTACCTTCTGTCAATAAACACTCCCAATGGGACTGTACCACCTGTCTATAAACACTCCCAATGGGACTGTACCTCCTGTCTATAAACACTCCCAATGGGGACTGTACCTTCTGTCAATAAACACTCCCAATGGGACTGTACCACCTGTCTATAAACACTCCCAATGGGGACTGTACCTCCTGTTTATAAACACTCCCAATGGGGACTGTACCTTCTGTCAATAAACACTCCCAATGGGACTTTACCCCCTGTCTATAAACACTCCCAATGGGACTGTACCTCCTGTCTATAAACACTCCCAATGGGGACTGTACCCCCTGTCTATAAACACACCCAATGGGACTTTACCCCCTGTCTATAAACACTCCCAATAGGACTGTACCTCCTGTCTATAAACACACCCAATGGGGACTGTACCCCCTGTCTATAAACACACCCAATGGGGACTGTACCTCCTGTCTATAAACACTCCCAATGGGACTGTACCTCCTGTCTATAAACACACCCAATGGGGACTGTACCTCCTGTCTATAAACACACCCAATGGGGACTATACCTCCTGTCTATAAACACACCCAATGGGGACTGTACCTCCTGTCTATAAACACTCCCAATGTGGACTGTACCTCCTGTCTATAAACACCCAATGGGGACTGTACCTCCTGTCTATAAACACTCCCAATGGGGACTGTACCTCCTGTCTATAAACACTCCCAATGGGACTGTACACCCTGTCTATAAACACACCCAATGGGGACTGTAGCTCCTGCCTATAAACACACCCAATGGGGACTGTACCTCCTGTATATAAACACACCCAATGGGGACTGTACCTCCTGTCTATACACACTCCCAATATGGACTGTACCTCCTGTCTATAAACACACCCAATGGGGACTGTACCTCCTGTCTATAAACACACCCAATGGGGACTGTACCTCCTGTCTATAAACACACCCAATGGGGACTGTACCTCCTGTCTATAAACACTCCCAATGGCACTGTACACCCTGCCTATAAACACACCCAATGGGGACTGTAGCTCCTGTCTATAAACACACCCAATGTGGACTGTACCTCCTGCTATAAACACTCCCAATGGGACTGTACCTCCTGTCTATAAACACACCCAATGGGGACTGTACCTCCTGTCTATAAACACTCCCAATGGGACTGTACCTCCTGTCTATAAACACTCCCAATGGGGACTGTACCTCCTGTCTATAAACACTCCCAATGGCGACTGTACCTCCTGTCTATAAACACTCCCAATGGGGACTGTACCTCTTGTCTATAAACACACCCAATGAAGACTGTAACTCCTGTCTATAAACACTCCCAATGGAAACTGTACCTCCTGTCTATAAACACTCCCAATGGGGACTGTACCTCCTGTCTATAAACACTCCCAATGGGGACGGTACCTCCTGTTTATAAACACTCCCAATGGGGACAAAACCTCCTGTCCATAAACACACCCAATGGAACTGTACCTCCTGTCTATAAACACTCCCAATGGGACTGTACCTCCTGTCTATAAACACTCCCAATGGGAACTGTACCCCATCTATAAACACTCCCAATGGGGACTGTACCTCCTGTCTATAAACACTCCCAATGGGTACTGTACCTCCTGTCTATAAACACACGCAATGGGACTGTACCTCCTGTCTATAAACACACCCAAGGGGGACTGTACCTCCTGTCTATAAACACTCCCAATGGGGACTGTACCTCCTGTCTATAAACACTCCCAATGGGGACTGTACCTCCTGTCTATAAACACTCCCAATGGGGACTGTACCTCCTGTCTATACACACTCCCAATGGGGACTGTACCCCGTCTATAAACACTCCCAATGGGGACTGTACCTCCTGTCTATAAACACTCCCAATGGGGACTGTACCTCCGGTCTATAAACACACTCAATGGGACTGTACCTCCTGTCTATAAACACACCCAATGGGACTGTACCTCCTGTCTATAATCACTCCCAATGGGGACTGTACCCTGTCTATAAACACTCCCAATGGGGACTGTACCTCCTGTCTATAAACACTCCCAATGGGACTGTACCTCCTGTCTATAATCACTCCCAATGGGGACTGTACCCTGTCTATAAACACTCCCAATGGGGACTGTACCCCGTCTATAAATACTCCCAATGGGACTGTACCTCCTGTCTATAAACACTCCCAATGGGAACTGTACCTCCTGTCTATAAACACTCCCAATGGGGGCTGTACCTCCTGTCTATAAACACTCCCAATGGGGACCGTACCTCCTGTCTATAAACACACTCAATGGGACTGTACCTCCTGTCTATAAACACTCCCAATGAGACTGTACCTCCTGTCTATAAACACTCCCAATGGGACTGTACCTCCTGTCTATAAACACTCCCAATGGGGACTGTACCCCGTCTATAAACACTCCCAATGGTTACTGTACCCCGTCTATAAACTCTCCCAATGGGACTGTACCCCGTCTATAAACACTCCCAATGGTTACTGTACCCCGTCTATAAACTCTCCCAATGGGACTGTACCCCGTCTATAAACACTCCCAATGGGGACTGTACCCCGTCTATAAACACTCCCAATCGTGACTGTACCCCGTCTATAAACACTCCCAATGGGACTGTACCTCCTGTCTATAAACACTCCCAATGGGACTGTACCTCCTGTCTATAAACACTCCCAATGGGGACTGTACCTCCTGTCTATAAACACTCCCAATGGGGACTGTAGCTCCTGTCTATAAACACTCCCAATGGGGACTGTACCTCCTGTCTATAAACACTCCCAATGGGGACTGTACCCCATCTATAAACACTCCCAATGGGATTGTACCCCGTCTATAAACACTCCCAATGGGACTGTACCTCCTGTCTATAAACACTCCCAATGGGGACTGTACCCCGTCTATAAACACTCCCAATGGGGACTGTACCTCCGGTCTATAAACACTCCCAATGGGGACTGTACCCCGTCTATAAACACTGCCAATGGGACTGTACCTCCTGTCTATAAACACTACCAATGGGGACTGTACCCCGTCTATAAACACTCCCAATGGGACTGTACCTCCTGTCTATAAACACTCCCAATGGGGACTGTACCCCATCTATAAACACTCCCAATGGGACTGTACCCCGTCTATAAACACTCCCAATGGGACTGTACCTCCTGTCTATAAACACTCCCAATGGGGACTGTACCCCTTCTATAAACACTCCTAATGGGACTGTACCTCCTGTCTATAAACACTCCCAATGGGGACTGTACCCCTTCTATAAACACTCCCAATGGGACTGTACCTCCTGTCTATAAACACTCCCAATGGGAACTGTACCTCCTGTCTATAAACATTTCCAATGGGACTGTACCTCCTGTCTATAAACACTCCCAATGGGGACTGTACCTCCTGTCTATAAACACTCCCAATGGGGACTGTACCCCATCTATAAACACTCCCAATGGGACTGTACCTCCTGTCTATAAACACTCCCAATGGGGACTGTACCCCGTCTATAAACACTCCCAATGGGACTGTACCTCCTGTCTATAAACACTCCCAATGGGGACTGTACCCCGTCTATAAACACTCCTAATGGGGACTGTAGCCCGTCTATAAACACTCCCAATGGGGACTGTACCCCCTGTCTATAAACACACCCAATGGGGACTGTAGCTCCTGTCTATAAACACTCCCAATGGGGACTGTACCTCCTGTCTATAAACACTCCCAATGGGGACTGTACTTTCTGTCTATAAACACTCCCAATGGGGACTGTACCTCCTGTCTATAAACACTCCCAATGGGGACTGTACCTCCTGTCTATAAACACTCCCAATGGGGACAGTACCTCCGGTCTATAAACACTCCCAATGGGAACTGTAGCCTGTCTATAAACACTCCCAATGGGGACTGTACCTCCGGTCTATAAACACTCCCAATGGGACTGTTCCTCCTGTCTATAAACACTCCCAATGGGACTGTACCTCCTGTCTATAAACACTCCCAATGGGGACTGTACCTTCTGTCTATAAACACACCCAATGGGGACTGTACCTTCTGTCTATAAACACTCCCAATGGGGACTGTACCCCGTCTATAAACACTCCCAATGGGAACTGTACCTCCTGTCTATAAACACTCCCAATGGGGACTGTACCCCCTGTCTATAAACACTCCCAATGGGGACTGTACCCCATCTATAAACACTCCCAATGGTGACTGTACCCCCTGTCTATAAACACTCCCAATGGGACTGTACCTCCTGTCTATAAACACTCCCAATGGGGACTGTACCCCTTCTATAAACACTCCCAATGGGACTGTACCTCCTGTCTATAAACACTCCCAATGGGAACTGTACCTCCTGTCTATAAACACTTCCAATGGGACTGTACCTCCTGTCTATAAACACTCCCAATGGGGACTGTACCTCCTGTCTATAAACACTCCCAATGGGGACTGTACCCCATCTATAAACACTCCCAGTGGGACTGTACCTCCTGTCTATAAACACTCCCAATGGGGACTGTACCCCGTCTATAAACACTCCCAATGGGACTGTACCTCCTGTCTATAAACACTCCCAATGGGGACTGTACCCCGTCTATAAACACTCCTAATGGGGACTGTAGCCCGTCTATAAACACTCCCAATGGGGACTGTACCCCCTGTCTATAAACACACCCAATGGGGACTGTAGCTCCTGTCTATAAACACTCCCAATGGGGACTGTACCTCCTGTCTATAAACACTCCCAATGGGGACTGTACCTTCTGTCTATAAACACTCCCAATGGGGACTGTACCTCCTGTCTATAAACACTCCCAATGGGGACTGTACCTTCTGTCTATAAACACTCCCAATGGGGACTGTAGCCTGTCTATAAACACTCCCAATGGGGACTGTACCTCCTGTCTATAAACACTCCCAATGGGACTGTACCTGTCTATAAACACTCCCAATGGGGACTGTACCCCCTGTCTATAAACACTCCCAATGGGGACTGTACCTCCTGTCTATAAACACACCCAATGGGGACTGTAACTCCTGTCTATAAACACTCCCAATGGGACTGTACCCCCTGTCTATAAACACTCCCAATGGGAACTGTACCCCCTGTCTATAAACACTCCCAATGGGGACTGTACCCCATCTATAAACACTCCCAATGGGAACTGTACCCCCTGTCTATAAACACTCCCAATGGGGACTGTACCCCATCTATAAACACTCCCAATGGGGACTGTACCCCCTGTCTATAAACACTCCCAATGGGGACTGTACCTCCTGTCTATAAACACTCCCAATGGGACTGTACCCCCTGTCTATAAACACTCCCAATGGGAACTGTACCCCCTGTCTATAAACACTCCCAATGGGACTGTACCCCCTGTCTATAAACACTCCCAATGGGAACTGTACCCCGTCTATAAACACTCCCAATGGGGACTGTACCCCGTCTATAAACACTCCCAATGGGACTGTACCCCCTGTCTATAAACACTCCCAATGGGGACTGTACCCCATCTATAAACGCTCCCAATGGGGACTGTACCCCATCTATAAACGCTCCCAATGGGGACTGTACCCCCTGTCTATAAACACTCCCAATGGGGACTGTACCCCATCTATAAACGCTCCCAATGGGGACTGTACCCCATCTATAAACGCTCCCAATGGGGACTGTACCCCATCTATAAACGCTCCCAATGGGGACTGTACCCCCTGTCTATAAACACTCCCAATGGGGACTGTACCCCATCTATAAACGCTCCCAATGGGGACTGTACCCCATCTATAAACACTCCCAATGGGGACTGTACCTCCTGTCTATAAACACTCCCAATGGGGACTGTACCCCCTGTCTATAAACACTCCCAATGGGGACTGTACCTCCTGTCTATAAACACTCCCAATGGGGACTGTACCTCCTGTCTATAAACACTCCCAATGGGACTGTACCTCCTGTCTATAAACACTCCCAATGGGGACTGTACCCTGTCTATAAACACTCCCAATGGGACTGTACCCCCTGTCTATAAACACTCCCAATGGGGACTGTACCCCCTGCCCGACACTCACCCAATGGGGACTGTACCTCCTGTCTATAAACACTCCCAATGGGGACTGTACCCTGTCTATAAACACTCCCAATGGGGACTGTACCTCCTGTCTATAAACACTCCCAATGGGACTGTACCCCGTCTATAAACACTCCCAATGGGGACTGTACCCCATCTATAAACACTCCCAATGGGGACTGTACCCTGTCTATAAACACTCCCAATGGGACTGTACCTCCTGTCTATAAACACTCCCAATGGGGACTGTACCCCCCGTCTATAAACACTCCCAATGGGGACTGTACCTCCTGTCTATAAACACTCCCAATGGGGACTGTACCTCCTGTCTATAAACACTCCCAATGGGGACTGTACCTCCTGTCTATAAACACTCCCAATGGGGACTGTACCTCCTGTCTATAAACACTCCCAATGGGGACTGTACCTCCTGTCTATAAACACTCCCAATGGGGACTGTACCCTGTCTATAAACACTCCCAATGGGGACTGTACCCCCTGTCCGACACTCACCCAATGGGGACTGTACCCCCTGTCCGACACTCACCCAATGGGGACTGTACCCCCTGTCCGACACTCACCCAATGGGACTGTACCTCCTGTCCGACACTCACCCAATGGGGACTGTACCTCCTGTCCGACACTCACCCAATGGGACTGTACCCCCTGTCCGACACTCACCCAATGGGGACTGTACCCCCTGTCCGACACTCACCCAATGGGACTGTACCCCCTGTCCGACACTCACCCAATGGGGACTGTACCCCCTGTCCGACACTCACCCAATGGGGACTGTACCTCCTGTCCGACACTCACCCAATGGGGACTGTACACCCTGTCCGACACTCACCCAATGGGGACTGTACCTCCTGTCCGACACTCACCCAATAGGGACTGTACCCCCTGTCCGACACTCACCCAATGGGGACTGTACCCCCTGTCCGACACTCACCCAATGGGGACTGTACCCCCTGTCCGACACTCACCCAATGGGGACTGTACCCCCTGTCCGACACTCACCCAATGGGGACTGTACCTCCTGTCCGACACTCACCCAATGGGGACTGTACCCCGTGTCCGACACTCACCCAATGGGGACTGTACCCCCTGTCCGACGCTCACCCAATGGGGACTGTACCCCCTGTCCGACACTCACCCAATGGGGACTGTACCTCCTGTCCGACACTCACCCAATGGGGACTGTACCCCCTCTCCGACACTCACCCAATGGGGACTGTACCCCCTGTCCGACACTCACCCAATGGGGACTGTACCTCCTGTCCGACACTCACCCAATGGGGACTGTACCCCGTGTCCGACACTCACCCAATGGGGACTGTACCCCCTGTCCGACACTCACCCAATGGGGACTGTACCCCCTGTCCGACACTCACCCAATGGGGACTGTACCTCCTGTCCGACACTCACCCAATGGGGACTGTACCACCTGTCCGACACTCACCCAATGGGACTGTACCCCCTGTCCAACACTCACCCAATGGGGACTGTACCCCCTGTCCGACACTCACCCAATGGGGACTGTACCCCCTGTCTATAAACACTCCCAATGGGGACTGTACCCCCTGTCTATAAACACACCCAATGGGGACTGTACCCCCTGTCCGACACTCCCAATGGGGACTGTACCCCCTGTCTATAAACACTCCCAATGGGGACTGTACCTCCTGTCTATAAACACTCCCAATGGGGACTGTACCCCCTGTCCGACACTCCCAATGGGGACTGTACCTCCTGTCCGACACTCACCCAATGGGGACTGTACCCCCTGTCCGACACTCACCCAATGGGGACTGTACCCCCTGTCTATAAACACTCCCAATGGGGACTGTACCCCCTGTCCGACACTCACCCAATGGGGACTGTACCCCCTGTCCGACACTCACCCAATGGGGACTGTACCCCCTGTCCGACACTCACCCAATGGGGACTGTACCCCCTGTCCGACACTCACCCAATGGGGACTGTACCTCCTGTCCGACACTCACCCAATGGGGACTGTACCTCCTGTCCGACACTCACCCAATGGGGACTGTACCCCGTGTCCGACACTCACCCAATGGGGACTGTACCCCCTGTCCGACACTCACCCAATGGGGACTGTACCCCCTGTCTGACACTCACCCAATGGGGACTGTACCTCCTGTCCGACACTCACCCAATGGGGACTGTACCCCCTGTCCGACACTCACCCAATGGGGACTGTACCCCCTGTCTATAAACACTCCCAATGGGGACTGTACCCCCTGTCTATAAACACTCCCAATGGGGACTGTACCCCCTGTCCGACACTCCCAATGGGGACTGTACCCCCTGTCTATAAACACTCCCAATGGGGACTGTACCTCCTGTCTATAAACACTCCCAATGGGGACTGTACCCCCTGTCCGACACTCCCAATGGGGACTGTACCTCCTGTCCGACACTCACCCAATGGGGACTGTACCCCCTGTCCGACACTCACCCAATGGGGACTGTACCCCCTGTCCGACACTCACCCAATGGGGACTGTACCCCCTGTCTATAAACACTCCCAATGGGGACTGAACCCCCTGTCCAACACTCACCCAATGGGGACTGTACCCCCTGTCCGACACTCACCCAATGGGGACTGTACCCCCTGTCCGACACTCACCCAATGGGTCTGTAGCTCCAAGTGGAAAGCAGAGCATAGTTTTTAATAAAAGTCCATGCTTGGAACAAGAAAATGTCCCTGATCCAATTAACATTCAGTCTTCCACACAGCCTCTGTAAACAACCTATCGTGGTGTATGTCTCAAGGGTTAAGGGATTAGTTTCTCAGGATCATTAACTGCCAAATTAATTAAACAGGATCCAGCTACCTTTCTGTCACCGGCAATGTTCATCCCATTTAGCAATTGCTTCCCCTCAAACAGGTCAAGGACTGAACCTTGATGTGGTCCCAACAACTTGTTTAATATCTCTAGTAGCTCGCCAAAGACAACAGCCCCATCTATGTAAACGTAACAAATCAAACAATCAGTAAAGTTCAGAATTACGACACAGTATCCGTTACAAACGGTACAGCCACTGTACAAAACATAACTCAAATCAGCGTCACAGTCGCACACTTTTAGCTTGGTTGAACTCACCAGAGCTTCCATACTATTCTGAGCGCGACACTGTTTAGGATAGTCAGCCTTGTCCTGCTTATTTTGTAGAATAGCATGTCAGCCTCATACTGTTCCTGTTTCAGTCTGTTCCCTGGACCAAGTTAATATTGAAAACATACAATGTCTGGAAACTGTTGAACTATTAAATCACTGCAGGTGGCTCCTTCTCTGCGGTTCACTGGCTGCAGTTCTCTTTCGGGTCTCGCTGGCTCTCCCTTTCTGTCTTTCTCAATTTCTTGTTCTTCACTCCTGTTTTGAAATGCTGCACCTCCACTGCATTTCCCTCCCTCCCAGTGTCAGTAAACCAGTCAGGAGCACGATCAGCACTGAGAAACCACCTGGCTCCTTAGGGCACTTAAAAAATAATAATAGGATTTGGGCAGAGTCAACACGAATTTATGAAAGGGAAATCATGTTTGACAAATCTGTTAGAGTTTTTTGAGGTTGTAACTAGCAGAATAGATAAGGGGGAACCAGTGGATGTGGTGTATTTGGATTTTCAGAAGGCATTCGATAAGGTGCCACACAAGAGGTTATTAAACAAAATTAGGGCTCGTGGGATTGGGGTAATATACTAGCATGGATTGACGATCGGTTAATGGACAGAAAACAGAGAGTAGGAATAAACAGGTCATTTTTGGGTTGGCAGGCTGTAACTAGTGGGGTACCGCAAGGATCAGTGCTTGGACCTCAGCTATTCACAATCTACATCAATGATTTGGAGGAGGGGACCAAATGTAATATATCCAAGTTTGCTGATGATACAAAGCTGGGTGGGAATGTAAGTTGTGAGGAGGATGCAAGGAGGCTTCAAGGGGATATAGACAGGCTAAGTGAGTGGGCAAGAACATGGCAAATGGAATATAATGTGGAGAAATCTGAAGTTATCCACTTTGGTAGGAAAAATAGAAAAGCAGAGTATTTTTTAAATGGTGAGAGATTGGGAAATGTTGGTGTTCAGAGGGACCTGGGTGTCCTTGTACACGAATCACTGAAAGTTAACATGCAGGTACAGCAAGCAATTAGGAAAGCAAATGGTATATTGGCCTTTATTACAAGAGGATTTGAGTATAAGAGTAAAGGCATCTTACTGCAATTATATAGGGCCCTGGTGAGACCACACCTGGAGTATTGTGGACAGTTTTGGTCTCCTTACCTAAGGAAGGATATACTTGCCATAGAGGGAGTGCAACGACGGTTCACCAGACTGGTTCCTGGGATGGGGGGATTGTCCTATGAGGACAGATTGAGTAGACTAGGCCTATATTCTCTAGGGTTTAGAAGAATGAGAGGTGATCTCATTGAAACATACAAAATTCTTACAGGGCTTGACAGGGTAGATGCAGGGAGGATGTTTCCCCTGGCTGGGAAGTCTAGAACCAGGGGTCACAGTCTCAGAATAAGGGGTCAGCCATTTAGGACTGAGATGAGGAGACATTTCTTCACTCAGAGGGTGGTGAATCTATGGAATTCTCTACCCCAGAGGGTTGTGGAGGCTCAGTCGTTGAGCATATTCAAGACAGAGATCGATAGATTTTTGAATATTAAGGGGATCAAGGGATATGGGGATAGTGCAGGAAAGTGGAGATGAGGTAGAAGATCAGCCATGATCTTATTGAATGGCAGAGCAGGCTCGAGGGGCTGAAAGGCCGACTCCTGCTCCTATTCCATATGTTCTTACGTTCTTAATGGTTTTCTTTGCCTCACGTCTCAATAACACCTTACATGTAGTCGATTCAGCTTCAAGGCGCTAACGTAAAAAATATTCTTTTGAGAGACTTGGGGGGCAAAATTGGGTCGCACCCCCTTTGGGGCGCTAACTTCGCCAGGGCGCTACTTTTAGCGCCCCGGATCAGTTAGCGCCTCCGCTCCCGAAATTCACTGGTAGCGCCCCAAGAGGGAGGCGGGCCGCTACTGGAAGTGCCCCACCTCCCTCTTAGGGCGCTGCGAGTGAATATGGCAGCGCTACGTGCCGCAGTGCAATGGCACATCGTGCCGCGGTACTGGAGGCCTTCCTCCCCTTATTCAAGGGGAGGGGCCTAGCGCAGCGTGACCCGGGGCCCAGCTGGGCCACCAGGGATCGGGAGTGCCAGGAGAAGAGCTCGGCAGTCAAGAGGAGTGCCGGGCTCACGGAGCGCAGCCGGCATCCCATGGGAGGGCTTCACAGGACAGCAATGGGGGCAGGTGCTGGCAGGCGGCCAGCAACAAAAATGGCCGCCTGGCACCTCCCCTTTAATTGGCACCGCCCCAGCCGCAGGTCGGCCCCCTTGACCCTGTTGGACATAGCGTCCGGCGGTAAGTCAGGGGGCGCTACCGAAGATCGTGGCCGGGGCACGAGGCGGGGCGCTGCGCACGGCGATGACATCATTGCCGGAGGCGCAGTGTTGCGGGATGCTAACGGTTACCGCCACCGCTAATCTCCCGCAAAAGCGTTGGCGGCGCTGCGCCCGGACGCTAGTTGCTTTGCGCCACGTTGGCGCCCTCTTAGGCCGCTAACGGGAGGCGCAAATCAACCAAATATTTCCCCCTTGTTCTTCCTTCGGATTTGTGATGTCCTCCGTAAACTGAGATAAAAACCTTAAAAGTACCTGAGTTTAGATAGCAAAGATTATCCCTGGCAATTTGCAACCCATCATTCACTGATCACCAGAGTTGCAGTTTGCTCTAAAGCTAAACACGCACATCTGTCCAAGTAGCAATCTCTGAATGGTTCCCTACTTCTGCACTGAATTATTATAGAAATTGGAGCACAGGAGGAGGCCATTTGGCCCATCGTGCTAGCTCTTCAACTGAGCTTATCTGCTCTAACCCCATTTCTCCACCCTTTACCCCATATCCATTTTTATTCTCATTTTTCAAATACTTATTCAATTCCATTTTAAATGAGTTTATTGTCTGCTGCCTCGTTCACAACTTGAGGTAAACATTCCAGTTAGCACGTCGTGTACCACTGTCCCAGGATTCCAAAAACACTCCAGTCCCAGATTCCAATTTCCTGGTGGAATTCTCAGATTTATTATTTCACCGTAAAAGACGGGCGCACTGAATTTTAATCAGCTCAGTTTCCAAGACTCACCATCTCCTACCGTTATTGACTGACTGAGTGCGTGCAAGCAAGGGTTCTCAGCCTGACTGAACCTTAACTTTCCAAAGCCTTGCGAGGGTCAACCGGTTGGTTAGTGCTTGAGTGGCCTTTAACCTCTGTCAGCAACCATGTGACTTCTAACATTTCAGAGAGACACGGGGGCGGGGAGAAATTGTTCACTGCCAAGAATGCGAAATGGGCTCGGAGTGAATCCACAACCGGCTATAAACAATTCGCTCTGTAGCCGATTCGCTATGAGCCTGTTTTGCCCTAATGGCGGTGACCAGTTTCACCCCCATCAAACTGCCAGGATTGGCTTTACCCTGCCCACCAGAAACATGCTCGCCCACATGGCATCACCTGAGGTGGGAGGAGGGGCCTTGTTTTATATTTAAGGAGGGTTCTTGGCTCTATTCCCAATCCTTACTTCCACCAACACTAGGCTGGAAGGTTTACAAGGCTGCAGCTGTGTGGAAGGACCCGGTTTGGGACATTGTTCTACGTTAAAGGCACTGTATAAATGGAAGGTGTTGCCGTTGTCTTTGGCACGTCAAGAAGCAATGGAGGTCTGAAATGTCGAGCGGAGGATTAACATTGGGGGCTTCTTCAGAGCCAAGTGCCCCCAGATCCTCAGAGACTATTGTTGATAAACGGTCAGCTCAGATGAAGACAAGGAATCATCGGCTCCTTGGAGGGAAGCCAAAGAGGGAGGGCATGCAGGCTTTATATGGAGGGAGGCGGCTCAGTGAGTGACACCTCCACCACCCCACACCCTGTAGGACAAGGTCTAATGACCTCATGGGATTGGCCGCAGTAAGTCAGGCACGAGTACCACTGACCATCCTGAAGCACAGTTAGATTCACCTTAACAGCTGCTTCATCAAGGACCTTCCCTTCATCATATGACCTTCCCTCCATCATAAGGTCAGAAATGGGGATGCTCGCTGATGACTGCACAGTGTTTAGTGCCATTCACAACTCCTCAAATAATGAAGCAGTCCATGCCCGTATGCAACAAGACCTGAACGACATTCAGGCATGGGCTGATAAGTGGCAGGTAACATTCGCGCCACACAAGTGCCAGGCAATGACTGTCTCCAACAATGGTGTGGAGAGAGAAACAGAGTTAACGTATCAGGTCTGGGACCCTTCATCAGAACAGTTCTGATGAAGGGTCCCAGACCTGAAACGTTAACTCTGTTTCTCTCTCCACGGATGCTGCCTGGCCTGCTGAGTATTTCCAGCATTTTCTGCTGTTATTTCAGATTTCCAGCATCCGCAGTATTTTGCAATTATAATGGTGTGGAGATGCCGGTGTTGGACTGGGGTGGACAAATGTAAGAAGTCACACAACATCAGGTTATAGTCCAACAGTTTTATTTGAAATCACAAGCTTTCGGAGCGCTGCTCCTTCGTCAGGTGAAGTGGAGAGATGCATAAAGACACAGCTTATATAGTCAGAGAATAATGCCAGATGATTACAGGTAATCTTTCTAACTGCCATTTATCACACCTCGGCAGAGAGATAATCACAGCAATCAAAGGTGTGAATGGTGTCCAAACAGGTCAGTCAGGAAAACATTACATCAAAGAACAATGAGGTGGGGTCACAAGGGGTCAAATGTTGCAGATGCTGGGGTCTGTATGAAAAACAAAAAACAGACAAAAAAACATTTTTTTTGCTGGAAATCACAGCAGGTCCGGCCGCATCTGTGTAGAGAGAACCAGCCAATGACAACTCGAGTCTGGATGACCCTACGTCAGGTGGGGTTACATGTAGCGTGACATGAACCCAAGATCCCGGTTGAGGCCGTCCTCATGATCCAGACCTTCAAAGCATCCTATCATCCCACGTACTCCCCGCGTGGGAGACTTCTACTGCCTCCCAAAGATACACAAAGCCAACACACCCGGACGTCCTATCGTTTCAGGCAACGGAACCCTGTGTGAGAACCTCTCTGGATACGTCGAGGGCATCCTGAAACCCATCGTACAGGGAACCCCCAGCTTCTGTCGCGACACTACAGACTTCTTACAGAAACTCAGCACCCACGGACCAGTTGAACCAGGAACACTCCTCGCCACGATGGACGTCTCGGCACTCTACACCAGTATCCCCCACGATGACGGCATCGCTGCGACAGCCTCAGTACTCAACACCAACAACAGCCAATCTCCAGACGCCATCCTACAACTCATCCGCTTCATCCTTGACCACAATGTCTTCACCTTCGACAACCAGTTCTTTACCCAAACACACGGAACAGCCATGGGGACCAAATTCGCACCCCAATACGCCAACATCTTCATGCACAAGTTCGAGCAAGACTTCTTCGCTGCACAGGACCTCCAACCAATGCTATACATCAGATACATCGACGACATTTTCTTCCTATGGACCCACGGCGAAGAATCACTGAAAAGGCTACACGATAACATCAACAAGTTCCATCCCACCATCAAACTCACCATGCACTACTCCTCAGAATCGGTTTCATTGTTGGACACACGAATCTCCATCAAAGACGGACACCTCAGCACTTCACTCTACCGCAAGCCCACGGACAACCTCAGGATGCTCCACTTCTCCAGCTTCCACTCTAACCACGTTAAAGAAGCTATCCCCTATGGACAAGCCCTGCGAATACACAGGATCTGCTCAGACGAGGAGGAACGCGATGGACACCTACAGACGCTGAAAGATGCCCTCGTAAGAACGGGATATGACGCTCGACTCGTCGATCGACAGTTCCGACGGGCCACAGCAAAAAATCGCATAGACCTCCTCAGAAGACAAACACGGGACACAACCAACAGAGTACCCTTCGTCGTCCAGTACTTCCCCGGAGCAGAGAAACTACGCCATGCTCTTCGCAGCCTTCAACATGTCATTGATGACGACGAACCTCGCTAAGGCCATCCCCACGCCTCCACTACTCGCCTTCAAACAGCCGCCTAACCTCAAACAGACCATCGTTCGCAGCAAATTACCCAGCTTTCAGGAGAACAGCGACCACGACACCACACAACCCTGCCACGGCAACCTCTGCAAGACATGCCAGATCATCAACACAGATACCATCATCACACATGAGGACACCACCCACCAGGTACATGGTACATACTCATGTGACTCGGCCAATGTTGTCTACCTCATACGTTGCAGGAAAGGATGCCCTGGAGCATGGTACATCGGCGAGACCATGCAGGCACTGTGACAACGGATGAACGGACACCGCGCAACAATCGCCAGGCAGGAGTGCTCCCTCCCAGTTGGGGAACACTTCAGCAGTCAAGGACATTCAGCCTCCGATCTTTGGGTAAGCATTCTCCAAGGCGGCATTCGAGGCACACGACAACACAAAATCGTAGAGCAGAAACTGATAGCCAAGTTCCGCACTCATGAGGACGGCCTCAACCGGGATCTTGGGTTCATGCCACGCTACATGTAACCCCACCTGACGTAGGGTCATCCAGACTCGAGTCGTCGTTGGCTGGTTCTCTCTACACAGATGCGGCCAGACCTGCTGTGATTTCCAGCAAAAAAAATGTTTTTTTGTCTGTTTTTTGTTTTTCATACAGACCCCAGCATCTGCAACATTTGACCCCTTGTGACCCCACCTCATTGTTCTTTGATGTAATGTTTTCCTGACTGACCTGTTTGGACACCATTCACACCTTTGATTGCTGTGATTATCTCGCTGCTGAGGTGTGATAAATGGCAGTTAGAAAGATTACCTGTAATCATCTGGCATTATTCTCTGACTATATAAGCTGTGTCTTTATGCATCTCTCCACTTCACCTGACGAAGGAGCAGTGCTCCGAAAGCTTGTGATTTCAAATAAAACTGTTGGACTATAACCTGGTGTTGTGTGACTTCTTACATTTGTCTCCAACAAGCGAGTGTCTAACCGCCGCCCCTTGACATTCAATGGCATTACCATCGCCGAATCCCCCACCATCAACATCCTGGGGGTCACCATTGACCAGAAACTTAACTGGACCAGCCACGTAAGTACTGTGGCAACAAAAGCAGGTCAGAGGCTGTGTATTCTGCGGCGAGTGTCTCACCTCTTGACTCCCCAAAGCCTTTCCACCATCTACAAGGCACAAGTAAGGAATGTGATGGAATACTCTCCACTTGCCTGGATGAGTACAGCGCCAACAACACTCAGGAAGCTCGACTCCATCCAGGGCAAAGCAGCTCGCTTGATTGGCACCCCATCCACCACCTTAAACATTCACTCCCTCCACCACCGGCGTACCATGACTGCAGTGTGTACCATCTACAAGATGCGCTACAGCAACTCGCCAAGGCTTCTTCGGCAGCACCTCCCAAACCCACACCCTCTACTACCTAGAAGGACAAGGGCAGCAGACGCATGGGAACACCACCACCTCCATGTTCCCCTCCAAGTCATACACCATCCTGGCTTAGAAGTATACCGGCTGATCCTTCATCGTCGTTGGGTCAAACTCCTGGAACTCCCTCCCTAACAGCACTGTGGGAGTCCCTTCACCACATGGACTGCAATGGTTCAAGAAGGCGGCTCACCACCACCTTCTCAAGGGCAATTAGGGATGGGCAATAAATGCTGGCCTTGCCAGCGACACCCACATCCCATGAACGAATAAAAAAGAAAACACCATGCCCTCACCAGTAAGGGAATTAGACAGGGTAAACAGAAGCAGGCTGTTTGCAGTAGCTGAGGGGGTCTAGAACACAACAACAACTTGCATTTATATAGCACCTTTACGATAGTAAAACGTCCCAAGATGCTTCACAGGAGCGTTACCAGACAAAATCTGACACCGAGCCACATAAGGAGATATTAGGATAGGTGACCAAAAGCTTGGTCAAAGAGGTAGGTTTTAAGCAGCGACTTAAAAGAGGAGAGAGGTGGAGAGGTTTAGAGAGGGAATTACAGAGATTAGGGCCTAGACAGCTGAAGGCACAGCCACCAATGGTGGGGCAAAGGAAATCAGGGATGCTCAAGAAGCCAGAATTGGAGAAGCGCAGGGATCTCGGAGGATTGTCGGGCTGGAGGAGGTTGCAAAAACAAATTCTACAAATGTGTAATCGCTAAAACTGTTTTTCTCCCTCTCTCTCCTGCTCACACACAGGCAGATTCAATGTTTAAAAATATGCATAGCCTCTCTGTTTTAACAAAAATCTCCATTGTAAAGTTTACCTGAGTAAGGTTTTTGAAATCCGTCCTCTAGCTGTTTTCAAATAATTTTGAGAAACAGCTAAGCAGAAACTGCTTGAAGCTAAAGAAAGACCTTAAAGCAGCTCATCTACTGAAAGGTGCTGATGTGTCCTGGGGAAACTGGTACGCTGCACATGTTCAGGGTGTACAGTCTAAATGCATCTCGTGTCACAACTCTGCGGCAAAAATATCTCGTCCAAGCCCAGACTTGTGGGAGAGACTGAGGTCTTCAAGTAAAAAAATGAATTGAAACAGTAAAAGGCACGAGAACATTTAGTGGATACGTGTAATCATGTTATTGCAAAATATGCTATTTTGGGGGTTTTTTTTGCTTTAATTAAACCCTCATTTTTGGATATTACAAATTTGAATTCATGAGGGAAAAAATGGCATGTAAAAATATTTTCAGAAAGCATTTTGAAGGATGTGTGGGAAACAAAGATGGATTTGAGTACCCTGCATAACAGTCATTAAAGTAATGGGTGTTATGTGACAGGCAAGGTGTGACACCTCAGCAGAGAGGTGTGATAAATGGCAGTTAGAAAGATTACCTGTAAACATCTGACATTATTCTCTGACTATATAAGCTGTGTTTTTATGCATCTCTCCACTTCACCTGATGAAGGAGCAGAGCTCCGAAAGCTTGTGATTTCAAATAAAGCTGTTGGACTATAACCTGGTGTTGTGTGATTTCTTACATTTGTCCACCCCAGTCCAACACCGGCATCTCCACACCATTAAAAGACCAATCACAGCACCACCTATAGGTGTTACTGGTAACTGCAAAAGAAGTGATCACTTTTAGAAGGAGATTCCCCATAGGAGCTGGTTTATATGGAGAGTTTTCAGTGGATTGCACGCAGCATGTACTGAATTTAATATATAGGTTGCTTCGTAGAGTTAGTAACCTGTCTTTAATTAGAATGTAAATGGGCATAAAACACAAACTCAGGAACTAGTGATCTACTGACCCTCTCCAACTGTTCCTGTAAGCATTTTCTCATGGTCTCTGGGCAGTTATCAAGCTTGCTCTTCAACTCACAGTACATCTCTTGCAGCCTCTCTACTTTTTCTCTCTCAGTTTTCAAATGTGTTTTTCCCTGAAAAGCAGAGCACAGAAATAACAAAAAGGAAAGGTGACTTAGAATGAGTCCGTGCGCGCAGTGGGTACAGTGCCCGCGTCCTGGGGCTCGAAGGCAGCGCTAAAACCAGCAGCTCTGTTATCGGGCTGAAAGGGGGGGAGACGTCTTTTGCCGAACTTGCTAACAAAGGACACATTTCATAGGAACAGGAGGAGGCCATTCAGCCCCTCGAGCCTGTTTCACCATTCAATCAGATCATGGCTGATCTGTATTGTAACTCCATCTACCCGTCTTGGTTCCATATCCCTTAATAACCTTATCTAAAAAAAATCTGTTAATCTCAGTTTTGAAATGTTCAATTGACCCCCATTTTGGGGGAGAGTGTTCCAGATTTCCACTACCCTTTGTGTGAAGAAGTGCTTCCTGACATCACCCCTGAACAGACTGGCTCTAATTTTAAGGGAATAGAAACATAGAAACATCAAATATAGGAGCAGGAGTAGGCCATTCGGCCCCTCGAGCCTGCTCCGCCATTCAATGAGATCATGGCTGATCATCCAAATTCAGTACCCTGTTCCTGCTTTCTCCCCATATCCCTTGATCCCTTTAGCCTTAAGAAATATATCTAACTCCTTCTTGAATATATTTAATGAATTGGCCTCAACTGCCTTCTGTGGTAGAGAATTCCACAGGTTCACCACTCTCTGGGTGAAGAAATTCCTCCTCATCTCTGTCCTAAATGGCTTACCCCTTATCCTTAGACTGTGACCCCTGGTTCTGGACTCCCCCACCATCGGGAACATCCTTCCTGCATCTAGTCTGTCTAGTCCTGTTAGAATTTTATAAATTTCAATGAGGTCCCCTCTCATTCTTCTAAACTCCAGCGAGTATAAGCCCAATCGTCCCAATCTCTCTTCATACATCATTCCTGCCATCCCAGGTATCAGCCTGGTGAATCTTCGCTGCACTCCCTCCATGGCAAGAACATCCTTCCTCAGATAAGGATGCCCCCTTTGTTCTGGACTCCCCCACCAGGGGAAATAGTGTCTCTCTATCTACCTTATCAAATCCTTTAATCATCTTCAACACCTCAATTAGATCACTTCTTAGTGTTCTGTACTCGAGGGAATACAAGCCCAGTCTCGTTTCCACAGGAGCAACATGGGCCACCTTTCCAACAATGCAAAACCGGCGGCAAGTCACAGAAATCACAGAAACCCCACAGTGCAGATAGAGGCCATTTCGGCCCATCGAGCCTGCACCGACACATATCCCACCCTATCCCCGTAACCCCACGTATTTAATCCCCCTAACACTAAGGGTCAATTTATCATAGCCAATCAACCTAACCCGCACATCTTTGGACTGTGGGAGGAAACCGGAGCACCCGGAGGAAACCCACGCAAACACGGGGAGAATGTGCAAACTCCACACAGACAGTCACCCGAGGCCGGATTCGAACCCGGGTCCCTGACGCTGTGAGGCAACAGTGCTAACCACTATGCCACCGTGCTGCCCATAGTAATCAGCAAATGCATGCAGCATTGTGCCAGCTGCCATTACCACATAGCACCAAAGAATAGCCGGGTGCGTCTGGCCTATAAACCCTTTTCTGCAGCAATAAATTGTGGTAAAGCACAGAGGGGGGAGAAAAAGTTTGTTCTTCGCATTAAGATATGACAATAAAAAGATGAATAAAACACCCGATGTCCCAAGAATCTGCGACATTAGTTTCTAATCATAACAGCAGCGGCTGTGCAACAACAACTTGCGTTTACATAGCACCTTGAACGCAGAAAGAATCCCCATGCGCTTCACGGGGGAGCGAAGATACAACAAGTGCTGAGCCAAGGGAGGAGATATTAGGACGTGCAACCGAAAGCTGGGTCAAGGAGGTGGGATTTACGGAAGGTTTTAAAGGGAGGGAAGGGGATAGAGAGGCGGAGGGATTTAGGACGGCAATTCCCGAGCATGGGGCCTAGACGGCTAAAGGCACAGCTGCCAATGGTGGCGAAGAGGCCAGAGTCAGACAACGGGAGAGTTCAGAGGGAGGGGGCTGGTGGTGGTTGTGGGGCTCGAGGAGCTTACAGACATAGGGAGGGGCGCGGCCACGGCAGGGTTTGAAAACAAGGATGACAATTTTAAAATCGAGGCTTTGCCAGACCTGGAGCCAGTGTAGGTCAGTGAGCAGGAGAACATTGGAACCCTCGAGTCGTGGATGAGGTTTTCCAAAACATTTATTCCTTTTGTGCATTAAGATATACCTGTATTATCCAATAATTTGAAATAAGGAATGTAAATAACACGGCCAAGTGGGAAATCAAGTGCTAAACATTTTGATTAATAAAATAATTTGGATTAAGAGGAGTAAACTATATCCTTATGTGGGCAGGAAATAGAAGGCAATAAAAGCCAGAATATTTCCAGAATCCATTCCTCACTGCACACAGGACAGTCCAGGCCTGTGTAGGGAAAAGTATCATTCTCATCCTCGCACTGAAATCCCTCCATGGTCTCGCACACTCCCTTTCTCTGTAATCTCACCCAACCCTAAAAATTTCCCTCTCCCTCTGCAAATTCTCCTTTCCTCCGGCTCGGGCCATTTGTGCAATCCGTTCCCAACACCCCGCCATTAGAGGCCGTGCCTTCAGCCACCTAGACCCCACGCTCTGGAATTCCCTTCCTAAACCCCTCCATTTCTCTCTGCTATCGGTGATAATCACCACTGGTAACACCAATCGCAGTATGTCGTGTGCAGTGGAATCCGTATCAAAGACGTATCTGGGACTAAGGCCCTGAAAATCTGCGATCACCATTCCATTACCCTAAGGTGGCCAACCCTCCTGGAATCACCCTGGAGTCCCCAGGAATTGAAGACTGATCTCCTGGACACTGCTGCCAGCAAACCGGGAGAACAATCATAGGGCCGTTAAAATATTGTGGTTTTTGTCATTTTCTTTGAACACTTCCATTTTTTAGTTATAGAAATATGGACATGGGGAAAAAGGCTGTTGGCTGACAGTCAAGAATCATCCACTCGGGTACCGAAGAGTCTGTTCACTTTCCGATGGTTCTAGGAAGGTGGGGCACCGCCGATATGGGCATGTTGGCTGGCCAATGGCGGCAGAGTGTGGGGGCGGGGCAGCTGCAGGCAGGAGGTCATGTGATGACACCTCCAGAAATAGGACCAGAGTTGGCGACCCTATAACCGCGGCACAGTGGGACATTCAACCCATAATTCCTGGGGGTTTTCCTGAAAATGCGCAGGTGCCCGCACCAAGATTGGCACAGTCCAGGCACCCACACTAGGATTGGCATGGTCCAGGTGCCCGCACTAGGATTGGCACAGTCCAGGCACCCACACTAGGATTGGCACAGTCCAGGCACCCACACTAGGATTGGCACAGTCCAGGCACCCACACTAGGATTGGCACAGTCCAGGTACCCACACTAGGATTGGCACAGTCCAGGCTCCCGCACTAGAATTGGCACAGTCCAGGCTCCTGCACTAGGATTGGCACAGTCCAGGCACCCACACCATGATTGGCACAGTCCAGGCACCCACACCATGATTGGCACAGTCCAGGCACCCACACTAGGATTGGCACAGTCCAGGCACCCACACCATGATTGGCACAGTCCAGGCACCCACACTAGGATTGGCACAGTCCAGGCACCCACACTAGGATTGGCACAGTCCAGGCACCCACACTAGGATTGGCACAGTCCAGGCACCCACACTAGGATCGGCACAGTCCAGGCATCCACACTAGGATTGGCACAGTCCAGGCTCCCGCACTAGGATTGGCACAGTCCAGGCACCCACACTAGGATTGGCACAGTCCAGGCTCCCGCACTAGGATTGGCACAGTCCAGGCACCCACACTAGGATTGGCACAGTCCAGGCACCCACACTAGGATTGGCACAGTCCAGGCACCCACACTAGGATTGGCACAGTCCAGGCACCCACACTAGGATTGGCACAGTCCAGGCACCCACACTAGGATTGGCACAGTCCAGGCACCCACACTAGGATTGGCACAGTCCAGGCACCCACACTAGGATTGGCACAGTCCAGGCTCCCGCTAGCCAACGCTCCCCCGAAGATGCGTGGCCGCTCAACTGCTGCTGCTGCTGGAAGTGCCACACAACAAATTTAAAGGGACCGCGCGCGGAAAAAAAATGAGAGGTAAGATTGCTGCTAGCAGGCCGCGGAAACCCTGGCACTGGCTACATGGGACCAAGGCCCGGTGGAACCAGGTCCCACCCTAAAGTCTGCCCCCACTGGCCCCAATTGTACCTTAAATCTGCCTTAAACACGACGATTGTCAGGACTCATTTCTCTCCTAGCGTGCTTTGAGGCGTTTTTTTTTTTTATTCATTGATGGGATGTGGGCGTCGCTGGCTAGGCCTGCATTTAGTGCCCATCCCTAATTGCCCTTGAGAAGATGGCGGTGAGCCGCCTTCTTGAACCGCTGCAGTCCATATGGTGTAGGTACACCCACAATGCTGTTAGGAAGGGAGTTCCAGGATTTTGGCCCAGCGACAGTGAAGGAACGGTGATACAGGTCCAAGTCTGGATGGTGTGTGGCTTGGAGGGGAACTTGTAGGTGGTGATGTTCCCATGCGTCTGCTGCCCTTGTCCTTCTAAGTGGTAGAGGTCGCGGGTTTGGAAGGTGCTGTTGAAGGAGCTTTGGCGAGTTGCTGCAGTGCATCTTGTAGATGGTACACACTGCAGCCACAGTGCGCCGGTGGTGGAGGGAGTGAATGTTGAAGGTGGTGGATGGAGCGCCAATCAAGCGGGCTGCTTTATCCTGAATGGTGTCGAGCTTCTTGAGTGTTGTTGGAGCTGCACTCATCCAGGTAAGTGGAGAGTATTCCATCACACTCCTGACTTGTGCCTTGTAGATGGTGGAAAGGCTTTGGGGAGTCAGGAGGTGAGACACTCACCGCAGAATTCCCAGCCTCTGGCCTGCTCTTGTAGCCACAGTATTTATATGGCTGGTCCAGTTCAGTTTCTGATCAATGGTAACCCCCAGGATGTTGATAGTGGGGGATTCAGCGATGGTAATGCCATTGAATGTCATGCTACCAACATTAAGGATTAGTATTAACATTTGGGTCCACCTGACATTTAATCTTCGGTTTAACCGGTCACTAATTTGAGTCCCAGTGCTAAGTGGAGGCCGCCAACACCGGCAAAATGCAATCTCTGTAAGTCATCACCTGAAGCTCCCGAATACGGGACATTGCAGCCGAATAGGGCCCCGTCCCATGTACCACAGGAGTCAAATTAGTGCAATCTTTGAACGCAGTCAAAAGCACTCTCGGCCAGGAAAAGCCCCGGGGGCGGGCGGTGTAACTTTGGCAGAAGGTCGGAGCAAATGAGGTTTAGTTAAATAAATCAGAAAGATGTCACGCACTCATATAACACACAGGCCTTGTGCCAACTGTGTCGCCATCCTGCAGAAACTATCGTCTGCTCGGCTAATGGACCAAACCTTTGCTTTGAGTGTCTTGTCACATAGCCCTGTTCACTCTTGTCTGATTATCACATCTAACTGTTTGTTTGCAGTTACCCTTGCTACTTCATCTGACCTCAAGTGAGACCGCAGTATATATACATACATGTGCGCGCACACACAGGTGCACACAAACACACGTACACACGCACAGATCGTACATAGGCTCGATGACAGGGTTCCACAATCGCGCTTTAGACGGCCATCTGCTTTATGTTGCTCTGTGCCATTTCACTACTATGGCACATTCTTCTCTGAATACCACAATACCAAAATAAACAGATAAAGAATTAGATAAAAGAAAGAACTTGCATTTCTGTAGCGCTTTTCACGGCCTCAGGACGTCCCAAAGCGCTTCACAGCCAAGAAATACTTTTGAAGTGTAGTCACTGTCGTAATGTAGGCAGTGCAGCAGCCAATTTGCGTACAGCAAGCTCCCACAATCAGCAATGTGATAATGATCGGATTATCTGTTTTAATGATGTTGGTTCAGGGATAAATATTGGCCAGAACGCTTTGGCTCTTCTTTGAATAATGCTTGGGGATCATTTACCTCCACCTGAGACAGCAGGCGGGGCCTCGGTTTAACGTCTCATCCGAAAGACGGCACCATCGACAGTGCAGCACTCCCTCAGTACTGCACTGGAGTGTCAGCCTAGATTATGTGCTCAAGTCTCTGGAGTGGGACTTGAACCCACAACCATTCCGTGCAATATCTATCCTAGATAAACGCAATCGCTTCATGTCCAAGCCTGTTTGCAGAATCAAGTATCATCCTTTCACTGGAAGCCGTTGTTGTCCACGCGCACCAATATTATTAGCCACGTGCTCAACATTAACATTATATCGCTTGGAATTTGACTGCAATGGTGGTAACCAGAATGCTTTGGCCTAGAAATTCGGTGGGCTGTGCCACCAGTTAGCGCCTAAAGAGGGCACTCAGTGGCTTTAGCGCCACTGGCCACGCCTCCCGCGATATTTAGCGGGGCGCTAATGGCGGCGTTAGCCTGTAGCACTGCGCCGCCACCGATGACGTCATCGGTGTGCGCAGCGCCCCGCTACCGCCCCGATCGCGATATTTGGTTGCGCCCCCCGCTGTAACGCTGGTCGCAATTTGCGACCGGGTCAGGGGGGCCTACCTGCGGCGGTAGTGGCGCTAATTAAAGGGGAGGTGCGGGGCGGCCATTTTTTTTACTGGCCGCCTGCCAGCACCTCCTCGCGCCGCCGTCCCCGGCCTCCTGAGCACCCCCCACCCTCGGGCAGTGCCGGCTGTGTCCCAAGAGCCCGGCACTTCTCCTCGGTGCCGGGCTCTTTTGCCGGCACTTGCGATCTCGGATCGCACTGCAGCAGGCCCCTCCCCTTTAAGAAGGGGAGGAAGGCCTGCAGTACCGCAGCGTGCCATGCCGCAGTGTGTGGCGCTGCGGCACGTTGCGCTGCGATATTCAGTTTCAGCGCCCCAAGAGGGATGCGGGGCGCCTCGAGCAGCACCGCGCTTCCATTTGGGGCGCTGAAACTGAATAACGGGTTGGTGCAAACGGCTCCGTTTGCAGCGGTAATTCCGGCGCCCAGGCGAGCCTGGCGACCCAAACGGGGCGCCACCGAATTTCTAGGTTAAAAGAAGGCAGGGAAAGAACAAAAGGGAAAGGTCGGTGATCGGGTGGATAAATGGCTGTGGAATGTCTGGGAGAAAATGGGAGTGCTGGTTGAGATCTAAAGTTGTTGAACTCAATGTTAAGGCTGGAAAGATGAGGTGCTGTTTCTTGAGCTTGCATTGAGCCGCATTGGAACAGTGTAGGTGGTCGAGGACAGAGCGGGAGTGGGAGTGGGATGGAGCTTCCAGTTTCTCTCGGACATTCTGTAACCATCTACACCTCCTCTGGACCCATCTTTTGTTTCTTTACTTGCCCCATTATCACCCCCTTTTGCCTTGCACCATCATCCCTTTTGTCATTCGATCTCTCCTGCCCTTCACCCTATCACAGACCTTCCCTTTTGTTCTTTCCCCCCGCACCCCCTCCCCAGCTCCCCCCACGCAACCACCCCCCCCCGCGCCCCGCCCTGGCTCCCCCCACTTCCCCACCCCCCCGGCTCTCCCCACATGCCCCCACCCCCCGCCCCCACCCCACCCCCCACCCCACCCCCACCCCCCCGCCCCCACCCCACGCCCCTGGCTCCCCCCACATCCGCCCCGCCCCCACCCCTCCCCCGCAGCCCCCACCCCTCTCCGCGCCCCCACCCCCGTGACCCCCCTGCACCCCCCACCCCGCCCTTTTCTCTGCCCCTGCACTTGGTTAAAAACTGATCATTTCTAACATCTCCCAGTTCTGATGAAAGGTCCCTGACCTGAAACGTTAACTCTGTTTCTCGCTCCACAGATGTCACCTGACCTGCTGAGTGTTTCCAGCATTTTCTGTTTTTATTATACAAAAATAGTAACTCACTTAGCATGTTCTCTATCTCTAATTCCCCGAGGAAATTTATCCTGGGTTGTTCTTTGTTACTGAACTATTATTCTTCTCCCACTATACTTGTTGTAAATTGGACAGCCACCAGTGCTGTTGACTCATTGACCTAGAGGTGGATCAAGCAACATATCTTCAGGCTGTGAGACACCTAGCGATGAGTTTACTGGGTCTTTGATCCAAAACTGCCCAACTACAGAAGAAAATAAATGTCACAGTCAGTCTACCATTACCTCAAAGTTCAACTCTCTTCCATTATTCCTACCTTAGCCTTTTCAGATATAACACTGGTCTCCAGGTCTGTTATCTTTTTATGTAGTTGCTCCAGCACATCTTTCTCGTATTGGACATGTGACATCTCCGAGTCCCGCTCCCCTTCCAACAAGGCACGTTCCATCTCCATCTGTGAAAACACCACAGGCAAGGGCCTTTTCTCTTTTTGAATAACACAAGGCTAAGAAGTCACAAGTGGAAAAACATTCCTGTGGCATCTTTCATTCTGCTACATCACTGAAAGAAGATCTGTCTGGAGATACCTGGCAGAGAGAAAACAATCTCCAAACAAGCAACATTCTCTGGTCAGTGAGCGAAATGATCAATCAGCAGCACTTTTCCACAAAACTATCGCTCTGACTGGTCAATTCCCAGCGCTCCAGAATTTCCCACCACATCTTCTGCTCTTCCCGCCTCTCGTCAATTTATACATAAATGATTAAAACAGCACCATTTTTCAACACTTGCTGCGTTGAACTTCCCGTCACATGTGGGCATCACATTTACTTATATACCAATTTCTTGCAGTTGATTGATTGTTACGTTAATTTATTCACGGGGATTCGATAATATGCAAATTTGCTCAAAAATACTTTTAGAAATCCATTCTGTCAAGTATCGTTACCTCAACCTGACAACTACGGGCTCAAAATAATGCTTCTAACGCAACAAAAACTGTTTAAAAATACATATTTCACGATAGCAAAAAATGTTACAGCACAGAAGGAGGCCATTCGGCCCATCCGGTGCTCATGTACTCCACTGCACCCCCTCCCAGTGCTCCTGTACCCCACTGCACCCTCCCAGTGCTCCTGTACCCCACTTAATCCTCCCAGTGCTCCTGTACCCCACTGCACCCCCTCCCAGTGCTACTGTACCCCACTGCACCCCCTCCCAGTGCTCCTGTACCCCACTTAATCCTCCCAGTGCTCCTGTACCCCACTGAATCCTCCCAGTGCTCCTGTACCCCACTGCACCCCCTCCCAGTGCTCCTGTACCCCACTGAATCCTCCCAGTGCTCCTGTACCCCACTGCACCCTCCCAGTGCTCCTGTACCCCACTGCACCTTCCCAGTGCTCCTGTACCCCACTGCACCCCCTCCCAGTGCCCCTGTACCCACTGAATCCTCCCAGTGCCCCTGTACCCCACTGCACCCCCTCCCTGTGCTCCTGTACCCACTGCACCCTCCCAGTGCCCCTGTACCCACTGAATCCTCCCAGTGCCCCTGTACCCCACTGCACCCCCTCCCAGTGCTCCTGTACCCCACTGCACCCTCCCAGTGCTCCTGTACCCCACTGCACCCCCTCCCAGTGCCCCTGTACCCCACTGCACCCTCCCAGTGCTCCTGTACCCCACTGCACCCCCTCCCAGTGCTCCTGTACCCCACTGAATCCTCCCAGTGCTCCTGTACCCCACTGCACCCTCCCAGTGCTCCTGTACCCCACTGCACCCCCTCCCAGTGCTCCTGTACCCCACTGAATCCTCCCAGTGCTCCTGTACCCCACTGCACCCCCTTCCAGTGCTCCTGTACCCCACTGAATCCTCCCAGTGCTCCTGTACCCCACTGCACCCCCTCCCAGTGCCCCTGTACCCCACTGCACCCCCTCCCAGTGCCCCTGTACCCCACTGCACCCTCCCAGTGCTCCTGTACCCCACTGCACCCCCTCCCAGTGCTCCTGTACCCCACTGAATCCTCCCAGTGCTCCTGTACCCCACTGAATCCTCCCAGTGCTCCTGTACCCCACTGCACCCTCCCAGTGCTCCTGTACCCCACTGCACCCCCTCCCAGTGCTCCTGTACCCCACTGAATCCTCCCAGTGCTCCTGTACCCCACTGAATCCTCCCAGTGCTCCTGTACCCCACTGCACCCTCCCAGTGCTCCTGTACCCCACTGCACCCCCTCCCAGTGCTCCTGTACCCACTGCACCCACTCCCAGTGCTCCTGTACCCACTGCACCTTCCCAGTGCTCCTGTACCCCACTGCACCCCCTCCCAGTGCTCCTGTACCCACTGCACCCCCTCCCAGTGCTCCTGTACCCACTGCACCCTCCCAGTGCTCCGGTACCCACTGAATCCTCCCAGTGCCCCTGTACCCCCTGCACCCCCTCCCAGTGCTCCTGTACCCCACTGCACCCTCCCAGTGCTCCGGTACCCACTGCACCCTCCCAGTGCTCCTGTACCCCACTGCACCCCCTCCCAGTGCTCCTGTACCCCACTGCACCCCTCCCAGTGCTCCTGTACCCCACTGCACCCCATCCCAGTGCCCCTGTACCCACTGAATCCTCCCAGTGCTCCTGTACCCACTGCACCCCCTCCCAGTGCTCCTGTACCCCACTGCACCCTCTCAGTGCTCCGGTACCCACTGCACCTTCCCAGTGCTCCTGTACCCCACTGCACCCCCTCCCAGTGCTCCTGTACCCCACTGCACCCTCCCAGTGCCCCTGTACCCCCTGCACCTTCCCAGCGCTCCTGTACCCACTGCACCCCCTCCCAGTGCTCCTGTACCCCCTGCACCTTCCCAGTGCCCCTGTACCCCCTGCACCCTCCCAGTGCTCCTGTACCCCACTGCACCCCCTCCCAGTGCTCCTGTACCCACTGCACCCTCCCAGTGCCCCTGTACCCCACTGCACCCTCCCAGTGCTCCTGTATCCCACTGCACCCTCCCAGTGCCCCTGTACCCCACTGCACCCCTCCCAGTGCTCCTGTACCCCACTGCACCCTCCCAGTGCCCCTGTACCCGCTGCACCCTCCCAGTGCCCCTGTACCCCACTGCACCCCCTCCCAGTGCTCCTGTACCCCACTGCACCCCCTTCCAGTGCTCCTGTACCCACTGCACCCACTCCCAGTGCTCCTGTACGCCACTGCACCCCCTCCCAGTGCTCCTGTACCCCACTGCACCCCCTCCCAGTGCTCATGTACCTCACTGCACCCTCCCAGTGCTCCTGTACCCCACTGCACCCCCTCCCAGTGCTCCTGTACCCCACTGCACCCTCTCCCAGTGCTCCTGTACCCCACTGCACCCCCTCCCAGTGCTCCTGTACCCCACTGCACCCTCTCCCAGTGCTCCTGTACCCCACTGCACCCTCCCAGTGCTCTTGTACCCCACTGCACCCTCTCCCAGTGCTCCTGTACCCCACTGCACCCCTCCCAGTGCTCCTGTACCCCACTGCACCCCTCCCAGTGCTCCTGTACCCCACTGCACCCTCTCCCAGTGCTCCTGTACCCACTGCACCACCTCCCAGTGCTCCTGTACCCCACTGCACCCCCTCCCAGTGCTCCTGTACCCAACTGCACCCCTCCCAGTGCTCCTGTACCCCACTGCACCCCTCCCAGTGCTCCTGTACCCCACTGCACCCTCTCCCAGTGCTGCTGTACCCACTGCACCACCTCCCAGTGCTCCTGTACCCCACTGCACCCCCTCCCAGTGCTCCTGTACCCACTGCACCCCTCCCAGTGCTCCTGTACCCCACTGCACCCCCTCCCAGTGCTCCTGTACCCCACTGCACCCTCTCCCAGTGCTCCTGTACCCCACTGCACCCTCTCCCAGTGCTGCTGTACCCACTGCACCACCTCCCAGTGCTCCTGTACCCCACTGCACCCCCTCCCAGTGCCCCTGTACCCACTGCACCCCCTCCCAGTGCTCCCGTACCCACTGCACCCCCTCCCAGTGCTCCCGTACCCACTGCACCACCTCCCAGTGCTCCTGTACCCCACTGCACCCCCTCCCAGTGCCCCTGTACCCACTGCACCCCCTCCCAGTGCTCCCGTACCCACTGCACCCCCTCATCAGTGCTCCTGTACCCCACTGCACCCTCCCAGTGCTCCTGTACCCCACTGCTCCCCCCCAGTGCTCCTGTACCCACTGCACCCACTCCCAGTGCTCCTGTACCCCACTGCACCCCTCCCAGTGCTCCTGTACCCCACTGCACCCCTCCCAGTGCTCCTGTACCCCACTGCACCCCTCCCAGTGCTCCTGTACCCCACTGCACCCCCTCCCAGTGCTCCTGTACCCCACTGCACCCCCTCCCAGTGCTCCTGTACCCCACTGCACCCCTCCCAGTGCCCCTGTACCCCACTGCACCCCCTCCCAGTGCTCCTGTACCCCACTGCACCCTCTCCCAGTGCTCTTGTACCCCACTGCACCCTCCCAGTGCTCCTGTACCCCACTGCACCCTCTCCCAGTGCTCCTGTACCCCACTGCACCCTCCCAGTGCTCCTGTACCCCACTGCACCCTCACCCAGTGCTCCTGTACCCCACTGCACCCCTCCCAGTGCTCCTGTACCCCACTGCACCCCTCCCAGTGCTCCTGTACCCCACTGCACCCCCTCCCAGTGCTCCTGTACCCCACTGCACCCCCTCCCAGTGCTCCTGTACCCCACTGCACCCCTCCCAGTGCCCCTGTACCCCACTGCACCCCCTCCCAGTGCTCCTGTACCCCACTGCACCCTCTCCCAGTGCTCTTGTACCCCACTGCACCCTCCCAGTGCTCCTGTACCCCACTGCACCCCTCCCAGTGCTCCTGTACCCCACTACACCCCTCCCAGTGCTCCTGTACCCCACTACACCCCTCCCAGTGCTCCTGTACCCCACTGCACCCCTCCCAGTGCTCCTGTACCCCACTGCACCCCCTCCCAGTGCTCATGTACCTCACTGCACCCCTCCCAGTGCTCCTGTACCCCACTGCACCCTCTCCCAGTGCTCTTGTACCCCACTGCACCCTCTCCCAGTGCTCCTGTACCCCACTGCACCCTCCCAGTGCTCCTGTACCCCACTGCACCCTCTCCCAGTGCTCCTGTACCCCACTGCACCCTCTCCCAGTGCTCCTGTACCCACTGCCCCCCCTCATCAATGCTCCTGTACCCCACTGCACCCTCTCCCAGTGCTCCTGTACCCCACTGCACCCTCACCCAGTGCTCCTGTACCCACTGCCCCCCTCCCAGTGCTCCTGTACCCACTGCCCCCCCTCATCAATGCTCCTGTACCCACTGCACCACCTCCCAGTGCTCCTGTACCCCACTACACCCCCTCCCAGTGCTCCTGTACCCACTGCACCCCCTCCCAGTGCTCCTGTACCCACTGCACCCCCTCCCAGTGCTCCTGTACCCACTGCACCCCCTCCCAGTGCTCCTGTACCCCACTGCACCCCCCTCATCAGTGCTCCAACTATGAAGCAGAATAATACTACGAGCAATGCCACGGGAGATCTGCTTTAGGAATTCTACCTAAGGAGAATCAGGGGTGGCGCATGCCCAGCTTCCCAGAATCGAATACCTCTTGTGAAGATTCTTCCATTTGATTGTCCAGCTCTTTGATCTTCAGATTAATTTCTTCCACATTGTTTAGGATAACCATACATTCTTCTTCCAACTGAGCAATTTTTTCTTGCACGTTCCTCTCAGCCAATAACTTGTCCTCCTGAAAATAAAAATCAAATGGATTCATTGAGCAACATTTACATCAATCAACTCCAAACTCAACAGCTGGCAGTGGCGTCGCAAACAAGATGGCGCCAAGGAGTCTGGTGCTCACTCCTCTACAGAAAGAAATACAGTCACCGACCTGTAGTCCTCCAATCCTCCGTCCATAGTGGGTGGAGATCCAGGTGCTATGGGACCCACTCCTCGCTGGGATCATGTGATCGGGGAATTGGCCCTATGGTGTCAGCTGTGGCTCAGTGGGTAGCACAATCGCCCCTGGGTCAGAAGGTTGTGGGTTCAAGTCCCACAGACTCAGAGCACAAAACTCTAGGCTGACACTCCAGTGCAGTACTGAGGGAGCGCCGCACTGTCGGAGGGGCAGTACTGAGGGAGTGCCGCACTGTCGGAGGGGCAGTACTGAGGGAGCGCCGCACTGTCGGAGGGGCAGTACTGAGGGAGCGCCGCACTGTCGGAGGGGCAGTACTGAGGGAGCGCCGCACTGTCGGAGGGGCAGTACTGAGGGAGCGCCGCACTGTCAGAGGGGCAGTACTGAGGGAGCGCCGCACTGTCGGAGGGGCAGTACTGAGGGAGCGCCGCACTGTCAGAGGGGCAGTACTGAGGGAGCGCCGCACTGTCGGAGGGGCAGTACTGAGGGAGCGCCGCACTGTCGGAGGGGCAGTACTGAGGGAGCGCCGCACTGTCGGAGGGGCAGTACTGAGGGAGCGCCGCACTGTCGGAGGGGCAGTACTGAGGGAGCGCCGCACTGTCGGAGGGGCAGTACTGAGGGAGCGCCGCACTGTCGGAGGGGCAGTACTGAGGGAGCGCCGCACTGTCGGAGGGGCAGTACTGAGGGAGCGCCGCACTGTCGGAGGGGCAGTACTGAGGGAGCGCAGCACTGTCGGAAGGGCAGTACTGAGGGAGCGCCGCACTGTCGGAGGGGCAGTACTGAGGGAGCGCCGCACTGTCGGAGGGGCAGTACTGAGGGAGCGCAGCACTGTCGGAAGGGCAGTACTGAGGGAGCGCCGCACTGTCGGAGGGGCAGTACTAAGGGAGCGCCGCACTGCTGGAGGTGCCGTCTTTCGGATGAGACATTAAATCAAGGTCCTGTCTACCCTCTCAGGTGGACGTAAAAGATTCCATGGCACTATTCGATGAGCAGGGGAGTTCTCCCCGGTGTCCTGGGGCCAATATTTATCCCTCAACCAACATCGCTAAAACAGATTATCTGGTCATTATTACCTTGCTGTTTGTGGGAGCTTGCTGTGCGCAGATTGGCTGCTGCGTTTCCCACATTACGACAGTGACTACACTTCAAAACATACTTCATTGGCTGTAAAGCGCTTTGGGACGTCCTGAGGTCGTGAAAGGTGCTATAGAAATGTAAGTCTTTCTTTATACTGAAAAGTTCTTTCACCCAGCAGACTTCTAACCAGCAAAGAAGAGATTTTGATCTCATCAGTTTAGGCTACACTTGAACCCATGTCTGCGAGGATAAAAGACACATTGGCCTAGAAATTCAGTTGCCTTAGCGCCGCTTTTGAGGCGCTAGAGGGACTAGCGCCAGAGTTATGGCCAGTTTAAAAATTCCCTGGGGCCCTAAATCGGCGTTGCACCGGTAGCGCTGCGCCGGCACCAATGACGTCATCGGTGTGCGCAGCGTCCCGGTTGCCATGCCGACGGGCCCTAGCGCCGAAATTCAGTTGTGGCCGCCTCGCCCGTGGCAGCCGCAACTAAGACTCTGGCAACAGGGTCTTGCATGAGTTTGCGCCGGCGCATTAAAGGCCCCGCGGCGGCCGGCCGCTTTCCCGCCGGCCGCCTGCCCGCAGCTCCCTCCCCGGACTTCTCCCCCCCACCCCCCGGAACAGATGCAAGCCCGGCACTTGTCCGAGGTGCCGGGCTCATTTTTAGACAGATTTGCGCGGACCGCGGCCGGGTGCAGGCAGCTCCTCCTTAACGGAAGGAGGAGGCCTGCACTTCCCGAGCCTGCCGCACCGCATCGGGTGCCGCAGCGCCGGAATTGCGGCGCGAAACGGCAGTTAGCGCCGATTTACCGCCGCAAAGACCCTTCAGTAGCGCCGGCAGCCGTTTGGGCGCGGCCCTGCTGAATTTTTGGCGCGCGCAGGGGGACTTAGCGCCGGCACTAACTTCCGGCGCTAAAGCCCTGGCTAAGCCAAAACCCAATTTCTAGGCCATTGTCCTTTCAATCTGTAGTAACCTGGGAGGTTATGAGTAACCTGATCCACTAGGTGGTGCTGTGGCAATTGGTCTCCTGAGTTAAGTCTGGTCTGTACTGGTTGTACTCTTTGTTTTTGCTGCCTCATGGCAGAAGCTTTTATGTGCAAGTGTTGATTAAACCATGTTACGGAGTTAACCTGTGTCCGTCTCCATCTATGGCCACCTCAAGATACCACATATGACGACAAGAATAAAGGACGGAAAAGTTTTGGTGGATCAGTCATAGTTAGGGAGTATTCGGAAGAGGTGCTCGGGTTGGTTAGCAAACTAGTCGGAAAAGCACGAGGCTAGGCCGCGGGAGTCGAAACGGAGTTTGATTTTTTTGGCTGAAGTGACCGGACTCCAAGGATGGCAGGAACGGTAGGCTCCGTGGCACCTTTTGACAGCAAGTCGCAGTCTTGGGAAGAGTATTGTGAAATACTGAGCCATTTCTTTATGGCAAACGAGGTGGACAGTGCTGAAAAGAAAAGGGCCATTTTACTGAGTTGTGTGGGAGCGCAAACCTATACACGGATGAGAAATCTGCTGAGCCCGGAGCGGCCAGGAGAAAAATCTTTTGACGAGTTGGTGAGTCTACTAAAGAATCATTTCAATCCGAAACCTAGTGAAATAGTACAGAGATGGAAATTCAATTTGAGGATTAGGAGGCCGGAAGAAAGCGTTACTGAGTATGTGGAGGAGCTTCGGAAGCTTGCACAGGACTGTAATTTTGGAAATACGCTCACAGTCATGTTAAGGGACAGACTAGTATGCGGAGTTAACGACGACAGTATACAGCAAAGGTTGCTGTCAGAAGAAGGATTAACGTTTGAGACGGCACTTAAAAAAGCACAAGCCATGGAGACGGCTAACAAGGGCATTAAGGACTTAAACAGTATGAGCAAGGAGAAATGGAGTAAACCGGTGGGAGGAGCTGTTTTCAAGATGGAAGCTGGCGCAAAAAGTCCACCAGTCGGGGTTGGGGATTGCTACCGATGTGGCGGGACGAGCCATTATGCAAAGGACTGCAGGTTTGCAAAGGCAAAGTGCCACAATTGTGGAAAAATAGGGCACTTAAAGAAAGTCTGTAAAAGGGCAGTGAGTGAGAAAAGCAGTGCTAAAGGGGCAAAGCATGCTAAGGGGGGAGGGAGAAGTACACAAAGCGGGCAAATTACATACAAGAGGAGGAAGAGTCTAGTGAGGAGGTTTTCACTGTATACAGTATAGACACTTCAAGGCCCAACGTACCCCCTCTCACTCAGTATTTGATAGTGAACGGAGGTCAAGTAAAGTTTGAGATTGACACCGGATGTAGTGTAACCATAATGTCGCAGACTGAGTACGCCAAGCTATGGGGGGAAGCAAAAGTACCAGAGCTAGGTACATGCCCCATTAGTCTCAAAACCTACACAGGACAGAAGGTGGACATTTTGGGGGCGGCCGAAGTACAAGTGGAACACAAAGGAGTCACCAAAGAGCTTACGGTGGTAGTGGTAGCAGGGTCAGGGCCAAACCTGTTAGGGCGAGGGTGGATCAGTGAGTTGAGTGTGGACTGGCAGGCAATGAATAAAATGGAGGACAGTACAGAGGCACTGCAAGAAGTGCTGATGAAGCATGAGTTAGTGTTCAAGGACGAACTGGGCATCTTAAGGGGAGCCACAGCCAAGATTCATGTAGCCAGTGATGCCACGCCTCATTTCTTTAAACCAAGGTCGGTACCTTTTGCAATGAAAACCAAGGTTGAGGCGGAACTAGATCGCCTGCTAAAGGACAAAGTAATAGAACCAGTGAAATTTTCAGACTGGGCGGCACCAATAGTCCCGGTATTGAAGCCCGACGGTAAGGTAAGGGTGTGTGGTGACTATAAGTTAACAGTGAACAGAGTATCATCACTGGAACAGTACCCCATTCCAAGAATGGAGGACATGTTAACATCACTTGCTGGGGGAGAAAGATTCAGCAAACTGGACATGAGTCATGCGTATCAGCAGATATTGCTAGATGAAGAATCAAAAAAGTTTGTCACGGTGAACACGCACAAGGGGCTGTTCACGTATGCCAGGTTACCATTTGGTGTCAGTTCTAGCCCAGCAATATTCCAACGGACTATGGAGGGCATTCTGCAGGGCATTCCAAAGGTGGCCGTGTACTTAGATGATATTCTGCTAACAGGAAGTGACGATCAGGATCACGTAAAAACACTGGACAAAGTGCTACAGCGGCTGGAAGAGGCGGGGCTGCGCCTGAAACGAAGTAAGTGTAGTTTCATGGAGAAGGAAGTTACATTCCTGGGACATCGGGTGGATGCCACAGGCCTCCATCCATTACCAGGGAAAGTGCGGGCAGTGCAGGATGCACCTGCACCCACCTCAGTGACTGAACTGAAAGCCTATCTAGGGCTCCTGAATTATTATAACCGGTTTCTTCCAAACTTATCGATGCTGCTGGCACCCCTGCACAAACTGCTGAGAAAGGAGGAGCCATGGCATTGGGGGCCAGAGCAAGCGAAAGCGTTTCAGCGGTCAAAGGAGCTACTTCAGTCCAGCAGGGTGTTGGTGCATTACGACGAGAAGAAGGAGCTGATAATGTCCTGCGACACATCACCCTATGGAGTGGGGGCAGTGTTGGCCCACCGCATGCCAGATGGAGCGGAAAGGCCCATCGGGTTTGTTTCACGCATGCTCACAGCTGCGGAAAAGAACTATTCACAGCTTGATAAAGAGGGGTTGGCCATTATATTTGGAGTAAAGAAATTCCATAAGTACATATATGGGAGGAAGTTTGTAATCAGTACTGACCACAAGCCTCTTATTAGCTTACTGAATGAGATGAAAGCGGTGCCTCAAATGGCATCACAGAGAATAATGAGATGGGCAGTAATACTAAGAGCCTATGAATATGTGATCACGTACAGAACCGGCAAGGAAAACGGGAACGCGGATGCTCTCAGCCGCCTGCCCCTCTCAAAATCTCCTCGCAGTACTTCCCCTGAGGAGCACGTCCTGATGCTGGATCAGGAGATCAGTCCCCTGATGACTTCAGCGCAAATCCAGGGCTGGACAGCCAAGGACCCCGTTCTGTCAAGGGTCCGTGAGTATGTGTTGAAAGGCTGGCCAGATCACCGTGAGGGACCGGAGTTCACGCCGTACAGACAGAGACAGCGCGAGCTCAGTGTCCAAGATGGATGTGTGCTATGGGGAGCACGCATCATAGTCCCAGAGCAGGGACGCTCTACTTTGATGGAACAGTTGCATCAATCGCACCCAGGAATGACTAGAATGAAAGGACTGGCTAGGAGCTACCTGTGGTGGCCTAACTTGGATGCTGAAATTGAGTCAAAGGTAAAGTCATGCACTATATGTCAGGAACAGAGGAAAGCACCTGCCGGGGCACCACTCCATCCCTGGGAGTGGCCCAGCAAACCCTGGAGGAGAATTCACATAGACTATGCGGGACCTTTTATGGGCAAAATGTTTTTGGTGCTGGTAGATGCTCACTCAAAGTGGATCGACGTTTATCCAGTGAGATCTGCAACGACTGATGCCACACTGGATTGTCTCAGGAACAGCTTCAGCACGCATGGTATTCCAGAAATGATTGTATCCGACAATGCACAGTGTTTTGTTAGTGAAGGGAGCAAAGAATTCATGGTAAGGAATGGAATCACACATGTCACCTCGGCTCCATATCACCCAGCCTCAAATGGGTTAGCCGAGCAAGCCGTGCAGACTTTTAAGGAGCTCATGAGGAAGAGCTCAGGTGACACCCTGGAGACCAAGCTCAATCGAGCCTTGTTTAGTTATCGTATAACACCCCAAGCTACCACGGGGCTTTCTCCGGCTGAGTTGATGATGGGGAGAAAGTTGCGGTGCACGTTAGACCTGATACACCCAGATCTCAAAAGCAAGGTTGAGACAAAACAAACAAACCAAAAAGCGTACCATGACAAACATACTAAAGCTCGCCATTTCGCCATAGGGGACTCTGTGTACACCCGGAACTTCGGCTATGGACCTAAATGGATACCAGGACTAATCCAGGACATTACAGGACCTGTGTCGTACTCCGTGTTACTAGGGGATGGTCGAGGGGTTTGTTGGCATGTGGATCAGCTTTTCAGCTGGCAGCAGGGGGAACTGCCTCAGATGGAACAAAGGGCAGTAGAGGAGGCTGTTCCAGGACCCAACACGGCTTATAAGGTGCTAGTGGACACTGGTACTGCCAGGCCACAGCGGGACAGAGTAAAACCAACATCAGAGACTACTCCAATCTCAAGTGCGAGTGAATCTGAGAATCCACCACAAGTGGAATTAAGACGTTCACAAAGGATTCACAAGCAACCAGAAAGACTTATACAAACCTGTTAAATTAGTCAGGGGTTAACCATGGTTAGAGCATACTGGTTAATTAAAACGTAGTACCTAGTAAGGGTTATTGTTTAAGAATTGCATACGGCAATCTTAAGGGGGGAGGAGTGTAGTAACCTGGGAGGTTATGAGTAACCTGATCCACCAGGTGGTGCTGTGGCAATTGGTCTCCTGAGTTAAGTCTGGTCTGTGCTGTTGTACTCTTTGTTTTTGCTGCCTCATGGCAGAAGCTTTTATGTGCAAGTGTTGATTAAACCATGTTACGGAGTTAACCGGTGTCCGTCTCCATCTATGGCCACCTCAAGATACCACACAATCCTGGGGCTTCAACTTGGGTTTTAACTCAGACTGATGGAAATATCGGGGGTTAAATTGGATAGAGCGGGAGAATGGGTGTGGGGAATGTCGGTTCACGATTAACACGCGCCCGTCCATTGCGATGCAGCTAGTACGTTAACTCCGTGCTGCCTGCTGATTTAACTGATTGCTGCGTGCAGCCAGCGCTCCCCGTGCCCTTCCTTCCACTGGTGCCTTTGTTGTTGCCCGTCAGCCAGCCTGCCCAGACTGCTGCAGCCCAGACCGAGATGGTCCAGTCTCTAGGCACCTCATACACTGCTCCTCACTGAAGTTGAGATCGGAGAAGTGGTCCCTGAAGACCCTTTGTCAATATTGCCTTCTGCTGAGTGCCCTCCTCCTTCTGAGGAAAATCAGTTAGAGGAAACATAGTGACTGTGTTGGGACAGGGAGCCTGACAGAGAGGCAGGCTGGGAGAACGGAATGTCAGCAGTATCGAAAGGCGCGGAGAGCTTCAGCAACACAAGTAGGGAGAGCGAGGTCTCAGTCACCCAGAACACGACAAGTGACTTTGAACCGTCCCGCCGCTTTCAACGGGTCAGAAACTGAACGGGCAAGACTCGAACTGGTGAGTGTGATTGGCCAATGACTCCCTCAAGGACACCAGTGAGAGATATATGATGGTAGTTTGAGAAGGTAGAGGGACCAAAATCTTTTGAAGTAGGAAGGCGAGGGGAACAATAAGCGAGGATGGCGAGAATCTAATGCTGTCGGAACGTTGTGAAATGATCGAGCTAAGTACAGGATTGAAAGGTATAAGGATAAATGCAGAAACAGGAAACTAAGTTGTGTTGTTCTAGCCCAGTTGGAACTGTTGAAGTAGCAACTGTGGAATGAGTCAATCAGGGCGAGCTATGTAGATTGTAGATTAATATCCTGGAATTTCAGCTCAGTTATCTTTGGGAGTCGGGGAAGTTTCCCTGTGGTCATTCAGTGGCTGCAGCGGATGAATGAAGTTTGGGAGATTCCACAATGTTCACACATTGTCAGCTGGCACAAGTCAGCTTGACAGGTCCAACTCCTGGCTTTACCCCTGACGTAGAGACATCGAAACCTTTCCCAGGAGCACCATGAATAGAAATAGCCACCAATAAAACTGCACTGATAAAAAGAGCAAAACAAATTCAGGAGGGCGTAGGAAAACGGGCAGCTGAACCTCCAGGACCCGCAATGGTTTCTTGACGAGCCCAGGCCTTTGTAGATATCAGTGCCACCCACTTCCTGTGTCCCTAGTGACGCTGAGAACAAAGGTAATTTTGCAATGAGGCCGGATACAACGAACTACTGAAGAGAGATGCAGACAGCAGTTCAACATTGCAGAAAAGAATGGGACAAGTCAACCATGGAGGGCACTGAAATTTAATAGGTCACCTCTCAATTCAAGTCTTAGTCAAATAAGAATTGTTTAGCAGGTAATTTAGTCACAACTTGACTGAAACCTGCAATAGTAGGAACCTGCCTTCCCAAACAGTGATCTGGATCACGTGAAGCCATGTTCATGGTCAGCAATCGGGTTCTCCATTCCATTCCCCTGTGTACAGTAGTTCTATCTGATCTGTCCATTCCCCTCTGTGTACAGTAGTTCTATCTGATCTGTCCATTCCCCTCTGTGTACAGTAGTTCTATCTGATCTGTCCATTCCTCTGTGTACAGTAGTTCTATCTGATCTGTCCATTCTCTGTGTACAGTAGTTCTATCTGATCTGTCCATTCCCCTGTGTACAGTAGTTCTATCTGATCTGTCCATTCCCCTGTGTACAGTAGTTCTATCTGATCTGTCCATTCTCTGTGTACAGTAGTTCTATCTGATCTGTCCATTCCCCTGTGTACAGTAGTTCTATCTGATCTGTCCATTCTCTGTGTACAGTAGTTCTATCTGATCTGTCCATTCCCCTCTGTGTACAGTAGTTCTATCTGATCTGTCCATTCCTCTGTGTACAGTAGTTCTATCTGATCTGTCCATTCCCCTGTGTACAGTAATTCTATCTGATCTGTCCATTCCCCTGTGTACAGTAGTTCTATCTGATCTCCTCATTTCTGATTCTCACCCCAAATCCTTTCATTGTCATTCTCGGGCCCATGGGATCATTTTCTCAATGTCTAACTAGTCTATACCTTTACGGATCCTGAATGGCTCGATAAAATCCCCTCCGTCTTCTCCAGTGAGAATGAACTACCCTCCAGCCCAGGTGTCTGATGTCAGGTCTCAGCGGGGTGAGTGACCTTTTGCTGCCACTCTCTCCCAGTGCCCTCAAACCCTTCCTGTAGTAAGGTGCCAGGAGCTGCACATTGTATTGCAGAGTGCCCGGTATAAGGGCTCAGAATCACATGTTAACTTTCAGTAGGGTAGGAAACCAGCTGGCTGAGAATCGGCTGCCCATTACACACACCACCCGACTTTCCTTGAAGCCAATGGAAATTATCCCCCTCCCAATGATTTGTGTAGTAGTCCTTGCGCCGTAGAACCCAAGATCCAGACGGTTTTAACACCATTCGCCCCAAATCATTTTCCCCACTTTATCCCGTAGCCTAGAACCATCGAGTTTTTTACTGAGGCCAACAGGAAATTGTGGGCCATTTGGAAATGAACACTGCTCAACAACAACTGAAATCCATCTCCCGACAGAGTGCAGCGCTCCTCGGCAGTGCAGAGCAGACCATTATCACAGTGATTAGAGGCAACACTAAAGTCTACCGGAGACATGGAAATCCCACTGGACTGCGTACTGCTGCTTCCGTTCAAAAGTCGATATGAATGGCTGCGGCTGTCGACACAAAACCATGTGCGTAATGTCACATTTCTCCTGCCTGCGGGGAAAGTGCTGCAGATGCTGTTGCCTGACCGGGTCGTGTCACATTCTAGCCGGTTATAGATCTGTTGCAATCCCAGCCTTCCTTCCGGACACCAAATCTTGCTTAGCACCATATCATTACCCAGACAAATGTCTCAGCCATCCAGTCAAAGGCATATCGCTGGTTTTAAGGTGGAACTGCAAACGATAAGCTACTTTCTGACCTCAATCTAGGAGGGCACCTCTTTAACTATTGACCGAGGGCCAGAGTTCCCAGCGGTTCAAAGGCCAGTCTCCCAAACTCATCAATATGTCATTTTTTTTAAAGAATATTTTACATGCCAAGTATTGCATCCAACACACCTTCTCACAGAATCATACAGCACAGAAAGAGGCCATTCGGCCCATTGTTCCTGGGTCAGCTCCCTGAACGAGCTCTCCAATTAATCCCACTCCCCTGCTCTCTCCCCATAGCCCTGCAAATCTTGCATTTTTAAAGTACGTATTCAATTCCCTTTTGAAAGTTACTATTGAATCTGCTTCCACCGCCCTTTCAGGCAGCACATTCCAGCTCACAACAACTCGCTGCGTAAAAAAACTCTCATCTCCCCTATGGCTTTTTTGCCAATTCTCTTGAATCTGTGTCCTCTGGTTACCGGCCCTCCTGCCACTGAACAGTTTCTCCCTATCTACTGTATTAAAACCCCTCACCATTTTAAACATCTCTATTAAATCTCCCCTTAAATGCAAGTTGTTGTTGTTAACCTTCTCCGCTCTAAGGGGAACAACCCCAGCTTCTCGAATGTCTTCACATAACTGAAGCCCCTCATCCCTGGTGCCATCCTGGTCAATCTCCTCTTAACCTTCTCTTTTCTAAGGAGAACAATCCCAGTTTCTCTAGTCTCTCCACATAACTTTGATCCATCACATTTCAGGCAGCAAGGAAAGACTTGCATTTATACAACGCTTTTCTGGTCCTCAGGACGCCCCAATGCGCTTCACGGCTAGTGGAGTGCTTTACAAGATTTGCAGGCAAACACAGCAACCACAGAAGCATGCAGCACCTCAAAGCACTCGGCTTCGCTCGCAATAGCACACTAGCAGCCAGGGTGTCGGCAGCAAGCTCACAGAGGGCCCAGCAGGGGGATCACAGTGTGAGCATGAAGCGGAGCACGTGGCAGTGGTGGAGGGAGCACTGGGAGCTGGCGGAGGGAGCACTGGGAGCTGGCGGAGGGAGCACTGGGAGCTGGCGGAGGGAGCACTGGGAGCTGGCGGAGGGAGCACTGGGAGCTGGCGGAGGGAGCACTGGGAGCTGGCGGAGGGAGCACTGGGAGCTGGCGGAGGGAGCACTGGGAGCTGGTGGAGGGAGCACGTGGCGATGGCGGAGGGAGCACTGGGAGCTGGCGGAGGGAGCACGTGGCGATGGCGGAGGGAGCACGTGGCGATGGCGGAGGGAGCGCGTGGCGATGGCGGAGGGAGCACGTGGCGATGGCGGAGGGAGCACTGGGAGCTGGCGGAGGAAGCACTGGGAGCTGGCGGAGGGAGCACTGGGAGCTGGCGGAGGAAGCACTGGGAGCTGGCGGAGGGAGCACTGGGAGTTGGCAGAGGGAGCACTGGGAGCTGGCAGAGGGAGCACTGGGAGCTGGCAGAGGGAGCACTGGGAGCTGGCGGAGGGAGCACTGGGAGCTGGCGGAGGGAGCACTGGGAGCTGGCGGAGGGAGCACGTGGCGATGGCGGAGGGAGCGCTGGGAGCTGGTGGTGGGAGCCCTGGGAGCTGGCGGAGGGAGCACTGGGAGCTGGCGGAGGGAGCGCTGGGAGCTGGCGGAGGGAGCACTGGGAGCTGGTGGTGGGAGCCCTGGGAGCTGGCGGAGGGAGCACTGGGAGCTGGCGGTGGGAGCCCTGGGAGCTGGCGGTGGGAGCCCTGGGAGCTGGCGGAGGGAGCGCTGGGAGCTGGCGGAGGGAGCGCTGGGAGCTGGCGGAGGGAGCGCTGGGAGCTGGCGGAGGGAGCGCTGGGAGCTGGCGGAGGGAGCGCTGGGAGCTGGCGGAGGGAGCGCTGGGAGCTGGCGGAGGGAGCGCTGGGAGATGGCGGAGGGAGCGCTGGGAGCTGGTGGAGGGAGCGCTGGGAGCTGGCGGAGGGAGCGCTGGGAGCTGGCGGAGGGAGCGCTGGGAGCTGGCGGAGGGAGCGCTGGGAGCTGGCGGAGGGAGCACTGGGAGCTGGCTGGCTGGAAGACCAGCTCATTTCCTTCCTCAGCTTGGAGATTCAGGCCTCACAGGGCCCACTAAATAAAAGATTGCTGCCGAACATGCTCCTCAGTTGAGTTCCTGTAACGCACTCTATAAGATGTGGCACGGAGTCCATCACCTACAGCTGCAGGGCTGCTTGATGGAACTGCAACAGAGCACATGGAAACGGCGAGGCCGATTGTGGCCGAGCCCCCAGACACACAGGTCCTAAGCAGAGTGGGACTAGCCAACTGGACGCTCAACATGTTCAACCAATGCAGAGCAGCAATTGACAAAGCCAAATGGATCCTGAACTACAAGTCAGAGGAGGTAACAATGACCAATCTGTACAGGGCTCAACTCAGACTGCACCTTGAGCACTGGGTCCAGTTCTGATCAGACCCACCTTGAGTACTGGGTCCAGCTCTGGTCAGACTGCACCTCGAGTACTGGGTCCAGTTCTGGTCAGACCCACCTTGAATGCTGGGTCCAGTTCTGGTCAGACCCACCTTGAGCACTGTGTCCAGTTCTGGCCAGACTGTGCCTTGAGCACTGGGTCCAGTTCTGGCCAGACTGTTCCTTGAGCACTGGGTCCAGTTCTGGCCAGACTGTGCCTTGAGCACTGGGTCCAGTTCTGGCCAGACTGTTCCTTGAGCACTGGGTCCAGTTTCTGTTCTGGTCAGAGACACAAGGGAGAGGTTCAGCCACTGGAGGCAGAGCAGAGAAGGAGCCAAGAGTCTGATCTGCAGTGTCAGGGTCTGAGTCATGAGGAAAGGTTGGAAAGATGGTTAATGGTATGGAAATGTTTACTGTGTGGGTAGGGTCGACGTACAGAAGATGTTTCCACCTGTGGGGAGTCCAAAACTGGCGGCCATGAATAAAGATAGTCACTAATAAATCCAATAGGGAATTCAGGAGAAACTTCTTTACCCAGAGTGTGGTGAGAATGTGGAATTCGCTACCACAGGGAGTGGTTGAGGTGAATATCAGAGATACATTTAAGGGGAAGCTACATAAACACATGAGGGAGAAGGGAAGAGAGGATATGCTGATGGGATTAGGAGAACGACACTAGGGGGAGGCTCGTGTGCAGCATAAACACTGAATTGGCAGCAGAGAAACAGGCCATTCAATGCAAAGCTTCAGCCTGTGCTAGGAATTTCCCAGATAATCTTCCACCTGCAGAACTGTCATGCCACCCTCCCTTATCACTCTCCGCTCACTTTTCCCACTGCCTTTGACCTTCCATTTTTGACACAGGACTGGGTTCCACCAGCCCACTCCAGCTCTGGCCGACTGCCCACCTTGGACGTTGAATAGTCCTGGCCCTGACCCACCGGGCAGCCCCTCTCCTGTATCTTCGGCTTCTCATTCTCTGCCTATCTCACCCCCCAAAAGCTCCTTGCAGGCTCCTGGCCACTGGCTGTCCTACTGTACTGTTAGCACCTCCCATTGGCATTTGCTCCAGTACATTATTGTCTAGGCTGACACTTCAGTGTAGTACTGACCCAGTGCTGCACTGTCGGAGATGCCGTATTTCAGATGAGATGTTAAACCGAGGTCCTGACTGCCCTCTGATGGGGACGGATAAGCTCCCACGGCAGTATTCGATAAAGAGCAGGGAGTTCTCCTGGTACCCTGGGCCAATGTCAATGTCTAATGTATCAATGTCAATGTCTGGTGTTTGATTCTAAATGGCACCTGGTAGTACTGTACCACACTTCTAATCCCATTGATATGCAACTCGTTGTTTTTGCATTTTCCCCCTTACACACATCATCATTACTGCTCAGCGTGCTGGGACACTGGGACTAGTGAGCTTGACCATTTTGCATCTTTTACAGAACGTGGAGATAAATATTTGAAGCAGAGGCAGTTCTAGGTCTATGGGGCGAGAGTCTTGGATTGCTCTAGTAAAGAGACATCGCATATACAATAGGCTGAATGGCCTCCCTGTGTGCTGTCAATGTCTGTGGTTCAATGGGATTAGAAGAGTGGTGCCAATTCACACCATTCCAATTCAGAACAGCAGCTATTGGTGTACCAGGTCTTCATCATCTACTATTTGACACTCAGCTGTCACTTAACACCCAGTTAGATGAAATGTGCAGTGGGCCAACTACGTGTGAAGTGACAGCTATTACTGTAAATAGCTGAGCGGAACATGGACCCTTAGAGGCTGATATTAAACGGCTTAAAACACACAGCTTTTCTAAACAAAGCTCAGCAGAAAAACAACGGGGGGGTGAAACTGGTCTTGGGCGGAGACACAAATCTGGCGACAGTGAATGGGCCGCCCATTTTACAGCCTGTCCCAGTTCCTTTTCCATTGAAGTCGATATTGGCGGGGTGTAAATGGGCTGCCCATTCACTATCGCCCATATTACTGAAGAGCAATTTCACCCCCACTGAGACTGCGGTGACCCCAGATCCATGCTAGGGAATGTGGCCATTGGCCTCTCAATCCTGTGTACTCCTTTTGACCAAATAAACTGTAACTAATAAAACTTTAAATGAAACTTAACAAATTAAATTAAAATTTGATTGGCCGGGATGATGATGCACTCTAGTCCCCGTGGTGCCCACCAGTCGTGGAAGGCCTCGAGCTTGTCGGCGGACACCGCGTGCTCCATCTCCAGGGCCACCCGGGCACGAACATGGCAGCGGAAGACAGGCAGGCAGTCGGGCCGAACGACCCCCTCGACCGCCCGCTGCCCGCACCAGTTAATGGCCACTTTGGCCAGGCCCAGGAGCAGTCCCAAGAGGAGGTCCTCCCATCTGCCCGCTCCCCTCCGCACCGGGTGACCAAAGATCGGGAGCGTGGGACTGAAGCGCAGCCAAAAATCGAGGAGCAGCCCCTTCAAATAATGGAAGAGGCTCAATCCCGGGTAAATCTGGTGCGATGAAATGCTCAGCTTGTGCAGGATGGAAAACTCACCACGTTACTCGCATCATCAGAGGCCTCTCCGTCCAGAATGTCACCAAATGGGCTTAATCGCTCTGCAGAATCATTCTGCCGGTGAGGCGGCTTTGGAGAATAAGATGACACGGAATCGGCTGGGTGCTTCGGAGAGTGTTCGGCTGGACTGGATGACAACAGATGCAGAGACCTCCCAATATGCATATGGTTTAACTCCGCACAGCTGTCTGCTTCCATGGGGCCAGAATGCCTCGTTGATCTTCTATCCGATGGACTAAAATCAAACACGGATGACGAGCCGTGCGAGGTTCTCGCGAAAGCCCTTGCCTCAGTCTCACTGCAGCTGTGCTCGCTGGGCTCCAGCTGTGGCGAGCGCGCTCTGTTTTGGGACAGCGCTAGCTTGTGTAGCTCCTCGCCAATCTTCTCGATGCTGCTCACCGCGGCTCCAGCCGTGACGTTATCCGTTTTGTTGTATTCTGAGCAAAGGTTCAGAATTGTTTCCAAACGCTGGCGTTCCTGCAGAGCGAGATGGCGAGAGTTATTAAGGTGTTTCACTGAATCATTAAGAACAGAAACAGTAGTACAGTGGTTATGAACATAGGAGCAGGAGTTGGCCATTCAGACCCTCCAGCCTGCTCCACCATTCAATTAGCTCATGGCTGCCCCTCAAACTCCATTTACCCACCTTTGCTCCCTATCCCTGGCTACCCTTACCCGACAAAAATCTATGGTTAGGTTATTAGACTCACAAGCCAAAGGTCGGGAGTTCAAATCTCACCATGGCAAGCTATGAAACTTAAGTCAATAAATATGGCAATGTTTATGAGTAAAGGTTACCATGTTGGATTGTAGTAAAAACCTAACTGGTTCACTAATGTCCTTCAGGGAAGGAAACCTGCCGTCTGAGGCTACACGTGACTCCAGTCCCACACTTAGGGCTGGATTTTGTCAATGGGGAGCTTTTGGAGGCGGGACTCCCACTTGTCGGGTTTCAGTCCCGCCTCCATCGACTTCTGGCCAACCCACGCTATTTTCCCTTGATTGACCTTGTTAAGTCCGCCCAGCGGGCTCAGCAGGCCAATTAAGGGAAAGCCGGTTACAGGTGACTGTGCTGCTTTCCTTTAGGAATTTATGTTAGTTTTCCAGTTAATTCAGGGGTTTGAGTAATTTGGGTCGATTTCCATTGTGTGCCGCCACCTAGTGGATATTTGGTACCTAGCAAGTGCAGTAAAGCGCAGTAAAGTAAACTACTGTATATCACAGACCTGCAGCTCGACACATGGTCTTGCAGTTATTTTCTTGTTACGCTCCGGCCTTGAACACTATTTGTCTGTAAGTACTTGAGAATGTTATAGATGATTAGTGTACACTATATTTTGCAGAAAATGTTTAGTTTGTAACTTTTCTCTGTAAGCAAACTTACACAACTAGCCGTGAAGTGCTCGCTCTCTGTCTAGCTGGTTAACTTGTAGCTGTATTTTGATGCACTATGTACAGGGCTAATTTAAAGTGAATGTAAGAGAATGCCTTTCAGTTTGCTAAACGTATATTCACAGTAAGCTGTGTTTCCACGTGTTTTGATAAGTTACATGCCAAATGTACTGTGTTGCTCAGGCGTACCTAAATTTGTGTATGCATATCAGTTATGTGCTTGTGTACTAATGTGTGCTTCCATTTCTGTATTGTATTTCAGTTTCACAATAAGAATCTTTCAGTAAAGTTTACAAGAAAAGTCAAGCCTTGTGATTTTTATGGGAAGATATCAAGTTGTTAGCTACCTGTCTAGCTCTGCATAGGAACGCGCTGCAAGGACAGAATAGTGACATCAGCGAGTGCCGTTTCATCTGTCAAGAGCTTTTGACAGATGAAATGTCATCGTTTGACAGCTCTGTGAAGCTGTCAATCACTGACAATCTGTCTTCTAGGTTGTGTCTTTACTCAAGACTCAATTAGAAAGCCTTCCTGACCAGAAAGTAGAATGCTGCAGCTTTTGACAGTTCAGCGGCCATTTTGCTTTCTGTGCCGGTGAGCTGAGGGACTCCCGAGACCTGAAGGGAGGAAGCCTGCAGGAAGAAGTAAAGGTAAGTAAAACTTCTTAAAACACTTTACACACACCTCACACACTTACCTCTGCACACATGCACCCATCACTCACCTGCACAACGAACATCTCGGCCCCTCCGACACCCACAGACTGACGGCCCGCCTCGCTGACCCTGGCGAGGTTCGGAGCCGTCGGGAAGCCCACACTTCAGGGCTCAAAATAGGGATTAGCCAAAAAAACTGCCTGTTAACTACCTGTCGGCTACCCGCCTCCTGGCAAGATGACATGGAGGCGGGTTGGGGGCGGGATGGGTACCCGCCCCCAAATTCTGCCATTTTCCCAGCAGTCCCACCTCCAAACCCGCCTCCCCAGGTCTGGCAAAATCCAGCCCTTAATGTCTTCTGAAGTGATCTAGCAAACCACTCAGTAGGGCAATAAATGTGGCTTTTCCAACACTGCTCACATCTCGAGAACAAATAATATTTGTTAAATAATCAGCAGTCTACAAAACCTTCTGATCTGTAATACAATAAGAGAGAAACAAGAAGGTTGACAGCTGAGCTCCATATCTGTTCTGACAGATATTTTCTGCTCGTAAAATATGAACATGATAACAGTGGCAAAAAGACCAAGGTCCATCTAATTTACCATCTACCATCCGGGCAGAACATTAATGGAGTTGCTGACTAATCATGGCAATCAAGAGGGTTCGAGTACAGGAACAAGGATGCCTTGCTACAGTTGTACAGGGCCTTGGTGAGACCGCACCTTGAGTATTGTGTGCAGTTTTGGTCGCCTTACCTGAGGAAGGATGTTCTTGCCATGGAGGGAGTGCAGCGAAGATTCACCAGGCTGATACCTGGGATGGCAGGAATGACGTATGAGGAGAGATTGGGTCGATTGGGCTTATACTCACTGGAGTTTAGAAGATTGAGAGGGGATCTCATCGAAACCTATAAAATTCTGTCAGGCCTGGACAGACTAGATGCAGGAAGGATGTTTCTGATGGCCGGAGAGTCCAGAACCAGGGGTCATAGTCTAAGGATAAGGGGTAAGCCATTTAGGACTGAAATGAGGAGGAACTTCTTCACCCAGAGAGTGGTGAACCTGTGGAATTCTCTGCCACAGATGGCGGTGGAGGCCAGTTCATTAAATATATTCAAGAAAGAGTTGGATATATTTCTTAAGGCTAAAGGGATCAAGGGATATGGGGAGAAGGCAGGGACAGGGTACTGAATTTGGATGATCAGCCATGATCTCATTGAATGACGGAGCAGGCTCGAAGGGCCGAATGGCCTACTCCTGCTCCTATCTTCTATGTTTCTATGTAATCTCTATCAATGAGTCTACAACAGAGCCAGACTCGAGGCGAGGAATACCCCCAGTGGATCCATAGGTCCAAAGTCACCTGTTCCTCCCAAGCAGGAAAAAGGCTTGCATTTCTACAGCTTCAGGATGTCCCAAAGCGCTTTACAGCCAATGAAATACTTTTGAAGTGTAGTCACTGTTGTAATGTAGGAAATGCAGCAGCCAATTTGCGCACAGCAAGCTCCCACAAACAGCAATGTGATCATGACCAGATAATCTGTTTTTGTTATGGTGATTGAGCCAGGACACCAGGGATAACTCCCCCTGCACTTCTTCAAAATAGTGCCACGGGATCTTTTACATCCACCTGAGAGGGAAGACGAGGCCTCGGTTTAACGTCTCATCCAAAAGACGGCACCTCCGACAGTGCAGCATTCCTTCAGCACTGCACTGCAGTGTCAGCCTAGATTTTTCTGCTCAAGTCTCATGGAGTGGGATTTGAACCCACAACCTTCTGACTTAGAGGCGAGTGTGCTGCCCACTGAGCCACAGCTGAAACTCAATGCCACACTCATCACATCTCATGTCTCAAATTACTCCTATACTGTATCCCAAAATCTGAAACATAGAAACATAGAAGATAGGAGCAGGAGTAGGCCATTCGGCCCCTCGAGCCTGCTCCGCCATTCAATGAGATCATGGCTGATCATCCAATTTCAGTACCCGGTCCCTGCTTTCTCCCCATACCCCTTGATCCCTTTAGCCTTAAGAAATATATCCAAATCCTTCTTGAATATATTTAATGAATTGGCCTCTACTGCCTTCTGTGGTAGAGAATTCCACAGGTTCACCACTCTCTGGGCGAAGAAATTCCTCCTCATTTCTGTCCTAAATGGCCTACCCCTTATCCTTAGACTGTGACCCCTGGTTCTGGACTCCCCGACCATCGGGAACATCCTTCCTGCATCTAGTCTGTCCAGCCCTGTCAGAATTTTATAAGTTTCAATAAGATCCCCTCTCATTCTTCTAAACTCCAGCGAGTACAAGCCCAATCGTCCCAATCTCTCCTCATACGTCATTCCTGCCATCCCAGGTATCAGCCTGGTGAATCTTCGCTGAACTCCTTCCATGGCAAGAACATCCTTCTTCAGGTAAGGCGACCAAAACTGCACACAATACTCAAGATGTTGTCTCACCAAGGCCCTGTACAACTGCAGCAAGACATCCTTGTTCCTGTACTCGAACCCTCTCGCTACGAAGGCCAACATACCATTTGCCTTCTTAACCGCCTGCTGCACCTGCATGCTTACCTTCAGTGACTGGTGCACAAGGACACCCAGGTCTCGTTGCACTTCCCCTTCTCCCAATCTATTGCCATTCAGATAATAATCTGCCTTCCTGTTTTTGCCACCAAAGTGGATAACCTCACATTTATCCACGTTATTTTGCATCTGCCATGCTTTTGCCCAATCACCCAACCTATCCAAATCATCCTGGAGTTTCTCGGCATCCTCCTCACAGCACACACGCCCACCCAGTTTTGTGTTGTCTGCAAATTTGGAGATATTACATCTAGTTCCCTTGTCTAGATCATTAATATATATATTGTGAATAGCTGGGGTCCAAGGACCGATCCCTGCGGTACCTGACTAGTCACTGCCTGCCACTCGGAAAAAGAGCCGTTTATTCCAACTCTTTGCTTTCTGTCCACCAACCAGTTCTCTATCCAAGTCAATACCTTGCCCCCAATCCCATGTGCCTTAACTTTACACGCTAATCTCTTATGCGGGACCTTATTGAAAGCCTTCTGAAAGTCCAAATACACCACATCCACTGGTTCTCCCTTAACTATTTTACCAGTTACATCCTCAAAAAATTCCAGATTAGTCAAGCACGATTTACCTTTTGTAAATCCATGCTGACTTTGTCTGATCCTGTCACTGTTTCCCCAAGTGCTCTTCTATTACATCTTTTATAATGGACTCTAGCATTTTACCCACTACCGATGTCAGGCTTACCAGTCTGTAATTCCCCGTTTTCTCTCTACCACCTTTTTTGAATAGTGGGGTAACATTAGCTACCCTCCAATCCATGGGTACTGTTCCAGATTCCATCGAATGTTGGAAGATTATCAGTAATGCATCTACTATTTCTAGGGCCACTTCCTTAAGTACCCTAGGATGTAGATTATCAGGCCCTGGGGATTTATCGGCCTTCAATCTGATCAATTTCCCTAACACCATTTCCCTACAAATACTGATTTCTTTCAGTTCCTCCCTTTCATCAGACCCTATGTTTCCCGACATCTCTAGGAGGTGTCCTCCTTTGTGAAGACAGAACCAAAATATGTATTTAATTGGTCTGCCATTTCTTTGTTCCCCATTATAAATTCCCCTGATTCTGACTGCAAGGGACCTATGCTTGACTTCACCAATCTTTTTCTCTTCACATATCTATAAAAGCTTTTACAGTCAGTTTTTATGTTTCCTGCAAGCTTACTCTCATATTCAATTTTCCCCCTCTTAATTAATCCCTTTGTCCTCCTTTGTTGAATCTTAAATTGCTCCCAATCCTCAGGTTTACTGCTTTTTCTGGCCAATTTATATGTCCTCTCCTTGGATCTTATGCTATCCCTAATTTCCCTTGTTAGCCACGGTTGAGTCACCTTTTTTGTTTTATTTTTATGCCAAACTGGGATGAACAAATTCTGTAGTTCATCCATGCGGTCTTTGAATGTTTGCCATTGCCTATCCACCGTCAACCCTTTGAGTGACATTCCCCAATCAATTCTACCCAACTCGCGCCTCAGACCATCGTCATTTCCTTTATTTAAATTCAGGACCCTAGTCTCTGAGTCAACTACTTCATTCTCCATCTTAATGAAGAATTCGATCATATTATGATCGCTCTGACCCAAGGGGCCTCGTACAACAAGATTGCTAATTAATCCTTTCTCGTTACATAATACCCAGTCTAAGATGGCCTGATCTCTGGTTGGTTCCTCGGCATATTGGTCCAGGAAACCATCCCGTAAACACTCCAGGAATTCCTCCTCCACAGTATTGTTACTAATTTGGTTAGCCCAATCTATTATGTAGATTAAAGTCACCCATGATGACTGCTGTGCCCTTATTGCACGCTTCTCTAATTTCCCTTTTAATGCCATCCCCAACCTCCGCATTACTGTTTGGAGGTCTATATACCACTCCCACTAACGTTTTCTGCCCCTTGGTATTTCTCAGTTCTACCCATACAGATTCCACATCATCAGAGCTAATATCCTTCCTTACAATTGTGTTAATCCCTTCTTTAACCAGCAATGCTACCCCACCTCCCTTTCCTTTTTGCCTATCTTTCCTGAATATTGAATACCCCTGGATGTTGAGTTCCCAGCCTTGGCCACCCTGGAGCCATGTTTCCGTAATCCCAAAGAAAGGGGAGGATAATCAGGATCACTTTGTGTTTTCCGTTTCCATACCCAGCATTGGTTTTTGAGGTGAGGCTGTATTCCAGGCCACAGTTCCTCTACACTGTACTGCCCAGTAGCAGCATCTGAGGTTTGGCAGGCTGGGTGTTCCCTTAATTGCAACAGACTGAAGTATATACTGGGGGGTGAAGTATATACTGAGGGGGGAAGTGTATACTGAGGGGGGAAGTGTATACTGAGGGGGGAAGTGTATACTGAGGGGTGAAGTGTATACTGAGGGGGGAAGTGTATACTGAGGGGGGAAGTGTATACTGAGGGGTGAAGTGTATACTGAGGGGGGAAGTGTATACTGAGGGGTGAAGTATATACTGAGGGGGGAAGTGTATACTGAGGGGGGAAGTGTATACTGAGGGGTGAAGTGTATACTGAGGGGGGAAGTGTATACTGAGGGGTGAAGTATATACTGAGGGGGGAAGTGTATACTGAGGGGTGAAGTGTATACTGAGGGGGGAAGTGTATACTGAGTGGTAGAGTGCTCTGATGTCTCATATGGGATCCTGGGCTTCATAAATAGAGGCAGAGAGTATAAAAGCAAGGAAGTTATGCTAAACCTTTATAAAACACTGGTTAGGTCCCAGTTGGGGTATTGTGTTCAATTCTGGCCACCACACTTTCGGAAGGATGTCAAGACCTTAGAGATGGTGCTGAAGAGATTTACTAGAGTGGTTCCGGGGGTGAGGGACTTCAGTTATGTGGAGAGACTGGAGAAGTTGGGATTGTTCTCCTTAGAGCAGAGAAAGCTAAGGGGAGATTTGATAGAGGTGATCAAAATTATGAAAGGTTTTGATAGAGTAAATAAGGAGAAACTGTTTCCAGTGGCAGGAGGGTCGGTAACCAGAGGACACAGAGTTAAGATCACTGGCAAAAGAACCAGAGGAACCATTCAGCCCCTCGAGCCTGTTCCCCATTCAATGAGATCATCGCTGATCTGTATCCTAACTCCATCCACCTGCCTTGGCTCCAGATCCCTTAATACCCTTGGCTAGCAAAAACCTATCAATCTCAGATTTAAAATTATTAATTGAGCTTCTATTACTTTGTGTGGCAGAGTATTCCACACTTCTGCACCCTTTGTGTGAAGAAGTGTCTCCTAATTTCTCCCCTGAATGGCCTGGCTCTGTTAGTCTCTTAGCTTAATGCTCACAGAATAGGAGCACTTAGTGCAAGGGAAGAGGCAAACTGACCACATTATAAAAAGCCCGACAGCAGAATAAGTCACGTTAACTGAATTCCTATTCCATAAAAGGACTTTTAAGAGCGGCATTTCTACTGATGATAAAGCTTTTGTGATAGCAATGTCTGAACAGCTGTAAGGTTAGAGGTCAAGAGGCCTCTTGTGTTATCAGCTTGTACTTCCAGCAAGTTACAGGGCAAGTTATATTCAAGCTGAAGGATGCAGGAAAAGTCTAACTAACGCCGAATGTGCCAACAAGATTTAGCCCAATATCACTTCCATTAATCTCACAATTCAAATAAAGCAAATGGAAAGAAATAACAGTCTTGTCAAACAAACACTCTACAACATGAAGTTATGTGTCACGAGTCTATCAATAACTTTGTTACGATTCACGGCAATATCTTGGTGAACATCTAGAAGCACGAGGGGAACTAATGGTTTTTCACTGGTCGGGTCGCGGGCCTGACCAGCCCTGGAAGACAATGCCTTGTCCCTGTGTTCTATCAACTGATCTAAGGCAGGTTCTTTCAAATCACCGAAAGCTGGGGGTCGGGGGTGTTTGAACACCCCTTCTGGTGACGGTTCAGGTTGAGCAGCACCCAAGGAGACATACTCCAGTCAGGAGATCACCATGGGGGAGAGGAGGGAAGAGAATTACTGGAAAACACTGGGAACATTCAAAAAGGTTTTTTTTGACAAAAGTGGTGGGAGGAGTATTCTCAAACGATGCCATTAAACGGACCAGACGCATTATCCAGTTTCAGCCTTTGATTTCACTTAAACCAGCAACACAATCGCCAATCACACCGGTTATCGGTTAGTTAGAAAAAGGCACCAGGCAGAAATAAAGATTTAAGTAACAGGCGTAAGGCCGCCAATTAAACGTCACATCTGGTGTTACACAACATGCTGTCAATGGCTTGTCTGGGACTCACCTCACACGCCGATAAGGGGGCTTCTAGTGGATTAAACCTCATGTTGATGGTTTCCCCTCTTGAGTTAATTAAAATACTGATCAGCAGGTATGCCTCACTACCTTCCTTCTCACCCAGATTTTCAATCTTTTCTTAAGCAAGATTAATTAACGGCATAAAAAAATGCATCGATTTGAAGCCTCCCTCCAACAACCTGCTGGGTGCTTCGAGCTGATGCCCTGACCCAACATCTCCTCAGTCGCTCTCTGGTTTAAATCGACACGCAGTAAAACTCATTACGTTCAACACACACTCGAACAACTGGGCAAGTGTAACACTATCCAAACCGACCAGCCTTGGGATCTGATGTCAGGGGGATGTGCAAATATAGGAGCTCAATGATTGCGAGCTTCCGTTCACCCGAGTTGTAAACTTGATCCACCAGCAGCTTCAGGCATTTGTTTTATGTTGAGGAAGAGCTTTGCCTTCGGGGCCTCCATTCGGCAAGTCATCACTCCGAGTCGGCCCTGTCCAAATGATGCGGTGTAACAGTCGCTGCCACTTGCTTTTTAACCCATGGCAGGGTTTGCCTGGTAGGTGTGGCTTTCGAACCAATGCTGCAGCAAACTATCTAAGGAAGGATCTACCTGCCTTGGAGGCGGTGCAACAAAGGTTCACTAGATTGATTCCTGGGATGAGAGAGGGCTGTCCTATGATGAGAGATTGTGTAGAATGGGCCGATACTCTCTGGAGTTTAGAAGAATGAGAGGTGGTTGTCATGAATCTTGCCATTCATGTGGAAATGACTTATGAAGTAATACTGGGCAGCCTGCTGGTGGCGCTGTCCAGGGAGAGTATAAATACTCGGGCATGGGCCCAGCTTGCTCAGGACATTCTTTAACAGGAACTAGTGAAGGACACAACTAGACCTCCATGTTGAAAAACAGTTGATTAAAGCCTTGTTTAATACTCAGACTAAGTGCCTCGTAGTTTTCTTACATCAGTGATCTCATTGAAACATACAAGATTCTGAGGGGGATTGACAGGGTAGATGCTGAGAGGTTGTTTCCCCTGGCTGGAGAGTCTAGAACTGGGGGTCACAGTCTCAGGGTAAGGGGTCGGCCATTTAAGACCGAGATGAGGAGGAATTTCTTCACGCAGAGGGTTGTGAATCTTTGGAATTCTCTGCCCCAGAGGGCTGTGAATGCTGAGTCTTTGAGTATATTCAAGGCTGAGATCGATAGATTTTTGGACTCGAGGGGAATCGAGGGATATGAAGATCGGGCGGGAAAGTGGAGTTGAGGTCGATGATCAGCAATGATCTTATTGAATGGCGGAGCAGGCTCGAGGGGCCGAATGGCCGACTCCTGCTCTTATTTCTTATGTTCTTATAGCAGATGGGGTGAGATGAAGTCGGGTGGGAGGAGGCTCGTGTGGATCACAAACACCGGCACGGACCAATTGGGCTGAATGGCCTGTTTCTGTGCTATTAATTCTATGTAATCTTATGTACATCAACAACAACAACAACTTGTATTTATATAGCGCCTTTAACGTAGTAAAATGTCCCAAGGTGCTGTACAGGAGCATTTTAAGACAAAAAAAAAAAATTGACATCGAGCCACATGAGGATAAATATGGGCAGGTGACCAAAAGTTTGGTTGAAGAGGTAGGTTTTAAGGAGCGTCTTAAAGGAGGAAGAGAGGTAGCGAGGCGGAGAGGTTTAGGCAGGGAATTCCAGAGCTTCAGGCCCAGGTAACTGAAGGCACAGCCACCAATGGTTGAGCGATTATAATCAGGGATACTCAAGAGGGCAGAATTAGAATTATCCTTGCAACAGAGGCCTGAAAATCAGTTGGACAAAATAAAACAGCCAGCATTTTCAGAGTGTGAAGTACAGCTGATAAGTTTTACTGCAAATCATGATTCAAACATTCCCATCACAGGTCTTTCTAAGAAGTCAAACTTGGGTGTGATTTGTCCTGTGTGAATATATATATACTAGCAGGGGAGCCCCGCGGTGCGAGGGCAATTTTGGGGTGCGCGGTCTCCTTGCCCCTGTCTGTCCCCCCTCTCGGGCCTGGTCGATGTGTGGGCCAGAAGCCTGGGACTGGATTTGGGCTGTCGGCAGTTGGAGAAGCCTAGGCCCGTTAACCGCTTTATATATATAGATAGAAGATGCAATAACGGTTACTATGCAAGAGATCCAGACACATTTCTTTAAATAAGGCTGGCACTAAATTGCACGGCAGTGCTGCCTGATTATGAAGTATAAAATGTGCAAATTTTGTCCATAATTCCATACGAAATGTTTTGTTCCATGACAGCATGGAGAGGAGTCGTGCGGAGTTTAACACAGAACTGTATCTCTAATTACAAGAAAGCAATTACTGCGATTTCAAACCTAACTTGCTGTGTGAAGTTCCAGGGCTGATAACTGCAACTTCAGTGACAGGCAATGACCAAGAGAAATTTATGGCAATACCCTAAACATTCAGGTACAGTCATTCCCGATAAACTGCTTCTCTCCAGTACTTGTCTTAGTTACACTCAGTCTCTGGGAATTCACAGCATGCCCTGAAAGCTATCAGCCTGCCCCATTGTAGTTTTCACCTGTAACTGAACCGTACTGTTAGAATCAAAGGTTGTGTTCCATGAGGAAGGTACCATAGAGTCATCACTCCATACTGGAATCACTCTTGGGTTTAGAGGTAGCATTGCCCTCTGGGTCAGAAGGTGCAGGGTTTGAATCCCGCTCCAGACAGTCCCGGTGAGTGAAGACCGGAGCTCCGGCTCGGAATTCTGGGATACTCGCGTCCGGTGGGTATGGGTGCCCCTCCCCTCATCATGTGGGTTCTGGGAGCCCATAAAACCGTCCTACTGTATAGGACATAAGAACATAAGAAATAGGAGCAGGAGTAGACCATTCGGCCCCTCGAGCCTGCTCCGCCATTCAATAAGATCATGGCTGATCTGATCTTGGCCTCAACTCCACTTCCCTGCCCGCTCCCCATAACCCTTGACTCCCCTGTAGCTCAAATATCTGTCTATTTCAGCTTTGAATATATTCAGTGGCTCCGCCTCCACCGCTCTCTGGGGAAGAGAATTCCAAAGATTCACGACCCTCTGAGAGAAGAAATTCCTCCTCATCTCCATTTTAAATGGGCGACCCCTTATTCTGAAACTATGCCCCTAGTTCTAGATTCCCCCACGAGGGGAAACATCCTTTCTGCACCTACCCTGTCAAGCCCCCTCAGAATCTTATATGTTTCAATAAGATCACCTCTCATTCTTCTAAATTCCAATGAGTATAGGCCCAACCTGCTCAACCTTTCGTCATAAGACAACTCCTTCATCTCTGGAATCAACCTCATGAACCTTCTCTGAACTGCCTCCAATGCAAGTATATCCTTCCTTAACTAAGGAGACCAAAACTGCACGCAGTACTCCAGGTGTGATCTCACCAGCGCCCTGTACAGTTGTAGCAAGACTTCCCTACTTTTATACTCCATTTGCCTTCCTAATTACTTGCTGTACCTGCATGCTAATTTTTTGTGTTTCATGTACAAGGACACCCAGATATCTCTGTACTGCAGCAGTCTGTAGTCTCACTTCATTTAAATAATATTTTGCAATTCTATTCTTCCTACCAAAGTGGATAACCTCACATTTTCCCACATTATACCCCATCTGCCGAATTTTTGCCCACTCACTTAACCTATCTGTATCCCTTTGCAGACTCTGTGTCCTCCTCACAACTTGCTAACCCACCTATCTTTGTATCGTCAGCAAATTTGGCTGCAGTACACTCGGTCCCTTCATCCAAGTCATTAATATAGATTGTAAACAGCGGAGGCCCCAGCACTGATCCCTGTGGCACCCCACTAGTTACAGTTTGCCAACCTGAAAATGACCCATGACTAACCGCCCCATTGGCTGGGATAAAGATGGTCACGGCCATAGGAGGAGTGTTCTGTCAGACTGTTGCTCAGCCTGTGAATCATTCCACTGCCTCACACTGTTCTCCAAGGCTCCAAGGGAAGAGCGCGAAGATACAAAAACAGGAACACTACTTTATAATGAATGTGCAAACGGAGGTGAAAGGTGAACCAAAGGCATCAGAAAGCAGAGACATCCCTAAAGTCTGTGAACTAACAAGATGAGAGGGACTCCAGATGAAAGGTGGAACCGGAACTTGCAGCATTTGGAATAAAGGCCTGGGTGAGCACTGAACGGTGCAGGAAAGGTTGCTGAGGCTGCAAGTGCTGTGGGACTGGGCTTTGTTTATATGCTGGGACCAGGATTGCTCTATTCACCATTTCTTCCAATATAAAGGCTTCCAAAAGGTTTTTTTTAAGCAAGAATCCTAAAGTCTTTTAGAATGCCCAGCAGAAGAAACCTTCCTGGACACATTGATAGGACACACCCTCCAATCATGGACCGTGCGAGGGACAGAGAGCCCAGTCGGTATCACGCCAGCCTCACACTTATCGGGAAATGGCGACTGCAAGCCAGCATACCCAGCGGTGCTGGGAATCCTCCAGCGCTGCTTTCCTTCCAGGGAGCCACGGGAACAGTGGCGAGGGAAGCAGGCACCGTCCCCTTGCGCTGTCAGGAATCCCGCCTCCCGCAGGGAGCTTCACATTGGCTCACCTTCGAGCACTGACCCGGGCCAGCCTGCTCCCACCGGATTTTCTACCCACTATAACCCCCATAGTGCCTCAGGCCGTGGAAAATTGGGCATCCCGGACTATGTGGGAATTATTTTGACTTCATTTATGTTCAAATAGTCAACATGTTTTATACTAGAGAAAAAACACAATGATGGGAAAGCCTAAATCAACAGCCTGTCACGCTGCAATTACAGACCTCCTGCCACTAGGTGGTGCTGAACCCCCGGCCTGTCTCCCACTGGGTGCTGAACCTCCAGCCTGTCTCCCACTGGGTGCTGAACCCCCTGCCTGTCTCCCACTGGGTGCTGAACCTCCAGCCTGTCTCCCACTGGGTGCTGAACCCCCTGCCTGTCTCCCACTGGGTGCTGAACCTCCAGCCTGTCTCCCACTGGGTGCTGAACCCCCTGCCTGTCTCCCACTGGGTGCTGAACCTCCAGCCTGTCTCCCACTGGGTACTGAACCCCCAGCCTGTCTCCCACTGGGTGCTGAACCCCCCGCCTGTCTCCCACTGGGTGCTGAACCCCCGGCCTGTCTCCTACTGGCTGCTGAACCCCCCGCCTGTCTCCCACTGGGTGCTGAACCCCCGGCCTGTCTCCCACCGGGTGCTGAACCCCCTGCCTGTCTCCCACTGGGTGCTGAACCTCCCGCCTGTCTCCCACTGGGTGCTGAACCCCCGGCCTGTCTCCCACTGGCTGCTGAACCCCCAGCCTGTCTCCCACTGGGTGCTGAACCCCCGGCCTGTCTCCCACTGGGTGCTGAACCTCCAGCCTGTCTCCCACTGGGTGCTGAACCCCCAGCCTGTCTCCCACTGGGTGCTGAACCCCCGGCCTGTCTCCCACTGGGTGCTGAACCCCCGGCCTGTCTCCCACTGGGTGCTGAACCCCCCGCCTGTCTCCCACTGGGTGCTGAACCCCCGGCCTGTCTCCCACTGGGTGCTGAACCCCCTGCCTGTCTCCCACTGGGTGCTGAACCCCCTGCCTGTCTCCCACTGGGTGCTGAACCCCCGGCCTGTCTCCCACTGGGTGCTGAACCCCCTGCCTGTCTCCCACTGGGTGCTGAACCTCCAGCCTGTCTCCCACTGGGTGCTGAACCCCCGGCCTTTCTCCCACTGGGTGCTGAACCTCCAACCTGTCTCCCACTGGGTGCTGAACCCCCGGCCTGTCTCCCACTGGGTGCTGAACGCCCGGCCTGTCTCCCACTGGGTGCTGAACCCCTGACTTGTCTCTTATGTAACTTTACTCCCTCATCCCTGGAACCATTCTTGTAAATCTTTTCTGCACCCTCTCTAAGGTCATCACATCCTTCCTAAACTGGTCCCCACTGGGACCCTAACCCACACCAGGTCCTGCTCACCCAATACAAAGATTCAAATCCTTTCAAACACAATAAATCCAAACTCAGAAATCAAGAGAAATATCAAAAAGCTAATAATTTAAAAAATACAGAACCTCAACCAATTGAATCTTCATAAAAATTGGCTGCCATTTGTTCCTCTAACTGAAATTTTCAATGCAAAACTAAGTCTGCAACATATAAAGAAAAATTAAAAAATACGTATTCAAAATAACACAATGAAGCTTAAAAACGTGCATTTTGTGTTCTGAAGCACCTTCATGAAGGTTTTTATTCGGAGGCCACGTTCACGAGCAACACTTCAGGTTAATAGTCGCCTCACAGCAATCACTAAGTCCACTGAAGTGAGTTAACAGCTAGACTGGTGTCTGTGCTTTCCAGTCTGAGCACGTGCAGTGCGGGCAATCTCCAAACGTGCATCAGTGAGATTCTCCAAATCCAACAACTTGGAGAGTACGATAGCAAAATACTGCGGATGCTGGAAGTCCGAAATAACAACAGAAAATGCTGGAAAAACTCAGCAGGCCAGGCAACAGTCCTGACGAAGGGTTTTGACCTGAAACATTTACTCGATTTTCTCTCCAAGGATGTTGCCTGGCCTGCCGAGATTTTCCAGCATTTTCTGTTGTTAACTTGGAGAGTAGCTCTTCAAAGTGTGCATGAGTCAACTTTTCCAAATCATGTCAAAACAAACTAGAGCATCAAACTTTTTTGGGAGCGGGGATAAACCTTCACAGAAAAATTATTTTCCAGTTCTTATTTATTGACTTTTCAGCAAGAGAGATTGATGAGAGAACAGACAGACAGACAGACAGAGAGACAGAGAGGAACAGTTCCATCACCTGGGCTTTATTTCTCTTTATACAGTTCATTCAAAAACAATTAGACAATAATTATTTTGCAGGCACTAATCAAGAAACAGTTGCTTCACTGTCTCTGGGCAGATCTCTTACAAAGTTCTTGGCAGATCTCTTACAAAGTTCTTTCCAAATCCTCTCGCACCCCAGAATCCCCACAACTCCTTGCTTCAGAGAGAGAGGCTGAGAGAGACAAGCTGGGTAGAAGGAGAAAGAGGCTGAGACAGGCTAGGAAGGAGAGAGAGAGAAAATGATGAGAGCACTTGCCTTCGAAAATAGCTTTTTTTTTACAGTCTAGATTTATTTAAGCTGTAGTGTATCTATTTATCATGCTGCACTGGGTAAGGACACATCAATTACTTATTTTCCAAGAAGCAATGAATAAAGCTAAGTTCACTATCAGACAATTCATAGAAATTTCTTTCCCATACAGAGATGTAGGCCTAGAAATTCAGTGCCCTTAGCGCCGATTTTGCGGCGCTAGAGGGCCTAGCGCTGCAATTGGCGCCGGCGCCTAAATTGCCTGGGGCCCTTCCGCCGCGGTAGACCGGTAGCGCTGCGCCGGCACCGATGACGTCATCGGTGTGCGCAGCGTCCCGGTTGCCATGGTAACCCGCCCGAACTGGGAAATTGACTTGCGGCCGCCTCGCCCGTGGCAGCCGCAAGCAACGTTCTGGCAGAGGGCCTTGCACAAGTTTGCGCCGGCGCATTAAAGGCCCCGCGGCGGCCGGCCGCTTTCCCGACGCCCGCCTGGCCGCAGCTCCCTCCCCGGACTTCCCCCCCCCCGCCCCCGGGAACAGAAGCAAGCCCGGCACTTGTCCGAGGTGCCGGGCTCATTTTTAATAAGATTATCGCGGGCCGCGGCCGGGTGCAGGCAGGTCCTCCTTAAGGGAAGGAGGAGGCCTGCACTTCCCGAACCTGCCGCACCGCAGCGGGCGCCGCAGCGCCGGAATAGCGCCGAAATTCAGCGCATAGCGCCAGTTTTCAGGCGCTAACAGCTTTCAGCAGCGCCGGCAGCCGTTTGGGCGCAGAAGTAGTGAATTTTTGGCCCGACCAGCGCGACTTAGCTCCGGCACTAACTTCCGGCGCTAAAGCCGTTGCTGCGCCAAAACCCAATTTCTAGGCCGTAGACTCTTCCCACATGCCCCCACCTCAGCACTCACTCGCTTACCTCGACAGACAGAGACACCTCCCAAACCCACCACCTCTTCCACCCAGAAGGACAAGGGCAGCAGGCGCATGAGAACACCACCACCTCCAAGTCACACACATCATCCTGACTTGCAAATATATCAACATTCCTTCATCGTCGCTGGGTCAAAATCCTGGAACTCCCTCCCTAACAGCACTGTGGGAGCACCTTCACCACACGGACTGCAGCGGTTCAAGAAGGCGGCTCACCACCACCTTCTCAAGGGCAATTAGGAATGGGCAGTAAATGCTGGGCCTTGCCAGCGTCGCCCACAACACGCGACTGAATTAATTATAAAAAAACACAGCACCGTGACAGCATTTGTTTTTGCGCACTGGGAACAATCGTCTCATGACGGCGGATTTAATACAGCTGGGGTATGAGCACATGGAATTAGAAGGAGTGCGGCCACAGGAGAGAGGGTTCGAGAGCAAAGGGGAGGGATAAAGTGAATTTTACTTCCACAATTCTGCTCTTTTACACAAACACTCCACACCCCGTGCTCTCTCACACACTCCCCTCTCCCCGTTCTCTCTCTCACACTCCTCTCTCCCCGTTCTCTCTCTCACTCCTCCCTCCCCGTGCTCCCTCACACTCCCCTCTCCCCGTGCTCTCTCTCTCACACTCCCCTCTCCCCGTGCTATCTCTCTCACACTCCCCTCTCCCCGTGCTCCCTCACACTCCCCTCTCCCCGTGCTCTCTCTCTCACACTCCCCTCTCCCCGTGCTCTCTTTCACACTCCCCTCTCCCCGTGCTCTCTCTCACACTCCCCTCTCCCCGTGCTCTCTCTCACACTCCCCTCCCCGTGCTCTCTCTCACACACTCCTCTCTCCCCGTGCTCTCTCACACACTCCCCTCTCCCCGTGCTCTCTCTCACACTCCCCTCTCCCCGTGCTCTCTCACTCTCCCCTCTCCCCGTGCTCTCTCTCTCTCAATCCCCTCTCCCCGTGCTCTCTCTCACACCCCTCTCCCCGTGCTCTCTCTCACTCCCCTCTCCCCGTGCTCTCTCTCACTCTCCCCTCTCCCCGTGCTCTCTCTCACTCTCCCCTCTCCCCGTGCTCTCTCTCTCTCACTCCCCTCTCCCCGTGCTCTCTCTCACTCCCCTCTCCCCGTGCTCTCTCTCTCACACTCCCCTCTCCCCGTGCTCTCTCTCACACACTCCCCTCTCCCCGTGCTCTCTCTCACTCCCCTCTCCCCGTGCTCTCTCTCACACACTCCCCTCTCCCCGTGCTCTCTCTCACTCTCCCCTCTCCCCGTGCTCTCTCTCTCACACTCCCCTCTCCCCGTGCTCTCTCTCACACACTCCCTTCTCCCCGTGCTCTCTCTCACACACTCCCTTCTCCCCGTGCTCTCTCTCTCTCCCCTCTCCCCGTGCTCTCTCTCACACACTCCCCTCTCCCCGTGCTCTCTCTCACACTCCCCTCTCCCCGTGCTCTCTCTCTCACTCCCCTCTCCCCGTGCTCTCTCTCACACTCCCCTCTCCCCGTGCTCTCTCTCACACTCCCCTCTCCCCGTGCTCTCTCTCACTCCCCTCTCCCCGTGCTCTCTCTCACACACTCCCCTCTCCCCGTGCTCTCTCTCACTCTCCCCTCTCCCCGTGCTCTCTCTCTCACACTCCCCTCTCCCCGTGCTCTCTCTCACACACTCCCTTCTCCCCGTGCTCTCTCTCACACTCCCCTCTCCCCGTGCTCTCTCTCACTCTCCCCTCTCCCCGTGCTCTCTCTCACACACTCCCCTCTCCCCGTGCTCTCTCTCACACACTCCCCTCTCCCCGTGCTCTCTCTCACACTCCCCTCTCCCCGAGCTCTCTCTCTCACTCCCCTCTCCCCGTGCTCTCTCTCACACACTCCCCTCTCCCCGTGCTCTCTCTCACTCTCCCCTCTCCCCATGCTCTCTCTCTCACACTCCCCTCTCCCCGTGCTCTCTCTCACACACTCCCTTCTCCCCGTGCTCTCTCTCACACACTCCCCTCTCCCCGTGCTCTCTCTCACTCTCCCCTCTCCCCGTGCTCTCTCTCACACACTCCCCTCTCCCCGTGCTCTCTCTCACACACTCCCCTCTCCCCGTGCTCTCTCTCACACTCCCCTCTCCCCGTGCTCTCTCTCACTCCCCTCACCCCGTGCTCTCTCTCACACTCCCCTCTCCCCGTGCTCTCTCTCACACTCCCCTCTCCCCGTGCTCTCTCTCTCACTCCCCTCTCCCCGTGCTCTCTCTCACACTCCCCTCTCCCCGTGCTCTCTCTCACACACTCCCCTCTCCCCGTGCTCCCTCACACACTCCCCTCTCCCCGTGCTCTCTCTCTCACTCCCCTCTCCCCGTGCTCTCTCACACTCCCCTCTCCCCGTGCTCTCTCTCACACTCCCCTCTCCCCGTGCTCTCTCTCTCACTCCCCTCTCCCCGTGCTCCCTCACACACTCCTCTCCTCGTTCTCTCTCTCTCACACTCCCCTCTCCCCATGCTCTCTCTCTCACACTCCCCTCTCCCCATGCTCCCTCACACACTCCTCTCTCCCCGTGCTCTCTCTCACACTCCTCTCTCCTCGTTCTCTCTCTCACACACTCCCCTCTCCCCGTTCTCTCTCTCACACTCCTCTCTCCCCGTTCTCTCTCTCACTCCTCCCTCCCCGTGCTCCCTCACACTCCCCTCTCCCCGTGCTCTCTCTCTCACACTCCCCTCTCCCCGTGCTTCCTCACACTCCCCTCTCCCCGTGCTCTCTCTCTCACACTCCCCTCTCCCCGTGCTCTCTCTTTCACACTCCCCTCTCCCCGTGCTCTCTCTCACACACTCCCCTCTCCCCGTGCTCTCTCACACTCCCCTCTCCCCGTGCTCTCTCACACACTCCCCTCTCCCCGTGCTCTCTCTCACACTCCCCTCTCCCCATGCTCCCTCACACACTCCCCTCTCCCCGTGCTCTCTCTCTCACACTCCCCTCTCCCCGTGCTCTCTCTCACACTCCCCTCTCCCCGTGCTCTCTCTCACACTCCACTCTCCCCGTTCTCTCTCACACACTCCCCTCTCCCCGTGCTCTCTCTCACACTCCCCTCTCCCCGTGCTCTCTCACACACTCCCCTCTCCCCGTGCTCTCTCTCACACTCCCCTCTCCCCGTTCTCTCTCTCACACACTCCCCTCTCCCTGTGCTCTCTCTCACTCTCCCCTCTCCCCGTGCTCTCTCTCTCTCACTCCCCTCTCCCCGTGCTCTCTCTCACTCCCCTCTCCCCGTGCTCTCTCTCACACTCCCCTCTCCCCGTGCTCTCTCTCACTCTCCCCTCTCCCCGTGCTCTCTCTCTCTCACTCCCCTCTCCCCGTGCTCTCTCTCACTCCCCTCTCCCCGTGCTCTCTCTCTCACACTCCCCTCTCCCCGTGCTCTCTCTCACACTCCCCTCTCCCCGTGCTCTCTCTCACACACTCCCCTCTCCCTGTGCTCTCTCTCACTCTCCCCTCTCCCCGTGCTCTCTCTCTCTCACTCCCCTCTCCCCGTGCTCTCTCTCACTCCCCTCTCCCCGTGCTCTCTCTCACACTCCCCTCTCCCCGTGCTCTCTCTCACTCTCCCCTCTCCCCGTGCTCTCTCTCTCTCACTCCCCTCTCCCCGTGCTCTCTCTCACTCCCCTCTCCCCGTGCTCTCTCTCTCACACTCCCCTCTCCCCGTGCTCTCTCTCACACACTCCCCTCTCCCCGTGCTCTCTCTCACTCCCCTCTCCCCGTGCTCTCTCTCACACACTCCCCTCTCCCCGTGCTCTCTCTCACTCTCCCCTCTCCCCGTGCTCTCTCTCTCACACTCCCCTCTCCCCGTGCTCTCTCTCACACACGCTCTCTCACACTCTCCCCTCTCCCCAGTGCTCTCTCTCACACACTCCCCTCTCCCCGTGCTCTCTCTCACACACTCCCTCCCCCGTGCCTCTCTCTCACACTCCCCCTCTCCCCGTGCTCTCTCTCTCCCACTCTCCCCTCTCCCCGTGCTCTCTCTCACACTACCCCTCTCCCGTGCTCTCTCTCACTCCCCTCTCCCCGTGCTCTCTCTCACACACTCCCTCTCCCCGTGCTCTCTCTCACACTCCCCCTCTCCCCGTGCTCTCTCTCTCACACTCCCCTCTCCCCGTGCTCTCTCTCACTCACTCCCCTCTCCCCGTGCTCTCTCTCTCACTCCCTCCCCCCTCTCCCGTGCTCTCTCTCACTCTCCCTCTCCCCGTGCTCTCTCTCACACTCCCCTCTCCCCGTGCTCTCTCTCACACTCCCCTCTCCCCGTGCTCTCTCTCACACTCCCCTCTCCCCGTGCTCTCTCTCACACCTCCCCTCTCCCCGTGCTCTCTCTCACACTCCCCTCTCCCCGTGCTCTCTCTCTCACTCTCCCTCTCCCGTGCTCTCTCTCACACACTCCTCACCTCCCCTCTCCCCGTGCTCTCTCTCACACTCCCCTCTCCCCGTGCTCTCTCTCACTCTCCCCTCTCCCCGTGCTCTCTCTCACACACTCCCTCTCCCCGTGCTCTCTCTCACACACTCCCCTCTCCCCGTGCTCTCTCTCACACTCCCCTCTCCTCTCCCGTGCTCTCTCTCTCACTCCCCTCTCCCCGTGCTCTCTCTCACACACTCCCCTCTCCCCGTGCTCTCTCTCACTTCCCCTCTCTCCCATGCTCTCTCTCTCACACTCCCCTCTCCCCGTGCTCTCTCTCACACACTCCCTTCTCCCCGTGCTCTCTCTCACACACTCCCCTCTCCCCGTGCTCACTCTCTCTCACTCCCCTCTCCCCGTGCTCTCTCTCACACACTCCCCTCTCCCGTGCTCATCTCACACACTCCCCTCTCCCCGTGCTCTCTCTCACTCCCCTCACCCCGTGCTCTCTCTCACACTCCCCTCTCCCCGTGCTCTCTCTCACACTCCCCTCTCCCCGTGCTCTCTCTCTCACTCCCCTCTCCCGTGCTCTCTCTCACACTCCCCTCTCCCCGTGCTCTCTCTCACACACTCCCCTCTCCCCGTGCTCCCTCACACACTCCCCTCTCCCCGTGCTCTCTCTCTCACTCCCCTCTCCCCGTGCTCTCTCACACTCCCCTCTCCCGTGCTCTCTCTCACACTCCCCTCTCCCCGTGCTCTCTCTCTCACTCCCCTCTCCCCGTGCTCCCTCACACACTCCTCTCCTCGTTCTCTCTCTCTCACACTCCCCTCTCCCCATGCTCTCTCTCTCACACTCCCCTCTCCCCATGCTCCCTCACACACTCCTCTCTCCCCGTGCTCTCTCTCACACTCCTCTCTCCTCGTTCTCTCTCTCACACACTCCCTCTCCCCGTTCTCTCTCTCACACTCCTCTCTCCCCGTGCTCTCTCTCACACACTCCCCTCTCCCCGTGCTCTCTCACACCTCCCTCTCCCCGTGCTCTCTCACACACTCACCCTCTCCCGTGCTCTCTCTCACACTCCTCTCCCCATGCTCCCTCACACACTCCCCTCTCCCCGTGCTCTCTCTCTCACACTCCCCTCTCCCCGTGCTCTCTCTCACACTCCCCTCTCCCCGTGCTCTCTCTCACACTCCACTCTCCCCGTTCTCTCTCACACACTCCCCTCTCCCCGTGCTCTCTCTCACACTCCCTCTCCCCGTGCTCTCTCACACACTCCCCTCTCCCGTGCTCTCTCTCACACTCCCCTCTCCCCGTGCTCTCTCTCACACACTCCCCTCTCCCTGTGCTCTCTCTCACTCTCCCCTCTCCCCGTGCTCTCTCTCTCTCACTCCCCTCTCCCCGTGCTCTCTCTCACTCCCCTCTCCCCGTGCTCTCTCTCACACTCCCCTCTCCCCGTGCTCTCTCTCACTCTCCCCTCTCCCCGTGCTCTCTCTCTCTCACTCCCCTCTCCCCGTGCTCTCTCTCACTCCCCTCTCCCCGTGCTCTCTCTCTCACACTCCCCTCTCCCCGTGCTCTCTCTCACACACTCCCCTCTCCCCGTGCTCTCTCTCACTCCCCTCTCCCCGTGCTCTCTCTCACACACTCCCCTCTCCCCGTGCTCTCTCTCACTCTCCCCTCTCCCCGTGCTCTCTCTCTCACACTCCCCTCTCCCCGTGCTCTCTCTCACACACTCCCTTCTCCCCGTGCTCTCTCTCACACACTCCCCTCTCCCCGTGCTCTCTCTCACTCTCCCCCTCTCCCGTGCTCTCTCTCACACACTCCCCTCTCCCCGTGCTCTCTCTCACACACTCCCCTCTCCCCGTGCTCTCTCTCACACTCCCTCTCCCCGTGCTCTCTCTCTCACTCCCCTCTCCCCGTGCTCTCTCTCACACTCCCCTCTCCCTGTGCTCTCTCTCACTCCCCTCTCCCCGTGCTCTCTCTCTCACTCCCCTCTCCCCGTGCTCTCTCTCACACTCCCCTCTCCCCGTGCTCTCTCTCACACTCCCCTCTCCCCGTGCTCCCTCACACACTCCCCTCTCCCCGTGCTCTCTCTCTCACTCCCCTCTCCCCGTGCTCTCTCTTTCACACTCCCCTCTCCCCGTGCTCTCTCTCACACACTCCCCTCTCCCCCGTGCTCTCTCACACTCCCCTCTCCCCGTGCTCTCTCACACACTCCCCTCTCCCCGTGCTCTCTCTCACACTCCCTCTCCCCATGCTCCCTCACACACTCCCCTCTCCCCGTGCTCTCTCTCTCACACTCCCCTCTCCCCGTGCTCTCTCTCACACTCCCCTCTCCCCGTGCTCTCTCTCACACACTCCACTCTCCCCGTGCTCTCTCACACACTCCCCTCTCCCCGTGCTCTCTCTCACACTCCCCTCTCCCCGTGCTCTCTCACACACTCCCCTCTCCCCGTGCTCTCTCTCACACTCCCCTCTCCCCGTGCTCTCTCTCACACACTCCCCTCTCCCTGTGCTCTCTCTCACTCTCCCCTCTCCCCGTGCTCTCTCTCTCTCACTCCCCTCTCCCCGTGCTCTCTCTCACTCCCCTCTCCCCGTGCTCTCTCTCACACTCCTCTCTCCCGTGCTCTCTCTCACTCCCCTCTCCCGTGCTCTCTCTCTCACACTCCCTCTCCCCGTGCTCTCTCTCACACACTCCCCTCTCCCCGTGCTCTCTCTCACTCCCCTCTCCCCGTGCTCTCTCTCACACACTCCCTCTCCCCGTGCTCTCTCTCACTCTCCCCTCTCCCCGTGCTCTCTCTCACACTCCCCTCTCCCCGTGCTCTCTCTCACACACTCCCTTCTCCCCGTGCTCTCTCTCACACACTCCCCTCTCCCCGTGCTCTCTCTCACTCTCCCCTCATCCCGTGCTCTCTCTCACACACTCCCCTCTCCCCGTGCTCTCTCTCACACACTCCCCTCTCCCCGTGCTCTCTCTCACACTCCCCTCTCCCCGTGCTCTCTCTCTCACTCCCCTCTCCCGTGCTCTCTCTCACACTCCCCTCTCCCCGTGCTCTCTCTCACTCCCCTCTCCCGTGCTCTCTCTCTCACTCCCCTCTCCCCGTGCTCTCTCTCACACTCCCCTCTCCCCGTGCTCTCTCTCACACTCCCCTCTCCCCGTGCTCCCTCACACACTCCCCTCTCCCCGTGCTCTCTCTCTCACTCCCCTCTCCCCGTGCTCTCTCTCACACTCCCCTCTCCCCGTGCTCTCTCTCTCACTCCCCTCTCCCCGTGCTCCCTCACACACTCCTCTCCTCGTTCTCTCTCTCTCACACTCCCCTCTCCCCGTGCTCTCTCTCTCACACTCCCCTCTCCCCATGCTCCCTCACACACTCCCCTCTCCCCGTGCTCTCTCTCTCACTCCCCTCTCCCCGTGCTCTCTCTCACACTCCCCTCTCCCCGTGCTCTCTCTCACTCCCCTCTCCCCGTGCTCTCTCTCTCACTCCCCTCTCCCCGTGCTCTCTCTCACACTCCCCTCTCCTCGTTCTCTCTCTCTCACTCCTCTCTCCCCGTGCTCTCTCACACATTCCCCTCTCCCCATGCTCTCTCTCACACTCCCCTCTTCCCGTGCTCTCTCTCACACTCCCCTCTCCCCGTGCTCTCTCTCTCACACTCCCTCTCCCCGTGCTCTCTCTCTCACACTCCCCTCTCCCCGTGCTCTCTCTCACACACTCCCCTCTCCCCGTGCTCTCTCTCACACACTACCCCTCTCCGGTGCTCTCTCTCGCACTCCCCTCTCCCCGTGCTCTCTCTCACACACTCCCCTCTCCCCGTGCTCTCTCTCACACTCCCCTCTCCCCGTGCTCTCTCTCACTCTCCCCTCTCCCCGTGCTCTCTCTCTCACTCCCCTCTCCCCGTGCTCTCTCTCACTCCCCTCTCCCCGTGCTCTCTCTCTCACACTCCCCTCTCCCCGTGCTCTCTCTCACACACTCCCCTCTCCCCGTGCTCTCTCTCACACACTCCCCTCTCCCCGTGTTCTTTCTCACACTCCCCTCTCCCCGTGCTCTCTCACACACACTCCCCTCTCCACGTGCTCTCTCACACACACCCCTCTCCCCGTGCTCTCTCACACACTCCCCTCTCCCCGTGCTCTCTCTCACACACTCCCCTCTTCCCGTGCTCTCTCTCTCTCACACTCCCCTCTCCCCGTGCTCTCTCACACTCCCCTCTCCCCGTGCTCTCTCTCTCACTCCCCTCTCCCCGTGCTCTCTCTCACACTCCCCTCTCCCCGTGCTCTCTCTCACACACTCCCCTCTCCCCGTGCTCTCTCTCGCACTCCCCTCTCCCCGTGCTCTCTCTCACACACTCCCCTCTCCCCGTGCTCTCTCTCACACTCTCCCCTCTCCCGTGCTCTCTCTCTCTCTCCCCTCTCCCCGTGCTCTCTCACACTCCCCTCTCCCCGTGCTCTCTCTCACACTCCCCTCTCCCCGTGCTCTCTCTCACACACTCCCCTCTCCCCGTGCTCTCTCTCTCTCCCCTCTCCCCGTGCTCTCTCTCTCACACTCCCCTCTCCCCGTGCTCTCTCTCTCACACTCCCCTCTCCCTGTGCTCTCTCTCACACTCCCCTCTCCCCGTGCTCGCTCTCTCACTCTCCCCTCTCCCCGTGCTCTCTCTCACACTCCCCTCTCCCCGTGCTCTCTCTCACACTCCCCTCTCCCCGTGCTCTCACACACTCCCCTCTCCCGTGCTCTCACACACTCTCCTCTCCCCATGCTCTCACACACTCCCCTCTCCCCGTGCTCTCACACACTCCCCTCTCCCCGTGCTCTCTCTCACACACTCCCCTCTCCCCATGCTCTCTCTCATACTCCCCTCTCCCCCGTGCTCTCTCACACTCCCCTCTCCCCGTGCTCTCTCTCACACACTCCCCTCTCCCCGTGCTCTCTCTCACACACTCCCCTCTCCCCGTGCTCCCTCACACACACCCCTCTCCCCGTGCTCTCTGTGATGAAATATTCATCATCATCACTGCCTGTGACTGAGATCGGTTTCAGTGTAATTTCCCTCCCCCGACCTCATTGTATTGTGTACTGGAACGTGCTGTATTGTATACTGGAATGTGCTGGAATGTGCTGTGTGTAGGGCTCCGCCCATACCTGGCCCCGTTTGTAGGCTGGCTCAGTCTGGCCTCAGTCTCCAGAAGGAAGACATCTCTCTCTCTTACGTGTTACGTTCTAAGTTAATAAAAGCCTTGTTTTTGTTCTCCTAACTTCGAGTCTCGGAATTATTGAGGCACATCAATTTTATTAACTTATTTTTCAACACTATGGATCAACTCCTGAAACCCGAACGTTTCGATTTGGATCAACATGCTCCGGACGCATCAGCACGCTTCGGACACTGGTTTGAGTGTATGGAATTCTTCCTGGACAATTCCGCAGCCATCATAGACGCTACGGACGCTGCGAGGATGAGACTCGGAATTCTGTGGAATTGGGTAAGCCACCGGGTTTACCCCCTCATCCAAGACGCAGAGACGTACCTGGCCGCCTGCGACATCTTAAAGGCGCATTACCAGCAGCCTACGAATGAGGTGTATGCTAGGCACCTGCTCGCTACCCGCGCACAGCGACCTGGGGAATCGGTGGAGGAGTTCCTAAGCACCCTGAAAATGCTTGGCAAAGACTGCAAGTGCCGAGATGTAAAAGCCGCAGTGTACACTGACGAGCTTGTTCGCGATGCCTTCATCACAGGCCTCAGCTCCACTTACATCCGGCAAAGACTGCTGGAAAAAACGGAGTTGGACCTGAAACAGGCTGCGGACACCGCGCGATCCCTGGATGTGGCCCAGAGAAACTCGGACGCCTACTCTTCAGCCCGCGCCGTCCACGCCGCCACGTGTGCACCGAGGGCGCCGCCATCTTGGAAGGCATCTTCCCCGCCCGACAGCCCGACACCGGCTGGGCCCCGCTCTCCCCCCAGAAGCCCTACGACAGCCGCGACGCGTCAGGGACCCAACTGCTACTTCTGCGGGCAGCCAAAGCACACCAGAAACCTGTGCCCGGCGAAAGGCACCACCTGCTTTAAGTGCGGTAAGAAGGGGCACTTCGGGAAGGTGTGCAGAGGGAACCCCGCCGGAAAACCAACCGCTGGAAAACCCGCCACCGCCGCGTGTGTGCCGTGGGAGCGGCCATCTTGGACGCCATCTTGCCCGACCTCGTGGGGTCCGCCATCTTGTGAGCAGACAGCGTGGACGCCATCTTGTATCGATCAGGGCCCTGCAGTGGCATCGGTCACAGTGGACCAGACCAGGCTGCACCCGCTATCCAGATCAATGGTGGACATCGAGGTAAACGGGTGCCGGGTTAAATGCTTAATTGACAGTGGAAGCACGGAGAGCTTTATCCACCCAGAACTGGCACAACAACTCTCCCTAAAGGTGGTCCCTACTCAGGGTACCATCTCTATGGCTGACAAAACCCAGACATCGACCATTCTGGGTTATTGCACGGTACAATTGTGCGTTAACGGAACTGTATATGATAATTTTAAAGTATTACTCATGAAGAACCTATGTGCGAGCGTGATCTTGGGCCTGGATTTCCAGTGCAACCACCAAAGCATCACGTTCAAGTACGGTGGGTCCCAGCCGCCCCTCACAGTGTGCGGTCTGGCTACCCTGAAGGTAAAGCCGCCTTCGCTATTCGCGAACCTTACCCCTAACTGCCGGCCAATAGCGACCAAAAGCAGGAGGTACAGCTGGGAGGACAGGCGGTTTATCGCGACCGAGGTAGACAGGCTCCTGAAAGAGCGCACTATTGAACGCAGCAACAGCCCGTGGCGCGCCCAAGTGGTAGTGGTAAGGGGTAGCGAGAAGAAACGGATGGTGATCGACTATAGTCAAACGATCAACAGGTACACCCTACTAGACGCCTACCCGCTACCCCGCATATCAGAAATGGTGAACCAAATCGCCCAATACCGGGTGTTCTCCACCACCGACCTCAAGTCAGCGTACCACCAGCTCCCTATCAGACCAGAGGACCGCCCGTACACCGCCTTCGAGGCGAACGGACGCCTCTACCAATTCCTCAGAGTCCCCTTTGGGGTGACGAATGGGGTCTCGGTCTTCCAGAGGGAGATGGACCGCATGGTCGATGACCACCACTTGCAGGCAACCTTCCCCTACCTCGACAACGTCACCATCTGCGGCCACAATCAGCAGGATCACGACTCGAACCTCGAGAGGTTCCTGGAAACCGCACAAAAACTCAACCTCACCTACAACGAGGACAAGTGCGTTTACAACACCACGCGCCTCTGCATACAAGGCAGCGTGGTGGAGAATGGGGAAATCGGACCAGACCCCGACCGATTGCGCCCCCTACGGGAGCTGCCCCTGCCCAACACTCCCAAAGCCCTGAAAAGGTGCCTGGGGTTATTTTCTTATTATTCCCAATGGGTCCCCAACTACTCCGACAAAGCCCGCCCCCTCTTGAAAGCATCCTCTTTCCCGCTCTCTGCTGAGGCCCATGCCGCCTTCAAAAGCATTAAGCAGGATATTGAGCGGGCCACGCTACAGGCAGTGGACGAGAACACTCCATTTCAAGTGGAAAGTGATGCGTCTGACTTCGCCTTGGCGGCCACCCTCAACCAGGCGGGGCGGCCCGTAGCTTTCTTCTCGAGGACCCTCCAAGGGCCCGAGATCAGACACTCCTCCGTGGAAAAGGAGGCCCAAGCCATCGTGGAGGCAGTGCGCCACTGGCGCCACTACCTAGCCGGCAAACGCTTCACCCTACTTACCGACCAGCGGTCGGTAGCGTTTATGTTCAATAATAAACAGAGGGGGAAGATTAAAAATGATAAGATTCTTAGGTGGCGGATCGAGCTCTCCACCTTCGAGTACGACATCATTTACCGGCCAGGGGCCCTTAACGAATCCCCTGACGCCCTCTCACGAGGGATGTGTGCCAGCGCCACCGGGGATCGGCTACAGACCCTCCACAACGACCTCTGCCACCCAGGGGTCACGCGGCTGTTCCACTTCATAAAGTCCCGTAACTTACCCTACTCGATTGAGGAAGTTCGGTCCCTGACCAGGAACTGCCGCACTTGCGCTGAGTGCAAGCCTCGGTTCTACCGCCCAGATAGAGCCCACTTAATCAAAGCTACACGGCCCTTTGAGCGGCTCAGCTTAGATTTCAAGGGCCCCCTCCCGTCCGTCGACCGCAATGTTTACTTCCTGAACATTGTGGACGAATACTCCCGGTTCCCATTCGCTTTCCCCTGCCCAGACATGACCAGTGCCACGGTCATTAAATGCCTCAACAGCCTGTTCTGCCTGTTCGGTATGCCGAGCTACATCCATACGGATAGGGGGGCGTCCTTCATGAGTGAAGAGCTACGCCAGTACATGCTGTCCAGGGGGATCGCCACGAGCCGTACCACCAGCTACAACCCCCGGGGTAACGGCCAAGTGGAGCGAGAGAACGGGACAGTATGGAAAGCAGTCACTCTAGCTCTAAGGACCAAGGGCCTCCCTATCTCCCGCTGGCAGGAAGTCCTCTCGGATGTGCTCCATTCGATACGGTCGCTATTGTGTACGGCCACTAATACCACGCCTCATGAACGAATGTTTGTCTTTCCCCGGAAATCCACCTCAGGCGTATCCATGCCGTCATGGCTCTCCACCCCAGGTCCGGTACTCGTGCGAAGGCATGTGAGGGGCCACAAGACGGACCCTCTCGTGGAGCCAGTACACCTACTCCACGCCAACCCCCAATACGCATATGTCCGGCACGCCGACGGAAGGGAGGACACCGTGTCCATAAAAGACGTCGCCCCAGCCGGCATCGACAACAACCACGGCAATAGCGGCAACGACGATCACAGCAACTCTTACCCACCCACTACTCTTTCATCACCCCCGGAAGAACACCGACCAACTACCCCTTCAACAACCCTGGCGGCACCCCCGGCAGAGACCCAGGAGGCTACCGGGGACACCCAGCCGACACCCGCGGCACCGCAACAGCCACGTCGGTCGCAGAGGACTATCAAACCCCCGAACAGACTAAATCTATAGAAGGGGTGAATGTGATGAAATATTCATCATCATCACTGCCTGTGACTGAGATCGGTTTCAGTGTCATTTCCCTTCCCCCAGACCTCATTGTATTGTGCACTGGAATGTGCTGTATTGTATACTGGAATGTGCTGTGTGTAGGGCTCCGCCCATACCTGGCCCCGTTTGTAGGCTGGCTCAGTCTGGCCTCAGTCTCCAGAAGGAAGACATCTCTATCTCTTACGTGTTACATTCTAAGTTAATAAAAGCCTTGTTTTTGCTCTGCTAACTTCGAGTCTCGGAATTATTGAGGCACATCACTCTCTCTCACACTCCCCTCTCCCCGTGCTCTCTCTCACACTCCCCTCTCCCCGTGCTCTCTCTCACACACTCCCCTCTCCCCGTGCTCTCTCTCACACACTCCCCTCTCCCCGTGCTTTCTCTCACACACTCCCCTCTCCCCGTGCTCTCTCTCACTCACTCCCCTCTCCCCGTGCTCTCTCTCACACACTCCCCTCTCCCCGTGCTCTCTCACACACTCCCCTCTCCCCGTGCTCTCTCACACACTCCCCTCTCCCCTCGCTCTCTCTCTCACACTCCCCTCTCCCCGTGCTCCCTCACACTCCCCTCTCCCCGTGCTCCCGCACACTCCCCTCTCCCCGTGCTCTCTCTCACACTCCCCTCTCCCCGTGCTCTCTCTCACACACTCCCCTCTCCCCGTGCTCTCTCACACACTCCTCTCTCCCCGTGCTCTCTCTCACACTCCCCTCTCCCCGTGCTCTCTCTCACACACTCCTCTCTCCCCGTGCTCTCTCTCACTCTCCCCTCTCCCCGTGCTCTCTCTCTCTCACTCCCCTCTCCCCGTGCTCTCTCTCTCTCACTCCCCTCTCCCCGTGCTCTCTCTCACACTCCCCTCTCCCCGTGCTCTCTCTCACACACTCCCCTCTCCCCGTGCTCTCTCTCTCACACTCCCCTCTCCCCGTGCTCTCTCTCACACTCCCCTCTCCCCGTGCTCTCTCTCACACTCCCCTCTCCCCGTGCTCTCTCTCACACTCCCCTCTCCCCGTGCTCTCTCTCACACTCCCCTCTCCCCGTGCTCTCTCTCACACTCCCCTCTCCCCGTGCTCTCTCTCACACACTCCCCTCTCCCCGTGCTCTCTCTCACACACTCCCCTCTCCCCGTGCTCTCTCTCACACACTCCCCTCTCCCCGTGCTCTCTCTCACACTCCCCTCTCCCCATGCTCTCTCTCACACACTCCCCTCTCCCCGTGCTCTCTCTCACACACTCCCCTCTCCCCGTGCTCTCTCTCACACACTCCCCTCTCCCCGTGCTCTCTCTCTCACACTCCCCTCTCCCCGTGCTCTCTCTCTCACACTCCCCTCTCCCCGTGCTCTCTCTCTCACTCCCCTCTCCCCGTGCTCTCTCACACAGTCCCCTCTCCCCGTGCTCTCTCTCTCACACTCCCCTCTCCCCGTGCTCTCTCTCACACTCCCCTCTCCCCGTGCTCTCTCTCATACTCCCCTCTCCCCGTGCTCTCTTTCTCTCACTCCCCTCTCCCCGTGCTCTCTCACACTCCCCTCTCCCCGTGCTCTCTGTCTCTCACTCCCCTCTCCCCGTGCTCTCTCTCACACACTCCTCTCTCCCCGTGCTCTCTCTCACACACTCCCCTCTCCCCGTGCTCTCTCACACACTCCCCTCTCCCCGTGCTCTCTCACACACTCCCCTCTCCCTGTGCTCTCTCTCACACACTCCCCTCTCCCCGTGCTCTCTCTCACACACTCCCCTCTCCCCGTGCTCTCTCACACACTCCCCTCTCCCCGTGCTCTCTCTCTCACACTCCCCTCTCCCCGTGCTCTCTCTCACACTCCCCTCTCCCCGTGCTCTCTCTCACACACTCCCCTCTCCCCGTGCTCTCTCTCACACACTCCCCTCTCCCCATGCTCTCTCTCACTCTCCCCTCTCCCCGTGCTCTCTCACACACTCCCCTCTCCCCGTGCTCTCTCTCACACGCTCCTCTCTCCCCGTGCTCTCTCACACACTCCCCTCTCCCCGTGCTCTCTCTCTCACTCCCCTCTCCCCGTGCTCTCTCTCACACACTCCCCTCTCCCCGTGCTCTCTCTCTCACAATCCCCTCTCCCCGTGCTCTCTCTCTCACACTCCCCTCTCCCCGTGCTCTCTCACACACTCCCCTCTCCCCGTGCTCTCTCTCACACTCCCCTCTCCCCGTGCTCTCTCTCACACTCCCCTCTCCCCGTGCTCTCTCTCTCACACTCCTCTCCCCGTGCTCTCTCTCACACTCCCCTCTCCCCGTGCTCTCTCTCACACTCCCCTCTCCCCGTGCTCTCTCTCACACTCCCCTCTCCCCGTGCTCTCTCACACACTCCCCTCTCCCCGTGCTCTCTCTCACACTCCCCTCTCCCCGTGCTCTCTCTCACACACTCCCCTCTCCCCGTGCTCTCTCTCACACTCCCCTCTCCCCGTGCTCTCTCTCACACTCCCCTCTACCCGTGCTCTCTCTCTCTCACTCCCCTCTCCCCGTGCTCTCTCTCACACACTCCCCTCTCCCCGTGCTCTCTCTCACACACTCCCCTCTCCCCGTGCCCTCTCTCTCTCACTCCCCTCTCCCCGTGCTCTCTCTCACACTCCCCTCTCCCCGTGCTCTCTCACACACTCCCCTCTCCCCGTGCTCTCTCTCACACTCCCCTCTCCCCGTGCTCTCTCTCTCACTCCCCTCTCCCCGTGCTCTCTCACACACTCCCCTCTCCTCGTGCTCTCTCACACACTCCTCTCCCCGTGCTCTCTCTCTCACACTCCCCCCTCCCCGTGCTCTCTCTCACACTCCCCTCTCCCCGTGCTCTCTCTCACACTCCCCTCTCCCCGTGCTCTCTCACACACTCCCCTCTCCCCGTGCTCTCTCTCACACTCCCCTCTCCCCGTGCTCTTTCTCACACTCCTCTCTCCCCGTGCTCTCTCACACACTGCTCTCTCCCTGTGCTCTCTCTCTCACTCCCCGCTCCCCGTGCTCTCTCTCTCACACTCCCCTCTCCCCGTGCTCTCTCTCACACTCCCCTCTCCCCATGCTCTCTCTCACTCTCCCCTCTCCCGGTGCTCTCTCACACACTCCCCTCTCCCCGTGTTCTCTCTCTCACACTCCCCTCTCCCCGTGCTCTCTCTCACACACTCCCCTCTCCCCGTGCTCTCTCTCACACACTCCCCTCTCCCCGTGCTCTCTCTCACACTCCCCTCTCCCCGTGCTCTCTCTCACACTCCCCTCTCCCCGTGCTCTCACACTCCCCTCTCCCCGTGCTCGCTCTCTCACACTCCCCTCTCCCCGTGCTCTCTCTCACACACTCCCCTCTCCCCGTGCTCTCTCTCACACACTCCCCTCTCCCCGTGCTCTCTCTCACACACTCCCCTCTCCCCGTGCTCTCTCCCACACTCCCCTCTCCCCGTGCTGTCTCTCTCTCACACTCCCCTCTCCCCGTGCTCTCTCTCACACTCCCCTCTCCCCGTGCTCTCTCTCACACTCCCCTCTCCCCGTGCTCTCTCTCACACTCCTCTACCCGTGCTCGCTCTCACACTCCCCTCTCCCCGTGCTCTCTCTCACACTCCCCTCTCCCCGTGCTCGCTCTCACACTCCCCTCTCCCCGTGCTCTCTCTCTCACACTCCCCTCTCCCCGTGCTCTCTCTCACTCTCCCCTCTCCCCGTGCTCTCTCACACACTCCCCTCTCCCCGTGCTCTCTCTCACACGCTCCTCTCTCCCCGTGCTCTCTCACACACTCCCCTCTCCCCGTGCTCTCTCTCTCACTCCCCTCTCCCCGTGCTCTCTCTCACACACTCCCCTCTCCCCGTGCTCTCTCTCTCTCACAATCCCCTCTCCCCGTGCTCTCTCTCTCACACTCCCCTCTCCCCGTGCTCTCTCACACTCCCCTCTCCCCGTGCTCTCTCTCACACTCCCCTCTCCCCGTGCTCTCTCTCACACTCCCCTCTCCCCGTGCTCTCTCTCTCACACTCCCCTCTCCCCGTGCTCTCTCTCACACTCCCCTCTCCCCGTGCTCTCTCTCACACTCCCCTCTCCCCGTGCTCTCTCTCACACTCCCCTCTCCCCGTGCTCTCTCACACACTCCCCTCTCCCCGTGCTCTCTCTCACACTCCCCTCTCCCCGTGCTCTCTCTCACACACTCCCCTCTCCCCGTGCTCTCTCTCACACTCCCCTCTCCCCGTGCTCTCTCTCACACTCCCCTCTACCCGTGCTCTCTCTCTCTCACTCCCCTCTCCCCGTGCTCTCTCTCACACACTCCCCTCTCCCCGTGCTCTCTCTCACACACTCCCCTCTCCCCGTGCCCTCTCTCCCTCACTCCCCTCTCCCCGTGCTCTCTCTCACACTCCCCTCTCCCCGTGCTCTCTCACACACTCCCCTCTCCCCGTGCTCTCTCTCACACTCCCCTCTCCCCGTGCTCTCTCTCTCACTCCCCTCTCCCCGTGCTCTCTCACACACTCCCCTCTCCTCGTGCTCTCTCACACACTCCTCTCCCCGTGCTCTCTCTCTCACACTCCCCCCTCCCCGTGCTCTCTCTCACACTCCCCTCTCGCCGTGCTCTCTCACACACTCCCCTCTCCCCGTGCTCTCTCTCACACTCCCCTCTCCCCGTGCTCTTTCTCACACTCCTCTCTCCCCGTGCTCTCTCACACACTGCTCTCTCCCTGTGCTCTCTCTCTCACTCCCCGCTCCCCGTGCTCTCTCTCTCACACTCCCCTCTCCCCGTGCTCTCTCTCACACACTCCCCTCTCCCCGTGCTCTCTCTCACACACTCCCCTCTCCCCGTGCTCTCTCTCACACTCCCCTCTCCCCGTGCTCTCTCTCACACTCCCCTCTCCCCGTGCTCTCACACTCCCCTCTCCCCGTGCTCGCTCTCTCACACTCCCCTCTCCCCGTGCTCTCTCTCACACACTCCCCTCTCCCCGTGCTCTCTCTCACACACTCCCCTCTCCCCGTGCTCTCTCTCACACACTCCCCTCTCCCCGTGCTCTCTCCCACACTCCCCTCTCCCCGTGCTCTCTCTCTCTCACACTCCCCTCTCCCCGTGCTCTCTCTCACACTCCCCTCTCCCCGTGCTCTCTCTCACACTCCCCTCTCCCCGTGCTCTCTCTCACACTCCCCTCTACCCGTGCTCGCTCTCACACTCCCCTCTCCCCGTGCTCTCTCTCACACTCCCCTCTCCCCGTGCTCGCTCTCACACTCCCCTCTCCCCGTGCTCTCTCTCTCACACTCCCCTCTCCCCGTGCTCTCTCTCACTCTCCCCTCGCCCCGTGCTCTCTCTCACACTCCCCTCTCCACGTGCTCTCTCCCACACTCCCCTCTCCCCGTGCTCTCTCTCACACTCCCCTCTCCCCGTGCTCTCTCTCACACTCCCCTCTCCCCGTGCTCTCTCACACACTCCCCTCTCCCCGTGCTCTCTCACACACTCCCCTCTCCCCGTGCTCTCTCTCACACTCCCCTCTCCCCGTGCTCTCTCTCACACACTCCCCTCTCCCCGTGCTCTCTCTCACACTCCCCTCTCCCCGTGCTCTCTCTCACACTCCCCTCTCCCCGTGCTCTCTCTCACACTCCCCTCTCCCCGTGCTCTCTCTCACACTCCCCTCTCCCCGTGCTCTCTCTCACACACTCCCCTCTCCCCGTGCTCTCTCTCACACTCCCCTCTCCCCGTGCTCTCTCTCTCACTCCCCTCTCCCCATGCTCCCTCACACACTCCCCTCTCCCCGTGCTCTCTCTCACTCTCCCCTCTCCCCGTGCTCTCTCACACACTCCCCTCTCCTCGTGCTCTCTCTCACACACTCCCCTCTCCCCTGCTCTCTCACACTCCCCTCTCCCCGTGCTCTCTCTTTCACACTCCCCTCTCCCCGTGCTCGCTCTCACACTCCCCTCTCCCCGTGCTCTCTCTCACACTCCCCTCTCCCCGTGCTCTCTCTCACACTCCACTCTCCCCGTGCTCTCTCACACACTCCCCTCTCCCCGTGCTCTCTCTCACACTCCCATCTCCCCGTGCTCTCTCTCACACTCCCCTCTCCCCGTGCTCTCTCTCTCACACTCCCCTCTCCCCGTGCTCTCTCTCTCTCACTCCCCTCTCCCCGTGCTCTCACACACTCCCCTCTCCCCGTGCTCTCTCTCACACTCCCCTCTCCCCGTGCACTCTCTCTCACACTCCCCTCTCCCCGTGCTCTCTCTCTCACACTCCCCTCTCCCCGTGCTCTCTCTCTCACACTCCCCTCTCCCCGTGCTCTCTCTCACACTCCCCTCTCCCCGTGCTCTCTCTCACACTCCCCTCTCCCCGTGCTCTCACACACTCCCCTCTCCCCGTGCTCTCTCTCTCACACTCCCCTCTCCCCGTGCTCTCACACACTCCCCTCTCCCCGTGCTCTCTCTCACACGCCCCTCTCCCCGTGCTCTCACACACTCCCCTCTCCCCGTGCTCTCTCTCACACTCCCCTCTCCCCGTGCTCTCTCTCACACTCCCCTCTCCCCGTGCTCTCTCTCACACTCCCCTCTCCCCGTGCTCTCTCTCACTCTCCCCTCTCCCCGTGCTCTCTCTCACTCCCCTCTCCCCGTGCTCTCTCTCACACACTCCCCTCTCCCCGTGCTCTCTCTCACACACTCCCCTCTCCCCGTGCTCTCTCTCACACTCCCCTCTCCCCGTGCTCTCTCACACTCCCCTCTCCCCGTGCTCTCTCTCACACTCCCCTCTCCCCGTGCTCTCTCTCACTCCCCTCTCCCCGTGCTCTCTCACACTCCCCTCTCCCCGTGCTCTCTCTCACACTCCCCTCTCCCCGTGCTCTCTCTCACACTCCCCTCTCCCCGTGCTCTCTCTCACACTCCCCTCTCCCCGTGCTCTCTCTCTCACACTCCTCTCCCCGTGCTCTCTCACACTCCCCTCTCCCCGTGCTCTCTCTCACACTCCCCTCTCCCCGTGCTCTCACACACTCCCCTCTCCCCGTGCTCTCTCTCTCACACTCCCCTCTCCCCGTGCTCTCACACACTCCCCTCTCCCCGTGCTCTCTCTCACACGCCCCTCTCCCCGTGCTCTCTCTCACACTCCCCTCTCCCCGTGCTCTCTCTCACTCTCCCCTCTCCCCGTGCTCTCTCTCACACTCCCCTCTCCCCGTGCTCTCTCTCACACACTCCCCTCTCCCCGTGCTCTCTCTCACACACTCCCCTCTCCCCGTGCTCTCTCTCACACTCCCCTCTCCCCGTGCTCTCTCACACTCCCCTCTCCCCGTGCTCTCTCTCACACTCCCCTCTCCCCGTGCTCTCTCTCACTCCCCTCTCCCCGTGCTCTCTCACACACTCCCCTCTCCCCGTGCTCTCTCTCACACTCCCCTCTCCCCGTGCTCTCTCTCACACTCCCCTCTCCCCGTGCTCTCTCTCTCACACTCCCCTCTTCCCGTGCTCTCTCTCTCACACTCCCCTCTCCCCGTGCTCTCTCTCACACTCCCCTCTCCCCGTGCTCTCGCTCACACTCCCCTCTCCCCGTGCTCTCTCACACTCCCCTCTCCCCGTGCTCTCTCTCACACTCCCCTCTCCCCGTGCTCTCACACACTCCCCTCTCCCCGTGCTCTCTCTCACACTCCCCTCTCCCCGTGCTCTCTCTCACTCTCCCCTCTCCCCGTGCTCTCTCTCACACACTCCCCTCTCCCCGTGCTCTCTCACACACTCCCCTCTCCCCGTGCTCTCTCTCACACTCCCCTCTCCCCGTGCTCTCTCTCACACTCCCCTCTCCCCGTGCTCTCTCTCACACACTCCCCTCTCCCCGTGCTCTCTCACACACTCCCCTCTCCCCGTGCTCTCTCTCACACACTCCCCTCTCCCCGTGCTCTCTCTCTCACACTCCCCTCTCCCCGTGCTCTCTCTCACACTCCCCTCTCCCCGTGCTCTCTCTCACACACTCCCCTCTCCCCGTGCTCTCTCACACACTCCCCTCTCCCCGTGCTCTCTCTCACACACTCCCCTCTCCCCGTGCTCTCTCTCTCACACTCCCCTCTCCCCGTGCTCTCTCTCTCACACTCCCCTCTCCCCGTGCTCTCTCCCACACACTCCCCTCTCCCCATGCTCTCTCTCTCACACTCCCCTCTCCCCGTGCTCTCTCTCACACTCCCCTCTCCCCGTGCTCTCTCTCACACTCCCCTCTCCCCGTGCTCTCTCTCTCTCACTCCCCTCTCCCCGTGCTCTCTCTCACACTCCCCTCTCCCCGTGCTCTCTCTCACACACTCCCCTCTCCCCGTGCTCTCTCTCACACTCCCCTCTCCCCGTGCTCTCTCTCACCCTCCCCTCTCCCTGTGCTCTCTCTCACACTCCCCTCTCCCCGTGCTCTCTCTCACACACTCCCCTCTCCCTGTGCTCTCTCTCACACTCCCCTCTCCCCGTGCTCTCTCTCACACTCCCCTCTCCCCGTGCTCTCTCTCTCTCACTCCCCTCTCCCCGTGCTCTCTCTCACACTCCCCTCTCCCCGTGCTCTCTCTCACACACTCCCCTCTCCCCGTGCTCTCTCTCACACTCCCCTCTCCCCGTGCTCTCTCTCACCCTCCCCTCTCCCTGTGCTCTCTCTCACACTCCCCTCTCCCCGTGCTCTCTCTCACACACTCCCCTCTCCCTGTGCTCTCTCTCACACTCCCCTCTCCCCGTGCTCTCACACACTCCCCTCTCCCCGTGCTCTCTCTCACACTCCCCTCTCCCCGTGCTCTCTCTCACACTCCCCTCTCCCCATGCTCCCTCACACACTCCCCTCTCCCCGTGCTCTCTCTCTCACTCCCCTCACCCCGTGCTCTCTCTCACACTCCCCTCTCCCCGTGCTCTCTCTCACACTCCCCTCTCCCCGTGCTCCCTCACACACTCCCCTCTCCCCGTGCTCTCACACACTCCTCTCCCCGTGCTCTCTCTCTCACACTGCCCTCTCCCCGTGCTCTCTCTCACACTCCCCTCTCCCCGTGCTCTCTCTCACACTCCCCTCTCCCCATGCTCCCTCACACACTCCCCTCTCCCCGTGCTCGCTCTCACACTCCCCTCTCCCCGTGCTCTCTCTCTCACACTCCCCTCTCCCCGTGCTCTCTCTCACACTCCCCTCTCCCCGTGCTCTCTCTCACACTCCCCTCTCCCCGTGCTCTCTCTCACACTCCCCTCTCCCCGTGCTCTCTCTCACACTCCCCTCTCCCCGTTCTCTCTCACACACTCCCCTCTCCCCGTGCTCTCTCTGGTGTGATGTGGGCAGTGCTTGCCCTGGGTTATGGGATGTGGGGTGTGATCGGCCAGGCTTTGTGCATGGATCGTCCCCGTGACACAACATTATCCACACTACAATAATCCACAAAAACAGGAATGGGGAGGGGGAGGGGAATCGAGAGTGAGGCGGAGGGGAGAGGGAGGGGGATCGAGCGGGAGCCCGGACAGGTGGCCATGGTTTTAATGGGGAGTCGGGTGAAGCATTCCTGCCCCTCCCGGTGCCACATTCAGGATTTTAAACACTTACCTTGTTGGTTGCGGCATGTAGCAACCCCTTTAAGGATGGCCCGTTAGGCCTCATGAGATGCTGGCTGCCTCGGGGTAAGCCAGTGTGGTAAAGGATGTTTCAAACCAGCGTCAGGCCGCTGATTTACATCCAGGCAGGTGACCCGGTCGCCTCTTTTGATGCCTGTACCAATAACACTGGCAGCGGACACCCAGCGCACAAAGACCTCCGCCATCTGCCCGCTCCCACCGCCCTCCGCCCGCGCCCTCCGCCCGCTCCCTCTGCCCTCTGCCCTCCACATCCGCCCTCCGCCCACGCCCTCCGCCCGCGCCCTCCGCCTGCTCCCTCTGCCCTCTGCCCTCCACATCCGCCCTCCGCCCACGCCCTCCGCCCGCGCCCTCCGCCTGCTCCCTCTGCCCTCTGCCCTCCACATCCGCCCACGCCCTCCGCCCGCGCCCTCCGCCCGCACCCTCCGACCCCCTTATTGGACACTTTGGTGCCTGTTTCTCGCCTTTAAAACAGGCTCAGTGTAATCAGATATCCAGGGCCCGATCTCAAAGGATCATAATGACGTTCATTTTTGTAGCATTTCCTGTGAACTAAATAACTGAATAAATATTGTGAATCCCCTTCAATAAATGGCAGATGTGAACCAAATGGAAACCACTGCAAGCTGTTACACTGGGAGAGGTCACAGGAACATTTTTATATTCCAATGTGCAAAATTTGGCAAATTTAAAACTTCTGTCATTTTTTTAATCATTCACGGGATGTGGGCATCGCTGGCAAGGCCGGCATTTATTGCCCATCCCTGACTGCCCTTGAGAAGGTGGTGGTGAGCCGCCTTCTTGAACCGCTGCAGTCCGTGTGGTGAAGGTGCTCCCACAGTGCGGTTAGGTATGTTGACCCAGCGACGATGACTCAATCCAAGTGTGGAGCTCCCTACCCAGCAGGTCACAGATCTCAACTTCCATTAAATCTCCTCGACCACCATTACCCAAATGCTCTCACACAACACAGTCAACCTGTGGATAAAACCCGTCACTCAGTTGGGGGCTCAGAAACAGGTGGGTGTATGGCACACAGTAGACGGGCCATCAGCAGATGGTCCAGTGTGTGCCCAGTTATCTCCTGTTGACAATGCCATTGGTGCTGGAACCCTATACTCACCAGACGCTCCATTTCCTGCTCGCGGAGCCTCTCTTCCTTTTGCCGTTGATGGTAATCTACTAAATCCTCCTGGTTGCTCCCAATCGAGCTGATGCTGTTGGTTCGTTTGCGGAACGCGGGTGAGTCGGAGCGCTGCCCCACTGCCGTCAACGTCAGCTTTCCCGGCGTATCGCCGGCGTGGAAATGCAGAGGGCTGCTCGGGACGCTCCTGCTCCAGAAGGTCTGCTCCAGAACGTCCATCGGGAAGGCGCCCCCTCCATTCTGAAACTCCTTTCTCCCGGGATCAAGGGTAAAGGGGCTGTCCCTTCCGTGTGGAGGGGGTGAAGTTAGGACCATGTTCTGAGCAATCCGCGGGCTTCCTGTGACACGATGCTCCTGGTGCTCTTCCCCTGCGGTGCTCACATATGGCAGCATTCCTTGGTTTGGACGTGTGTAATAAGATTCTTTCATCGGTAGAGGGAAATACTTCAGACCCAAATCCCTGGATTCATCTGCGGCGTTCCTCAGTTTAAGGCAATCCACTGACTGGACTGATGCAAACGGTACCAGCTGGTTTTCTCCGGACTTGTGCAGTCTCGGAAGGGAGAGGCTGTGCACTCCCATTTGCCGGAGGCAATTCCCAGAAGCTTCCTTTGCTCGGTAACCGGATCCAAAAGACCCTTCGCCAACAACAACCTTCTCCCGACCAGGGGGGCAATGGTTGGTGGGGCTGCACGTCAGGTGTAGCTTCCGAGCCAGCCTCGGGCTCGAAGGCATGCTGGCCGACTCCTTGCCGCAGCTTGTGGTGGTGCGGACGGTGGCGGGGCTCAAACAGGCGCTTTCGGACGACCTTGTGTCGTCCCACATGCCCAATTTGGGGAGGTTTTCTGCCAAGGGGTTTCCATACACAAGGGTCTGTCCCCGCGAGCCATTCCACTGCTCCTGTCTCCTCCCCCAGTGAGTATCGAAGGGGAAAACCGTGGGTGATGGGGGGCTCCGTGGAGGAGTTGGCGAGCCAGCCAGGTGAACTGGCGATCCAGCAGGAAAGAGCCGCTGGAAATCGCTATTGGCCTGTCTGTTTGCCAAGGTGAGCGACACCTGGGGATAAAACGGCGACTGCGGGGCATTGCGATTGGCGAGTGCTGTGGGCGCGACACGGGACCCTGTGGTGGTAGATCGCCTTCCTTCAGTGGGCGAGATCTGCGAGGGGTACCTGGCCTGCCCATCGGCACACAGGGTGTATCTACCAGTTTTCATCAGGTTGTCCATGTTGTGAATGGCGTTGTCATCTGCGTAACCATGGTAACTCGGTTCCAGTCCAAATGGTCTCGAGGTTGGGCTGTGTGTTGCTGCCTGGTACTCTCTGGTGCGGGAAAAATCTGTCAGAAATAATAAATCATTAGACCGGAATTGTTTTTGATTTTGCCCGGAGGACTCCTCCTTGCCACAGGGTATGTACAACAATCATATCTGGTGAGCGGGGAAAGGTAGCATTCCCAGAGGGGAGTTGCACCCCATGGGAATTTTTGAAGAGGTGACTAAAGTAGTAGACAGGGGAATGTCTATGGATGTTATTTATATGGGCTTCCAGAAGGCATTTGATAAAGTGCCACATGAGAGACTGTTGGCTAAAGTTCAAGTTCATGGAATTGAGGGTAAGTTATTGACCTGGTTTGGAAATTGGCTGAGCGACAGGAGACAGAGAGTAGGGACAATGGGCAGATACTCTAATTGGCAGGAGGTGACTAGTGGTGTCCCACAGGGATCTGTGTTGACGCCTCAACTATTCACAGTATTTATTAATGACTTAGATGATGGGATAGAAAGCCACATATCCAAATTTGCCGATGACACAAAGATAGGCGGCATTGTAGGCAGTGTAGATGGAAGCATAAAATTACAGAGGGATATCGACAGATTAAGTGAATGGGCAAAACTGTGGCAAATGGATTTCAATGTAGGCAAATGTGAGGTCATCCACTTTGGACCTAGAACAGGGTACTTTCTAAATGGTGAAAGGCTAAAAACAGTGGAGGTCCAAAGAGACTCGGGGGGTTCAGGTACATCGATCATTAAAATGTCATGAACAGGTACAGAAAATAATCAAAAAGGCTAATGGAATGCTGGCCTTTATATCGAGAGGACTAGAGTACAAGGGGGTAGAAGTTATGCTGCAGCTGTACAAAACCCTGGTTAGACCACACCTGGAGCACTGGGAGCAGTTCTGGGCACCAGACCTTAGGAAGGATATATTGGCCTTGGAGGGAGAGCAGCGTAGGTTTACCAGAATGACACCCGGACTTCGAGGGTTAAGTTACGAGGAGAGATTACACAAACTAGGGTTGTATTCCCTAGTATTTAGAAGGTTAAGGGGTGATCTGATCGAAGTTTGCAAAATATTAAGGGGAACAGATAGGGTAGATAGAGAGAAACTATTTCCGCTGGTGCGGGATTCTAGGACTAGGGGGCAGAGTCTAAAAATTAGAGCCAGAGCTTTCAGGACTGAAATTAGGAAACACTTCTACACACAAAGGGTGGGAGAAGTTTGGAACTCTCTTCCGCAAACAGCAATTGATGCTAGATCAATTGTTAATTTTAAATCTGAGATTGATAGCTTTCTGTTAACCGAAGGTACTAAGGGATATGGGGCAAAAGCGGGTACATGGAGTTAGGTCACAGATCAGCCATGATCTCATTGAATGGTGGAACAGGCTCGAGGGGCTGAATGGCCTCCTCCTGTTCCTGTGTTCACTTAACTTACAAGCTGTCAGCCGTGGCTCAGTGGGCAGCACTCAGGCCTCTGAGTCAGAAGGTCGTGGGTTCAAGACCCACTCCAGGGACTTGAGCACATAATCCAGGCTGACACTCCAGTACTGAAGGAGTGCTGCACTGTTGGAGGGGCAGTCTTCTGAATGAGATGTTACACCGAGGCCCCGTCTGGTGATCGTAAAAGTTCCTACGGCACTACTGTCCCCGGTATCCTGGCCAATATTAATCCCTCAACCAACATCAGATTATCTGGTCGTCATCACATTGTTGTTTGTGGGATCTTGCTGTGCACACAGGCTGCTGTGTTTCACTACACTTCAAAAAGTACTTCATTGGCTGTAAAGCACTTTAAGACATCCTGAGGTTGTGTGAGACGCTGTAGAAACAAGTCTTTCTCTCTTCCTTTGAGTGCAGCTCCCTGCTGGCTGAGTGAGACTTTCCCTTTGCTGTTTAACTTAACTTAACAAAGTGTCAGGTGTGGCTCAGTGGTGTCACTCTGAGTCAGAAGGTCGTGGGTTCAAGCCCAGCTCCGGAGCCTTGAGCCAATAACCCAGCCGATTCTCCCGGTGCGGTTCTCGAGGAGTGTTGGCCGGCACCGGCAGTGACGCTGTTTCTCCGACAGGGCAGCCCCTCAGCTGCCAATTCAAGGGGCCCCTGGGAGAGCCGGCCAAATCCACGCCAGCCTTTTAACGGTCAACTGACGCACTCCTCGTGACTTATCACCTTCCCAAACACCGGGTCGTAGCCCTGCAACTCGAAGGCCGACCCCTGCACAGGCGCCATTAGACTGGGAAGCACACACGGACAGGCTGAGGGTTACCACAATCTGACAGGGGCCATTCAAAACTGCCCCGGCAAAGTCGCTTCGAGCTAGTTCCACTCTTATAGAATGATACAGCAGCGAAGGAGACCATTTGGCCCATCGTGCCTGCGCCGGCTCTTTGAACGAGCTCTCCAATTAGTCCCACTCCCCCCTGCTCTTTCACCAGAGCCCTGCAAAATTTCTCCTTTTCAAGTATTATTCCAATTCCTTTTGAAAGTTACTATTCAATCTGCTTCCACCGCCCTTTCAGGCAGCGCGTTCCAGATCACAACAACTCGCTGCGTAAAAAAAATTCATTCTCATCTCCCCTCTGGTTCTTTTGGCAATTCCCATAAACCTGTGTCCTCTGGTTAATGACCCTCCTGTCACTGGAAGCAGTTTCTCCTTATCTACTCTAACAAAACCCTTCATCATTTAGCACACAACGCAGCGCCTGGACGGGGACTTGAACCTTGGACCTTCAGATTAAAAGTCTAAGGCCTAGAAATTCACTGGCACCCCGTTTGGGGCGCCAGTCTCGCCAGGGCGCTGGAGATACCGCCCCGGAAGGAGCCGTGGCCGCCCGCTGCAAATTCAGTTTCAGCGCCCCAGACGGAAGCGTGGCGCTACTCAAGGCGCCCCGCATCCCTCTTGGGGCGCTGCAACTGAAAATCGCAGCGCAACGTGCCGCAGCACCACACGCTGCAGCACGGTGCGCTGCGGTACTGCAGGCCTTCCTCCCCTTCTTAAAGGGGAGGGGCCTGCTGCAGCGCGCTCAAAGAGCGCGGGTGCCGGCAAAAGAGCCCGGCACCGAGGAGAAGTGCCGGGCTCTTGGAACACAGCCGGCACAACACAGGGGGGGGGTGCTCAGGAGGCCGGGGACGGCGGCGCAGAGAGGTGCTGGCAGGCGGCCAGCAAAAAAAATGGCCGCCCCGCACCTCAGCGCCTCTACCGCCGCAGGTAGGCCCCCCCTGAACCAGTCGCAAATTGCGACCGGCGTTAAAGCAGGGGGCGCTACCAAATTTCGCGATCGGGGCGGTAGCGGGGCGCTGCGCACACCGATGACGTCATTGGTAGCGGCGCAGCGCTAACGGCTAGCGCCGCCATTAGCGTCCAGCTAAATTTAGCGGGAGGCATGGCCAGTGGCGTAAAACCCACTAAGTGCCCTCTTTGGGAGCTAATGGGTGGCACAGCCCACTGAATTTCTAGGCCTAATGCTCTACCAACTGAGCTGTCTAAATTAGTTCTAACTGTGTGTTTTCCCTGAGCGGCAAGTCCTTCTGTATTTCTGCCATGCCACAAGTTCGAGGGTGGAGTAAGTAATGACACTTTGCTGAGTGGACATCTGACAACAACGAGCCAGTTTTGAAGGTCTGGTGAACAGGTATGGGTCCTTGGGGGAGTGTCAGTATTTGTGACTAACTAACTACAGCAGGGATGGCTCTCAGTTTACCAAAGACAGGGAGGAAAGCAAAAATGTTTAGGTGAGGGAAACTCTTTAATTGCGTTAGGAACATAGGAACAGGAGGAGGCCATTCAGCCCCTCGAGCCTGTTCCACCAATCGATGAGATCACGGCTGATCTCCGATCTACCTCCATATACCCACCTTTGCCCCATATCCCTTAATACCTTTGGTTAACAAAAATCTATCAATCTCAGATTTAAAATTAACAAGCGATCTCGCATCAATTGCTGTTTGCGGAAGAGAGTTCCAAACTTCTCCCACCCTTTGTGTGTAGAAGTGTTTCCTAATTTCACTCCTGAAAGGTCTGGCTCTAATTTTTAGACTCTGCCCCCTAGTCCTAGACTCCCCAACCAGCGGAAATAGTTTCTCTCTATCTACCCTATCTGTTCCCCTTAATATCCTGAAAACTTCAATCACATCACCCCTTAACCTTCTAAATTCTAGGGAATACAACCCTAATTTGTGTAATCTCTCCTCGTAACTTAACCCTTGGAGTCCGCTTCATTTAAATATTAATTGGGGGTGCAGACATCCCCATTTGCTGAAATACTGCTGAAACACTGAGGTGATGGAGCATGCTGCAGATTTGGGTTGTAAAGCATTGTTGGTCTTGGGAGCCGGTCTCTGGAGGATACAGAATGAAATCGTTGGAAAGGAGGGGAGCTGGGACACAGCACGCTCAGCATCTCCGAGCAGTACTGTACTGATAATGAGCAATCCTGTACGTACTGATAGACAAAGCAGCCCACTGCTGCCCCACCCCATGGGGCTCGGTCCAGATCACCGTGGCCGGCCCCAAATATTCATAATCCGTCTCTTACCTGGACCGAAGCTGGGTGAGGAGATTAAGATCTCATTCTCAGGCTTCATGTTCTTTATACGTCTGGCTTCTACGGGATGGTTGAATCGAAAGTAGTTTGATTGGCCCAGACACAGAATGCAACCTGCAGTAAATCAGTGCAAAAAGAGAGTTATCAATGGTCCTGTTTGTGAGCTCCTTCATCTGGGGCCCCCTCCGCTCACTTTCCCAGGTGTCTGATTGGTCCCTGATAAGCACATGACCAGTAATACTTTGGGATTAACCTGCACCAATCAGATTGCAGAACACGACACCTTGGCGCAGAGGCTCAAGGCTGCCACCTCTGGCTTTCTGTGGCAGTGGTGTAAATCAGGCACAGCAGAGGACGGGCCTCAGATCTGTCCCACCACAGACCGGCCCACTCTATGCTTGGCAGGGGGGGCAGGGCTGTTCTGGGCGTACCTTCTTGGTGTCAGAACGCTCCTATAGAGACCATGGGTCCCTCTGCCCAGCCCCAGGGACCCTCTGCCCAGCCCCAGGGACCCTCTGCCCAGCCCCAGGGTCCCTCTGCCCAGCCCCAGGGTCCCTCTGCCCAGCCCCAGGGCCCCTCTGCCCAGCCCCAGGGTCCCTCTGCCCAGCCCCAGGGTCCCTCTGCCCAGCCCCAGGGTCCCTCTGCCCAGCCCCAGGGTCCCTCTGCCCAGCCCCAGGGTCCCTCTGCCCAGCCCCAGGGTCCCTCTGCCCAGCCTCAGGGTCCCTCTGCCCAGCCCCAGGGTCCCTCTGCCCAGCCCCAGGGTCCCTCTGCCCAGCCCCAGGGTCCCTCTGCCCAGCCCCAGGGTCCCTCTGCCCAGCCTCAGGGTCCCTCTGCCCAGCCCCAGGGTCCCTCTGCCCAGCCCCAGGGACCCTCTGCCCAGCCTCAGGGACCCTCTGCCCAGCCCCAGGGTCCCTCTGCCCAGCCCCAGGGTCCCTCTGCCCAGCCTCAGGGTCCCTCTGCCCAGCCCCAGGGTCCCTCTGCCCAGCCCCAGGGACCCTCTGCCCAGCCTCAGGGTCCCTCTGCCCAGCCCCAGGGTCTCTCTGCCCAGCCCCAGGGTCCCTCTGCCCAGCCTCAGGGTCCCTCTGCCCAGCCCCAGGGACCCTCTGCCCAGCCCCAGGGACCCTCTGCCCAGCCTCAGGGTCCCTCTGCCCAGCCCCAGGGTCCCTCTGCCCAGCCCCAGGGCCCCTCTGCCCAGCCCCAGGGTCCCTCTGCCCAGCCTCAGGGTCCCTCTGCCCAGCCCCAGGGACCCTCTGCCCAGCCCCAGGGTCCCTCTGCCCAGCCCCAGGGACCCTCTGCCCAGCCCCAGGGTCCCTCTGCCCAGCCCCAGGGTCCCTCTGCCCAGCCCCAGGAACCATGACCAGAACACACATCCGATTCACGATATCCCGCATTGCATTTTCTCACCCATTACCCACCCCACCCCCTGTTAAACGGTTGGACGATCTTGACCTCCATCACCCCCCTGAGCATCTAGTCCGTTTGTTAGGCCAGCAATGCAATCCTCACTCAGGTTATGTAATAACTAGTCACAGCAAAACGCGCACGGAGTGGGGAGGGGGAGAATCCTACCAATTACCATTTCTGGCGCGCAGTGAGATCGAGAGGCCGGCAGACTCAAATCACGGCTCAGTTTTCTGTGAATTAACTTCAACGGGTTGAAAAGCGTGGCTTTGGGCGCTGCCCTTGGACCCCTCCACACACTGCGGCCACGCAGAGTCCTGCATGGTGAACGTTAAATGGCAACAGCTACCTTCTGCTTCTAACTAATCACAGGGAGCCAAGGGTCCCCTTCTACAAATCTCCGAAAATGACCGGAAGACAGAAATGTTGCTTCATCGAGTCTGGCCCACAGAATCTTTGTGAGGAAGGTTTATTGTTCATACACACATCTGGAAAGCATTCGATCTTCTTTAGACACACCAGATGTTCATTCACATTCTGCTTGCCAAGTTTCCTTTTAAACTACAATATTTTGGGGGTTTGAAACCGCATCTTTGACAATCTGCAGCCAGTGCGAAAATGCAGGAGAATTCCTAAGATGTTCGCTTGCCCACACATTTCCCAAACAGGCCTGGAGCTTAAAGCATGACACGGGGATGGTGGAATCCCATCCATCGCTATATTTGGTCAGAGGCAAAGGAAAGCATATTATGAACGTGGCCCTGGAATGATTCAGTCCTTCAGCTCTCCAGTCAGAATGATTATTCTCTGCCTCAGAAACACTGGCCCAGAATTTGCTGCCAAAATAACGGAGTTTAATGGCGCTCGCGTTATCAATGTGTAAATAGTCCAGCAACTTGTGGCAAGGAAGAGATACCCCGTCAATTGCCACAAGTTGCTGGACGATTTGCGTTGCGTTAGCCTCCCGCAAACAGCAGCACACCCTCAACCCCCCCATGAGTTTCATAAAGTTGCTGCATTTGCACATTATTTGGCAATTAAACTCACCACAGAAAGTTAGGGCTGGGACTTAACGATGTAAGCACCCTTTTAATGACAAGATTTATGTTCCTGCAATACCACTCTCCATCTCAGAAAGTGAACAACTTAAACTGCGGAATAACAACAGAAAATGCTGGAAAAACTCAGCAGGTCAGGCAACATACGTGGACAGAAATTTGAGTTGACGTTTCGGGTCGAACCCTTCTTCAAAACTGGAAAGAAAAGATAGATCGGAGGCAGGGCTGCGATCGGACAAAAGAATAAAAGAAACAAAAGTAAAAAAGAGACAATAAAAGGTATTAGAAGCTAGACGAGATGGTAATAGGCTGAGATTAGGTGTGAAGTGTACTGGCAGGGCAAGGGATAGCTGCCAGGTGTGAGAGAGAAACAAAAGGACAGGGGTGGGGAGGGGGGGGGAAGGAGTGGAAAAATTACAAGAGAAAATGAAATAGGGGCCGAGGTTATGATCTGAAATTGTTGAACTCGATATTGAGACCGGAAGGCTGCAGACTGCCTAATCGGAAGATGAGGTGCTGTTCCTCGAGTTTACGTTGAGCTTCCGTGGAACAATACAAGAGGCCAAGGACGGTGAGGTCCGAGTGGGAATGGGGCGGTGAATTAAAACGACAGGCGACCGGAAGCTCGGGGTCCCCCTTACGGACTGAACGGAGGTGTTCCGCAAAGCGGTCACCCAACCTGCGGAGTCTTATTCCTAATGATGGTGAATTGTTGTTACAGGTTTGTAAAAGGTTAAATTTTAAATTTTTACATTTTTTTCTTACTTTTTCCTTTCTGTCTCTCTATTTCTCCCTCTCTTAATCCAATCTTTCTTTCCCTCTCTATTTCTCTCTGTACCTGATTTGACTCTAATTCACCCGATTCTCTTCTCAGTTGTTCCTCTGTTTCTTTCTCAATCCTTACATCTCATTGGTGAAGGAGAGACACGGTTGGTCCCGTCGTTCACCGCGGTCCCAGATGCCTCACCGTTATCAGCTCGCACTTCCAGCAAGTTACAGGGCAAAGACATTTCGAGCTGAAGGGTGCAGGAAAAAGTCTAACTAACGGGGCAGGTCGCGAGATGCCCCACTCCAGCAAGATCTGGGCCATCTACCTGTGGTAAATAACATGAGAGAGAAACAAAATAAATTGTTCTTAAATGTGGATGAGAAGAATTCTTAACATCCAGAGCAAGTCGAAATGGAAATGTTTGGGCTAATGTGAGGCAAGCGAGCGGAGCTGGGCGATTTACCCTCTCCATCCAATGGTCCAGTTTGGAGGAACTAAAGTAGCAATGGGACAAGGCAGGCAGAGTGTGAGAAAGGGGGAGCCCAACTCCTCCAGCTTCCCAGCTCCCCGCAATTCCCCCAGCTCCTCCAGCTCTCCCCAGCTCCCCCACAGCTCCCCCCAGCTCTTCCCAGCTCCCCCCCAGTTCACTCCAGCTCCCCCAGGTCTCCCAGCTCCCCCCCAGCCCCCCCAGCTCACTCCAGCTCTCCCAGCTCACTCCAGCTCCCCCCAGCTTTCCCCAGCTCGCTCCAGCTCCCCCAGCTCGCTCCAGCTCCCCCCAGCTCGCTCCAGCTCCCCCAGCTCGCTCCAGCTCCCCCAGCTCTCCCCAGCTCCCCCAGCTCACTCCAGCTCCCCCAGCACACTCCAGCTCACTCCAGCTCCCCCCCAGCTCACTCCAGCTCTCCCCAGCTCCCCCCAGCTCTCCCAGCTCACTCCAGCTCCCCCAGCTCACTCCAGCTCCCCCCAGCTCTCCCAGCTCACTCCAGCTCGCCCAGCTCACTCCAGCTCACTCCAGCTCCCCCCAGCACACTCCAGCTCACTCCAGCTCCCCCAGCTCACTCCAGCTCTCCCCAGCTCCCCCCAACTCTCCCAGCTCACTCCAGCTCCCCCAGCACACTCCAGCTCCCCCCAGCTCACTCCAGCTCCCCCAGCTCACCCAGCTCACTCCAGCTCCCCCAGCTCACTCCAGCTCCCCCAGCACACTCCAGCTCCCCCAGCTCTCCCAGCTCCTCCAGCTCCCCCAGCTCACTCCAGCTCACTCCAGCTCCCCCAGCTCTCTCCATCTCACTCCAGCTCCCCCAGCTCTCCCAGCTCACTCCAGCTTCCCCAGCTCACTCCAGCTCCCCCAGCTCCCCCCAGCTCCCCCCAGCTCACTCCAGCTCCCCCAGCTCACTCCAGCTCCCCCCAGCTCACCCCAGCTCTCGCAGCTCCCCCCAGCTCTCCCCAGCTCTCCCAGCTCTCTCCATCTCATGCCAGCTCTCCCAGCTAACTCCAGCTCCCCCAGCTCACTCCAGCTCCCCCCAGCTCACTCCAGCTCCCCCAGCTCACTCCAGCTCCCCCCAGCTCTCCCTATCTCACTCCAGCTCCCCCAGCTCTCCCAGCTAACTCCAGCTCCCCCAGCTCTCCCAGCTCACTCCAGCTCACTCCAGCTCCCCCAGCTCACTCCAGCTCCCCCAGCTCTCCCAGCTAACTCCAGCTCCCCCAGCTCACTCCAGCTCCCCCAGCTCCCCCCAGCTCACTCCAGCTCCCCCAGCTCACTCCAGCTCCCCCCAGCTCACCCCAGCTCTCCCAGCTCACCCCAGCTCACCCAGCTCCCCCCAGCTCCCCCCAGCTCCCCCAGCTCCCCCCAGCTCACTCCAGCTCCCCCAGCTCCCCCCAGCTCCCCCCAGCTCACTCCAGCTCCCCCAGCTCACTCCAGCTCCCCCCAGCTCACCCCAGCTCTCCCCAGCTCCCCCCAGCTCACTCCAGCTCCCCCCAGCTCTCCCCAGTTCACTCCAGCTCCCCCCAGCTCCCCCCAGCTCTCCCCAGCTCCCTCCAGCTCACTCCAGCTCACAGGTTAAATGGGGCTGACTCACAGCTCATTCCCCACCCCCGCTCCTTACTGAAGGGAGATCTCCGAGCCAAGGGCAAAGGTCAGCCTGTTTTGGACCACAATCGGAATTCAGTGGGAATGTGAGGAATGAGCAGAGTTACAGGAAACGATTTAAATAACTTTCAGACACGAAACACTGACGCAGCTCGGGGTCAAACCCCCTGGACAGGGTTACAAGCAGGTCCTAACTGTGTGTTAATATTTAATAAAGCAGGTCCTAACTGTGTGTTGATATTTAATAAACCAGGTCCTAACTGTGTGTTAATAACAGAGGCAGAATGAAAGTGTTTCTGGGCTGATTCAGACCGCTATAAATGCCCCAGTAAGAACATGTTACTTGAGTTTTCATGTGACAGCGTGCTACACTTGGGGAGGGAGGGAACAGCGAGAAATGACCTGATGTTGAAATCAAGGTGAAATGTCAGGTATGTTGTACAAACAGCACATCAAGTCGAGAGTTAAACTAAATGTACTTATCTTGGTTTAAATCCAGACAATAAAAACTGTAGAAATGACCTTTGATAAAGTCAATCTCATCTTTTGTGAAGTTAGCTTCAATAACCACTCTTGGAAGAAGAGCAGGCGTGCTCTCCCCAGTGTCTTGGTCAGCAGTCATCCCTCAACTGCCTGCCATGTTGCTAAGGGCCAAATAAATTGCTGTGCAGTGCCCAATGAAACAGGTCTTAGCCCTGTTGTTTATGCAAACGAAGAGCCTAAACCTGTTTGAGCCCCCGCCCCCCGCCACTGCAAGAGTGGTTGGCCAGCTACTTTCAGGGAAACCAGGCATACATGCGGCCTAAGCGGCCAATCCTGAAAGAGTCCATTGCAGGCCACGGCCCACAAGGTAAGTGTGTAATTAACTGAATGTGGAGCCGGGAGGAGCAGGAGTGTTCCTGACCCCACATTTAAATCGTAGCCTTTGCCCGAATTTCTAGGCCATTGTTGGATCATTTATCACATTGCTGCTTGTGGGATCTTGCTGTGCGCATATTGGCTGCTGTGTTTCCTACATTACAACAGTGACTGCACTTCAAAAAATACTTCATTGACTGTAAAGCACTTTGGGATGTCCTGAGGTCGTGAAAGGCGCTATATAAATGCAAGTTCTTTCTTCTGCTAAGGCTTTGGTTCGGCCTCAGTTAGAAAGAATACTGTGGCCAGTTGTTGGTCTCCTCACATGGTGGATGATATTGAGGCTTTGGAAAGGTTGCTGAGGAGGGCCACTAGACTAATTCCCATTTCAACATGTCTTAGTTACCCAGATAGACTCAAAGAGCAGGAACTCAATGACATGAATCTTGTCGTTCATGTAGAAATGACTTATGAAATGATACTGGGCGGCCTGTGGGTGGCGCTGTCCAGGGAGAGTATAAATACTCGGGCATGGGCCCAGCTTGCTCAGGACATTCTTTAACAGGAACTAGTGAAGGACACAACTAGATCTCCAGGTTGAAAAACAGTTGATTAAAGCCTTGTTTAATACTCAGACCAAGTGCCTAGTAGTTTTCTTACATCACTCTACACTTTAAAGAAGCGTAGAGCTAGAGGTGAGCTGATTGAGACGATGAAGGGACTAGATTGTGTTTGTGTAGACAGTTTATTTCAACTAAATAGGTTGGGGAGGACCAGTGGTCACAATTTTAAGTTGTGTAAGGCCAGATCGAGGTTCGATGTCAGGAGGTGGTTCTTTTCCCAGAGAATAGTGAACCTCTGGAACAGGCTGCCATCTTGTGTGATGGACGCTGATTCGCTGAATTCCTTCCAGCGAGAGCTGGACCTGTTTCTGGCCGGGGCTGAGATCACCTCGAACATGAGCGAAGTACTTGGTAGCATTAATCAGGGCCAGAGTGGGCTCCTGAACTAGCTTCCATCGCCGAGGGGGGTCGGAGAGGAATTTCCCAGATTTCCCCCCTCCCTAATTGGCCTGGGTTTTTATCTGGTTCTCAGCCTCTCTCAGAAGATCACATAGTGTGGGGTGGGGTGGAGAGTCTATGTTGTGATACACCAGGTATCGCAGGTGTGTGGGACAAGCTGGGTGGACCAGGGGCTCTTTCTCTGTCCGTCATTGTTCGTATGTTTGTAACACTCAGCAATTTAAAAGTGAACTGCAAAATCTCCAAGGGAGGGGAGCAGAATTTCACAGCTGGATCCGATCTACAGCAAACCACACGGACAGGTGCCGCGTTCCTTGGTGTGCAGTGCGGTGAATGTGGGTTGGAGAGTTTGAATGTGAGGGGTTTGATAAATGAAGGGTTCTACGGGATCTGGAAAACAAAAGAGCACGCAGGACGATGGTGTGAGTGAAAGGGAAAGAACAAGAGAAAAATAGCGAAAGAACTTTACAACATCCTAAAACACTTTACAACCAATGAAGTACATTTGAGGTCACTTTTGTAATGTAGGAGTCGCAGCAGCCAATTTATGCACAGCAAGATCCCACAAACAGCAATGAGATAAATGGCCGCTGGGTGACAGAGAGGGAGGGGCAGGGCGACGGCAGGGGAAGGGCAGGGTGTCTGCGGGGGAGGGGGAGGGTATCAGCAGGGGAGGGGCTGGAGGATGGAGGGGGAGGGGCTGGAGGATGGAGGGGGAGGGGCTGTGTATAGGAGGGGGCGGGGCTGGCTATCGGCAGGGGAGGGGCTAGGCATCAGAAGGGGAGGGGCTGGGGACGGAGGGGGAGGGGCTGGGTGATGGAGGGGGAGGGGCTGGGTGATGGAGGGGGAGGGGCTGGGGGACAGAGGGGGAGGGGCTGGGGGATGGAGGGGGAGGGGCTGGGGGTGGAGGGGGAGGGGCTGGGGGTGGAGGGGGAGGGGCTGGGGATGGAGAGGGAGGGGCTGGGTGATGGAGGGGGAGGGGCTGTGGGACGGAGGGGGAGGGGCTGGGTATAGGAGTGGGAGGAGCTGGGGATGGAGGGGGAGGGGCTGGGGACAGAGGGGGAGGGGCTGGGGGATGGAGGAGGAGGGGCTGGGTGACGGAGGAGGAGGGGCTGGGTGACGGAGGGGGAGGGGCTGGGGACGGAGGGGGAGGGGTTGGGTATAGGAGGGGAAGGGGCTGGGGACGGAGGGGAGGGGTTGGGGGACAGAGGGGGAGGGGCTGGGTATAGAAGGGGGCGGGGCTGGGGGCGGAGGGGGAGGGGCTGGAGGACGGAGGGGGAGGGGCTGGGGGATGGAGGGGGAGGGGCTGGGGGACGGAGGGGGAGGGGCGGAGGGGGAGGGGCTGGGTGACGGAGAGGGGGGGCTTGGGGACGGAGGGGGAGGGGGCTGGGGGACGGAGGGGGAGGGGCTGGGACGGAGGGGGAGGGGCTGGGTGAGAGAGAGAGCAGCCCAGACTCACCGGCGGCAGCAGCGAGAGCGGCCCTGGGTGGAGACTGAGCGCGGAGACCGAGGAGTTAAGGAGCGGGGAGAGAGAGAAGTAAAAAGTAATCGAAGTGTGATGTCACCAGAAAGCAGGTAAGTAATTGGTTGGTGAGTATTTCTCTCTTTCTCGCTTTTTTCCAAACTTAATTTTTGTGGTTTATAGTTTCTAGGGTCTCTGTTGTGTAGCAGGGAGTACTAGTAAACAAGGGCCCTTGAGTATATCATTAAATTGTAGTGTAATTAGTGGCATTGATTTGATTTAATTTAATTTGAATTAATTAAAGGGTAAATCATAGCAGCACAGCTCGGCCCCGTGGCATGCTCATCCTGCACTATGTGGGAAATCAGGGACACTTCCTGTGTCCCTGACGGCCATGTGTGCGGGAAGTGTATCCAGCTGCAGCTACTGACAGACCGCATTGCGGCACTGGAGCTGCGAATGGATACATACTGGGGCATTCGCAATGCTGAGGACATTGTGGATAACACGTTTAGGGAGTTGGTCACACCGCAGGTAAAGGCTGCACAGGCAGGAAGGGAATGTGCGACCACCAGGCAGAGTAGTAGGTGCAGGCAGGTAGTGCACGGGTCCCCTGTGGCCATCCCCCTTTCAAACAGATATACCGCTTTGGATATTGTTGAGGGGATGGCTTATCGGGGGAAGGCAGTAGCAGCCAACTTCCTGGCACCACGGGTGGTCCTGCTGCACAGGAAGGGAGGAAAACGAGCCGGAGAGCTATAGTGATAGGGGATTCTATTAAAAGAGGTACCAATGATATAGGTAAAAAATGGGATGAGGTGCTAAAAGCTGAATATAGGGAGTTAGGAGGTAAATTAAAAAATAGGACCTCAAAAGGTAGTAATCTCAGGATTGCCACCAGTGCCACGTGCTAGTCAGAGTAGAAATAGAAGGATATTTCAGATGAATACGTGGCTAGAGGAATGGTGCAAGGGGGAGGGATTCAAATTCCTGGGACATTGGTACCGGTTCTGGGGGAGGTGGGACCAGTACAAACTGGACGTTTTGCACCTGGGTGGGACTGGAACCGATGTCCTAGGGGGAGTGTTTGCTAATGCTGTTGGGCAGGGTTTAAACTAAAATGGCAGGGGGTTGGGAACCTGTGCAGGGAGACAGAGGAAAGGGAAGCAAGGATAGAAACAAAAGACAGGAAGGAGAAAAGCAAAAGTGGAAGGCAGAGAAATCAAGGGTGTAAATCAAACATGGCCACAGTAAATTATAATTCTAAAAGGTCTAAGAGTGTTAAACAACCAAGCCTGAAGGCTTTGGCCTAGAAATACGGTGGGCTGCGCCACCAGTTAGCACCTAAAGAGGGCACTCAGTGGCTTTAGCGCCACTGGCCACGCCTCCTGCGATATTTAGCGGACCGCTAATGGCGGCGTTAGCCTGTTGCACTGCGCCGCCACCGATGACGTCATTGGTGTGCGCAGCGCCCCGCTACCACCCCGATCGCGATATTTGGTCGCGCCCGCCTCTGTAACGCCGGTCACAAATCGCGCCCGGTTAACAGGGCCTACCTGTGGCGGTAGTGGCGCAAATTAAGGTGGAGGTGCGGGGCGGCCATTTTTTTCGGTGGCCGCCTGCCAGCACCTCCGTCCCCGGCCTCCTGATTCCCCCCCCGGGCAGTGCTGGCTGTGTCCCGAGAGCCCGGCACTTCTCCTCGGTGCCGGGCTCTTTTGCCGGCACTCGCGATCGGTCATCGCGCTGGTGCAAGCCTCTCCCCCTTAAGAAGGGGAGGAAGGCCTGCAGTACCGCAGCGCGCCATGCCGCAGCGTGTGGCGCTGCGGCACGTTGCGCTGCGATATTCAGTTTCAGCGCCCAAGAGGGACGCGGGGCGCCTCGAGCAGTGCCCCGCGTCCCTCTTGGGGCGCTCAAACTGAATTTCCGGCGGGCGCAATGGCTCCGATCGCAGCGGTAATTCCGGTGCCCAGGTGAGCTTGCCGCCCCGTTTGGGGCGTCACCGAATTTCTAGGCCTTTGTGTCTTAATGCGAGGAGCATTCGTAATAAGGTGGATGAATTAGCTGCGCAAATAGATGTAAACGGATATGATATAATTGGGATTACGGAGACATGGCTCCAGGGTGACCAAGACTGGGAATTCAACATCCAGGGGTATTCAATATTCAGGAAGGACAGGAAAAGAGGAAAAGGAGGTGGGGTAGCATTGCTGGTTAAAGAGGCGATTAACACAATAGTAAGGAAGGATATTAGCTCTGATGATGTGGAATCTGTATGGGCAGAGCTGAGAAATACCAAGGGGCAGAAAACGTTAGTGGAAGTTGTATACAGACCCCCAAACAGTAATGCTGAGGTTGGGGATGGCACTAAATGGGAAATTACAGATGCGTGCAATAAGGGCACAGCAGTTATCATGGGTGACTTTAATCTACATATAGATTGGGCTAACCAAATTAGTAACAATACTGTGGAGGAGGAATTCCTAGAGTGTATACGGGATGGTTTCCTGGACCAATATGTCGAGGAACCAACTAGAGATCAGGCCATCTTAGACTGGGTATTATGTAATGAGAAAGGATTAATTAGCAATCTTGTTGTGCGAGGCCCCTTGGGGAGGAGCGATCATAATATGATAGAATTCTTCATTAAAATGAAGAGTGAAGTAGTTGACTCAGAGACTAGGGTCCTGAATTTAAATAAAGGAAACTACGATGGTATGAGGCACAAGTTGGCTAGGATGGATTGGGGAACGTTACTTAATGGGTTGATGGTGGATAGGCAATGGCAAACATTTAAAGATCACATGGATGAACTACAGAATTTGTTCATCCCTGTTTGGCATAAAAATAAAACAAAAAAGGTGACTCAACCGTGGCTAACAAGGGAAATTAGCGATAGCATAAGAGCCAAGAAGAGGACATATAATTTGGCCAGAAAAAGCAGCAAACCTGAGGATTGGGAGCAGTTTAGGATTCAGCAAAGGAGGACAAAGGGATTAATTAAGAGGGGGAAATAGAGTATGAGAGTAAGCTTTCAGGGAATATAAAAACTGACTGTAAAAGCTTCTATTGATATTTGAAGAGAAAAAGATTGGTGAAGTCAAGCGTAGGTCCCTTGCAGTCAGAATCAGGGGAATTTATAATGGGGAACAAAGAAATGGCAGACCAATCAAATACATACTTTGGTTCTGTCTTCACAAAGGTGGACACAAATAACCTCCCAGAGATGTCAGGGAACATAGGGTCTAATGAGAGGGAGGAATTGAATGAAATCAGTATTTGTAGGGAAATGGTGTTAGGGAAATTGACAGGATTGAAGGCCGATAAATCCCCAGGGCCTGATAATCTACATCCTAGGGTACTTAAGGAAGTGGCCCTATAAATAGTAGATGCATTGCTGGTCATCTTCCAAAATTCTATAGACTCTGGAACAGTTCCCATGGATTGGAGGATAGCTAATGTAACCCCACTATTAAAAAAAGGTGGTAGAGAGAAAACGGGGAATTATAGACCGGTATGCCTGACATCGGTAGTGGGGAAAATGCTAGAGTCCATTATAAAGGTTGTAATAACAGAGCATTTGGAAAACAGTGACAAGATCGGACAAAGTCAAAATGGATTTACAAAAGGTAAATCATGCTTGACTAATCTACTTGAATTTTTTGAGGATGTAACTGGTAGAATAGATAAGGGAGAACCAGTGGATGTGGTGCATTTGGACTTTCAGAAAGCTTTCGATAAGGTCCCGCATAAGAGATTAGCGTGCAAAGTTAAAGCACATGGGATTGGGGGTAAGGTACTGACTTGGATAGAGAACTGGTTGGCAGACAGGAAGCAAAGAGTTGGAATAAACGGGTCTTTTTCTGAGTGGCTGGCAGTGACTAGTGGGGTACCGCAGGGATCGGTCCTTGGACCCCAGCTATTCACAATATATATAAATGATCTAGACGAGGGAACTAGATGTAATATCTCCAAGTTTGCAGACGACACAAAGCTGTGTGGGTGTGTGTGCTGTGAGGAGGATGCAGAGAAACTCCAGTATGGTTTGGACAGGTTGGGTGATTATACTGCATTTGCCATGCATCTGCCCAATGTGGATAAATGCGAGGTTATCCACTTCGGTGGCAAAAACAGGAAGACAGATTATTATCTGAACGGCAATAGATTGGGAAAAGGGGAAGTGCAATGAGACCTGGGTGTCCTTGTGCACCAGTCGCTGAAGGTAAGCATGCAGGTACAGCAGGCGGTTAAGAAGGCAAATGGTATGTTGGCCTTCATAGCGAGGGGATTCGAGTACAGGAGCAAGGATGTCTTGCTACAGTTGTACAGGGCCTTGGTGAGACCACACCTTGAATACTGTGTGCAGTTTTGGTCGCCTTATCTGAGGAAGGATGTTCTTGCCATGGAGAGATTGCAGCGAAGATTCACCAGACTGATACCTGGGATGGCAGGAATGACATATAAGGAGATTGGGTCGATTAGGCTTATATTCACTAGAGTTTAGAAGAATGAGAGGGGATCTCATTGAAACTTATAAAGTTCTAACAGGACTAGACAGACTAGATGCAGGAAAGATGTTCCCGATGGCGGGGCAGTCCAGAACCAGGGGTCACAATCTAAGAAACATAGAAACATAGAAGATAGGAGCAGAAGTAGGCCATTCGGCCCCTCGAGCCTGCTCCACCATTCAATGCGATCATGGCTGATCATCCAAATTCAGTACCCGGTCCCTGCTTTCTCCCCATACCCCTTGATCCCTTTAGCCTTAAGAAATATATCCAACTCCTTCTTGAATATATTTAATGAATTGGCCTCTACTGTGGTAGAGAATTCCATAGGTTCACCACTCTCTGGGTGAAGAAATTCCTCCTCATCTCTGTCCTAAATGGCTTACCCCTTATCCTTAGACTGTGACCCCTGGTTCTGGACTCCCCAAACATCGGGAACATCCTACATCTAGTCTGTCGAGTCCTGTCAGAATGTTATAAGTTTCAATGAGATCCCCTCTCATTCTTGTAAACTCCAGCGAGTACAAGCCCAATCGTCCCAATCTCTCCTCATACGTCATTCCTGCCATCCCAGGTATCAGCCTCGTGAATCTTCGCTGAACTTCTTCCATGGCAAGAACATCCTTCCTCAGATAAGGCGACCAGAACTGCACACAATACTCAAGATGTGGTCTCACCAAGGCCCTGTACAACTGCAGCAAGACATCCTTGTTCCTGTACTCAAACCCTCTCGCTACGAAGGCCAACATAAGGATAAGGGTTAAGCCATTTAGGACTGAGATGAGGAGGAATTTCTTCACCCAGAGAGTGGTGAACCTGTGGAATTCTCTACCACAGAAGGCCGTTGAGGCCAATTCATTAAATATATTCAAGAAGGAGTTGGATATATTTCTTAAGGCTAAAGGGATCAAGGGATATGGGGAGAAGGCAGGGACAGGGTACTGAATTTGGATGATCAGCCATGATCTCGTTAAATGGTGGAACAGGCTCAAGGGGCCGAATGGCCGACTCTTGCTCCTATCTTCTATGTCTCTATGACAGGGAGTCTGCCACGGTTTGAACAGAGGTGCATAGCAGTATCTGTGGAATAAGAGGGTTGTAAATCTGCTCTACATACGCGCCACACTACAGTCCCGTCCCTTAACGATCACTCAGTAAAATTACTGGGAGAATGTTTTACATTGAGTCTACAGCACAGAAATAGGCCATTCGGCCCAATTGGTCCATGTCGGAGTTTATGATCCACTCGAGCCTCCTCCCACCCTACTTCATCTCCCCCCCATCAACATATCCTTCTATTCCTTTCTCCCTCATGTACTGATCTAGCTTCCCCCTGAATGCATCGAAAACTGCTCATATACATGTTGAAAAGTGTACACCAATGCTGCACGCAGGACTAGGACACACCTCCTCGCTTCGAGAGACTGAATCCCCGCACTGCTCACTGCTGGTCATCCCAGCAAGACAAACAAAAGAGAAAGCAGGTAAATACTCGCACACAAAGGTCAACCAGCTCTTCCTGCAGTTTTACACTGGGCTGGATTGCCATCCGACAGCAGTGGCTGCTCACCAGCTGGTTTGAAAGGAAATGAATGGTGTTTCTCAACAGATCAGCTCAGCCTAAAATCAGACCAAGACACTGTGTTCGTCAGACTTCCCATCCTCCTTCAGGAGGATTTTAACAGAACTCTGGCACGCTCACACACCGCCCTCCCATTTATAGGAATCCTTGCATTTCCTCCCACTAGCCTGTTCACAGTGAAACTCTTCAGTATAATTGTGCAAAGCTCTGACTGTTTTGTGATCAGCACATGTTGAATTTTCAGTTAAGTACAGTTGTGTTCCTCTGACGGTAACGCACTGACCTCCGCTCCTGCCCTGTGCTCGGCGCTTCACTCCAGGCGGTCTTCTCTTGTCTGACACACTTGTAGTGACTCTCAGTTCCTGGTGTCTCCGGGGCTGCAGACAGCACTTGTTGGAGCGCAACCTCAGTCAGCTCGAGTCTCTTCATGTTCTGGGAGAAGTTTGCTGGGGAGGCCTCGCCTCCTCCGCAGGACTGTACCACCCGTCACCAAGGGGAGGACCTGAAATCCCCAACAAACCTAGTCTGCCAACACGACACACAGGCTCCCTCCTGACTCTGTGCTGTTTACGTCCTGGGACTTGACTGTAAAGAATTTCCTTTCAATTAGGGAAAACAAACCCTAGTGCAGAAATAGCAAAGTGGACTTTGTTGGTTGTAAACTGTCTGCAAACTAATGGAACATTCTGAAGTTCCTGGAGTTCCTCTAATCCTGTCCCAGTCGGGACAGAGTGCAAGACTACAAGCCACAGCTTTATTAAACACAGTCTGCCCCCTCTCCATTAAAACTCCTTTATTCTGCTGAAAAGTATGTGAATAATCCAGTAATTAATAGGCGCTGCTCTCATTAGGGATTCATATTTCCACAATAAAATGCTGAGCTTTGAACAACATTCCTGGGAAAGCGTCACGTATGCCACAGACTCCCTCACACAATCAGGCTCTTCAAAGAAAAATATGGAGGTGAATCTGGTCTTGGACGGTAGCCAATCACAGCCCACTTTAAACCCCGCCCGATTTAATTGCCATTGAAACATTGGTATCGAGTTCTGTTTGGTAACAGAAGGCGCTCCTGTGAAGCACCTCAGCCGTTTCCGCGTGTTCAAGGCACTATATAAATGAAGTTAATGGGTCGGAGGCATTTGCACGGGGTAACCTCAGAGAACGGTGCCTCGGACCCACAATCTCGTGGCCTCATCAAAAGTCACCCAGCTCCACTGGCTATTCCACCAAACCTCGACAGAACGGGCAAGTCCACCTCCAACAAAACAGGTGTTAACCAAGTCACCTGGCAAAGACTTGCACAGAGTTGGGCAGTGGTGGATAAGCACTATAAGAACAAAAGAACATAAGAAATAGGAGCAGGAATAGGCCACTTGGCCCCTCGAGCCTGCTCCGCCATTCAATGAGATCATGGCTGATCTTGGGCTCAAAGCCACTTCCCCGCCCGCTCCCCATAACCTTCACTCCCTTATCTTGCAAAAATCTGTCTATCTCCACCTTAAATGTATTTAATAACCCAGCCTCCACAGCTCTCTGGGGCAGAGAATTCCACAGATTTATGACCCTCTGAGAGAAGAAATTCCTCCTCATCTCAGTTCTAAAAGGGCGACCCTTTATTCTGAAACTATGCCCCCAAGTTCTAGATTTCCCCATGAGGGGAAACATCCTCTCTGTATCTACCCTGTCGAGCCCCCTCAGTATCTTATATGTTTCAATAAGATCACCTCTCATTCTTCTAAATTCCAATGAGTATCAGCCCAGCCTGCTCAATCTTTCCTCATAAGTCAACCCCCTCATCTCTGGAATTAACCTAGTGAATCGTCTCTGAACTGCCTCCAATGCAAATATATCCTTCCTTAAAGAAGGAGACCAAAACTGTACGTAGTATTCAAGGTGTGGTCTCACCAATACCCTGTACAGTTGTAGCAGGACTTCCCTGCTTTTATACTCCAACCCCCTTGAAATAAAGGCCAACATTCCATTTGCCTTTTTGATTACTTGCTGTACCTGCATGCTAACTTTTTGTGTTTCATGCACAAGGACCCCCAGGTCCCTCTGAACTGTAGCATTTTGTAATCTCTCTCCATTTAAATAATAATTTGCTTTTTTATTTTTCCGGCCAAAGTGGATAACCTCGCACTTTCCCACATTATACTCCATCTGCCAAATGTTTGCCCACTCACTTAGCCTGTCTATATCCCTTTGCAGATTCTTTGAGTCCTTTGCACAACTTGCTTTCCCACCCATCTTTGTATCATCTGCAAATTTGGCTACATTACACTCGGTCCCTTCATCCAAGTCATTAATGTAGATTGTAAATAGTTGAGGCCCCAGCACCGATCCCTGAGGTACCCCACTAGTTACTGTTTGCCAACCAGAAAATGACCCATTTATCCCGACTCTCTGCTTTCTGTTAGTTAGCCAATTCTCTATCCATGCTAATATATTACCCCCAACTCCGTGAGCTCTTATCTTGTGCAGTAACTTTTTATGTGGCACCTTATCAAATGCCTTTTGGAAATCCAAATACACCACATCCACTGGCTCACCCTTATCCACCCTGCTCATTACATCCTCAAAGAACTCCAGCAAATTTGTTAAACATGATTTCCCTTTCATAAAACCATGCTGACTCTGCTTGACTGCATTATGATTTTCCAAATGCCCTGCTACTGCTTCCTTAATGAAGGACTCCAGTATTTTCCAACGACAGATGTTAGGCTAATTGGTCTATAGTTTCCTGTTTTCTGTCTCCCTCCTTTCTTAAATAGGGGTGTTACATTTGTGGTTTTCCAATCCACTGGGACCTCTCCAGAGTCCAGGGAATTTTGGTATATTGCAACCAATGCATCCACTATCTCTGCAGCCACTTCTTTTAAGACCCTGGGAATGCAGGCCATCTGGTCCAGGGGACTTGTCATCTTTTAGTCTCATTATTTTACCAAGTACTTTTTCCTTAGCGATAGTGATTGTCTTTAGCTCCCCCCTCCCTGTGGCCCCTTGATTATCCATTATCGGGATGTTGTTAGTGTCTTCTACCGTGAAGACAGATATAAAATATTTGTTCAGAGTCTCTACCATTTCCCCATGCCCCATTATTAATTCCCCATTCTCATCCTCTAAGGGACCAACGTTTACTTTAGCTACTCTCTTCCTTTTTATATACCTGTCGAAGCTCTTACTTTCTGTTTTAATATTGCTTGCCAATTTACTCTCATAATTCATCTTCTCTCTCTATTATTTTTTTAGTCATCCTTTGCTGGTTTTTAAAAATTTCCCAATCCTCTGGCCTCCCACCAATCTTGGCAACATTGTATGCCTTCATTTTCAATTTGATACCATCCTTTACTTCCTTAGTTAGCCACGGTTGGTGCTCCCTTCTCTTAAATTCTTTCTTTCTCACTGGAATATATTTCTGTTGAGAGTTATGAAATATCTCCTTAAATGTCCACCACTGCATTTCAACTGTCTTAACTTTTAATTTATTTTTCCAGTCCACTTTAGCCAGTTCTGCCCTCATGCCATTATAATTGCCTTTGTTTAAGATCAAGACACTGGTTTGAGATACAGCTTTCTCACCCTCCAACTGAATTTGAAATTCAACCATGTTATGATCACTCTTTCCTAGAGGATCCTTTACTATGAGATCATTTATTAATTCTGTCTCATTACACAGTACCAGATCCAAGATCGCCTGCACCCTGGTTGGTTCCATTACATACTGTTCTAGGAGACCATCCCGGATACACTCTATGAACTATATCACATGCAACGTTGAGGGGTAATTTCTCGTGTGGTTCCACCCCCCCTCCCCACGCGCCCTCCCCCGCCCCACTACACCACCCATTCTGTCCACATTAACTTTGGCAGAGGAGCCGCAGAAAGCCCGGCAAAAGCGCAGTTACGAAGTGGGAGACCCCCTTATCCCCCTACCCAGAAATTCACTCCTCCGTATACAACCAGCCCCCATTGGGAGCAGATGTCAGCAAATTGCTGGCATGATCCAGCGATGCACACTTAATCTTCACTTGAAGGAAAAACTGTTCATAGATCCAAGAGTGAAGAAAGCATACAATGCTATCTCTTGTAAAAATCTTATGTCTAGTTCTTTTGTATAAGTCAAGTAAACTATCTGACTGGTGTGAGGAAGCATAGCGTGTTTGTTAGTTTTGTATTGTGACATGAAGACAAGTTCCAGTAGACAAAGCTCTGACTGGACTTCACTGTGTTATGTCTGACATTGGTGATAGGTACTCGATTGCCTTGGCCTGAGCACATGGAGTTTGATAGTGCTGTTATCGTTGTATTGTGTCTGACATTGGATATAGGTATTCGATTGCTTTTGCCTGGGAGAGTGTGTTTGGATCAGCCATTAAAAGCAACATGAACTGAGCTCTGCATACGGCCTCTGGATTATCTTTGCAAATGCAACACACTGCACTCTCACTAAAACCTCCAGCGTTCAGATCATTCATTCTAAACTTGGCTAAGGACCAAAGCAAGTTGGAAATGAAGGTGCCCGTCAATACTTGGTCATTCCTTTCCTTCACAGAAAGGATGCTGCACAAGTGATGCATTAAAATGTTAGGTTTTGAGAGCAAAGTGGATTCACACAGTTATATTTAAAAAGCATTGAGTTGAGACATGGTGTAAATGTGAATTAACAAGGCCCCAAAGACACAGTGATTTATTAGCCTGTGTCGGTGATTATTAAGCACCTCGCACCCATTGACCCCGATATTTCCTCAAGGTTGGGACATCGCGCGGGGAGGGAGCAGGACATCACGGGGGGGGGAGGAGGGAGCAGGACATCGCATGGGGAGGGAGCAGGACATCGTGGGGGGGAGAGCAGGACATCGTGGGGGGGGAGGGGGAGAGCAGGACATCGCGTGGGGGGGAGAGCAGGACATCGTGGGGGGGAGGGGGAGAGCAGGACATCACGCGGGGGGAGGGAAGAGCAGGACATTGTGCAGGGGGAGTAGAGCATTGCAGGGGGACATCGGCCGATCATGGGGGTAGGATCGGCGGTCCGATCACGTGTTAGGCCTGACGGAAACACTCCTGCCCTCCTGGTGCACAAGTGGTGCAATAAAGGCACTTGCCTCATGGAGCCAGCCCTTCTCGTCTTCCTTTACCTGCCGGGATTCGGAATTTCCGAGTTCCAGGTATCCTGGCCTCCAGAGTTAAGAATAAAAATGTTGTTAAAATGGAGGCCTGCAGCCTCCTTAAAAGATTTTAATGACAACTCAGTAGTGGGCAGGTTGGGGTCAGTTTGAAAAATTTCAACCTTCACAACCCTCCCATCCTTGGAGGCTAATATCAGCCCCATTGTGTTGTGAAGTCCTTGGTCCCAGACACTCGGCAGGGGAAGCCTGGTCTATGCTCTCCCCTCTCATTGTGAACACAGTAAGTTTCAAGAGGGAATTGGATAAATACTTTGTAATGTATACAACATTGAAGGGACTACTTTGTCTTGCGGATGTATATCCTTAGTTGCGAGCATATATAACAGACGCGTATCGATTTGTACAGTCAGTGCCGAAGTTCCAGTTACCCAGTAAAGATCACTTGAAGTTACTCTCAGTCTCTGCTACTTTATTATTTTATGTAGTTGTGTATAGCGGTACAAACACAACAAATTGGCGCCGAGAATTATGAACCTACGTCTTCCTATTCTGGCATCGCATCCAGAGGACACCGAAACTTGGAAGAAAGGAGCGAGAAGGTAGAGAAAACGGAGCACGCTTGCTAAGCTAGGCAGGGGATACGTAAGTCAAGTGAAAAGTGCACAGGACTTGCATGACGCTAGCTAACTAGTAAAGAAAGAAAAACGGGTTAGGAAAAAAAAAATGGCGATAATTGGCACTATTGCAGCATTTGATAGCAGCATTGAAGACTGGGCAACTTACATTGAAAGAGTGGAGTTGTACTGTGAGGCTAACGGAGTGGAGGTAGAAAAGAAAGCCACTGTTTTGCTGAGTGTTATGGGTGCAAAGACATACAGGCTACTACGTAGTTTATTAACCCCTGAAAAGCCAGCAAACAAAACATTCAAACAAGTAGTGGACACACTCCAAGACCATTTAAGCCCCAGACCACTGCTCATAGCCAAAAGATTTAAATTCCATAAACGGAACCAGAGCAAAAATGAAAGCATTTCTGAATATTTGGCAAAGTTGCGCAAATTATCAGAACATTGCCAATTTGGAGTGGGCTTATCAGACGCATTGAGAGACAGATTTGTGTGTGGCATGCAAAGTGAAAGCACACAAAAGAAGCTCCTGTCTGAAAAAGACCTCACATTGGAGAAGGCTCTAAGTATTGCAATTTCAATGGAAGCAGCAGCACGTGGCGCTTTAGAAATTCAACAAAAATCCCTGGAATATTCCACTAACAAAATGTCACTGAAACAAGAAAAGAAGTGCTATCGCTGTGGTAAAATGTCACATGACCACAATGACTGTTGGTTTAAAGACAAAGATTGCAGACAATGTGGCAAATGAGGGCACATTGAAAGGGTCTGCAAAGCAAAGAAGCAGAAAACTGATACAAAGGCACACCAAGTGACTGAAAACAAGAAACCTTTCAAAGATAGATACAAGAAGGTACACTACGTGACTGGAGACAGTTCAGATAAAGAAAAAAGTGACACAGGCTCAGAGGAAGAGGATCTGGCTTGTCTAAAACTACACAGTGTGAAAGAAACAGAGGATCACAGAATAATATGGATTACTCCAGAAGTGGCAGGAGTTAGGCTGAAAATGGAGTTGGACACAGGCTCAGCTTTAACAGTGATCTCTGTACATGACTACAAACGACTGTTTTCACACATACCGCTAAGGCCAACTAAAGTACTGTTAAAGACATACACAGGACAAAGAGTGTGCCCCAAAGGTAAAATAAAAGTGACAGTGACATACAAAGAAAAAAGAATACTGCAATTGAACCTCTATGTAGTGGAAAATGGAGGACCACCATTGCTGGGACGCGAATGGCTCAGGAAAATACAGTTGGATTGGCACACCATCCAAGCACTGTTTGTGTCAGCAAAGGAGGACAGCAACACCACTCCTGAGAGACTGTCACAAATACTCTCTGACTCTCAGGAACTGTTCAAGAAGGGAATAGGAACACTTAAGGGCATGAAAGCAAAAATTAAGATTGAGGAGAACGCAGATTCAAAGTTCCACAAGGCCAGACCAGTGCCTTATGCAATTTGCCCTTCAGTAGAAGCAGAGCTGGAGAACTTGGAGCAGTTAGGGGTCCTGTCCAAGGTGGATTGGAGTGAATGGGCCACACCTATAGTTCCAGTGATGAAGAAAACCTCCAGCACAAAACCAGGAAAGCCAAGAAAAGTGCGCATTTGCAGAGACTTTAAAGTGACTGTTAACCCAGTCCTCCACACAGTACAGTACCCATTGCCTCGCATTGAGGACATCTTTGCTTCCCTGTCAAGAGGGGAACGCTTCACAAAGATTGACTTGGCCCAGGCCTATCTCCAAATGGAAATTAATGATGCATCAAAGAAGTACCTGACAATAAATACGCACAAAGGCCTTTACCAGTACAATCGGCTGGTATTTGGAATAGCATCAGCTCCTGCAATCTGGCAAAGGGCAATGGACCAAGTCCTGCAGGGGATCCCAGGTACTCAGTGTTATCTTGATGACACCATCATTACTGGCAAGAATGACAACGACCACCTTTCCAACCTTGAACAGGTGCTCATCAGGTTACGGGAGTATGGGCTCCGAGCGAACCGAGACAAGTGTGAGTTTTTCAAAAAGGAAATCTCATACTGTGGACGTGTGATTGACAAGGACGGTTTACACAAGTCTCCAGACAAGACTGAAGCTGTGATTAATGCACCAACACCTGAAAATGTGTCTCAGTTGAGATCATATCTTGGACTGGTGAACTACTATCACAAGTTCTTGCCCAATCTATCCACAGTGTTACATCCACTAAATGCACTGCTACAGACAGGGTCACAATGGAAGTGGAGTGACAGCTGTGAACAAGCTTTTCAAGAGAGTAAAAGACTCATTACTTCAGAAAAGGTGCTAGCTCACTTTGACCCATCCTTACCTATTCGACTGGCATGTGATGCTTCACCCCATGGCATTGGTGCCGTGTTGTCACATAAGTTCCCAGACGGCTCAGAAAGACCAATAGCCTATGCGTCAAGATCATTGACTACAGCTGAACGCAATTATGCACAGATTGACCGAGAGGCCCTCAGCCTTGTGTGGGGAGTCAAGAAATTCAACCACTACTTGTATGGTCAACAGTTTACACTGTTAACTGACCACCAGCCTCTCATTTCAATCTTCAACCCAAGGAAGGGCGTTCCAGTGATGATGGCACAACAGCTACAGCAATGGTCACTCTTCCTAGGGGCTCACCTGTATGACATTGAATACAAGGGGACCAAGCAACATGGCAACGCCGATGGTTTGTCACGTTTACCACTGCCAACCTCAGAGAGAACTACAACAGTTGACTCAGCAGAGGTATTTCACACAACAATAGTTGAGCAGCAACCCGAACAGCAGCAGCAGCCACAGCCCAACAAGCCCAAATCCCCCGGGGAGAAGAAAGTCATTGCAACAAAGGTTCTTGGAACAGTAAAGTGGTTCAACGTACGAAATGGCTATGGATTCATCAACAGGAATGATACAAAGGAAGATGTATTTGTACATCAGACTGCCATAAAGAAGAATAACCCACGGAAGTATCTACGCAGTGTTGGAGACGGTGAAACTGTGGAGTTTGACGTAGTGGAAGGTGAAAAGGGTGCAGAGGCGGCAAATGTCACTGGTCCAGGTGGAGTTCCAGTTCAAGGAAGCCGATATGCCGCGGACCGAAATCGTTACCGCTACAACCCTCGCCGCCGAGGGCCACCACGTAATTACCAACAGAACATTGAAGGTGGAGAGAAAAGAGTCTGGAGAGACGTTACCCAGAGAGGCAGAGGAGGCCTCCCCAGAGACTTGACTTGTAAAAGGGCTGTTGACAAAATAAAATGTTATGTTGGAATTTGAATTTTGTTACTTTTAAGAAAACAAAAAGGTTACTGTAAAGACAGGCTCTGTATGTTAATTATAGAAATTTTGCGTTAATATACTATTAAACTAAAGGGGGAGGAAGTGTAATGTATACAACATTGAAGGGACTACTTTGTCTTGCGGATGTATATCCTTAGTTGCGAGCGTATATAACAGACGCGTATCGATTTGTACAGTCAGTGCCGAAGTTCCAGTTACCCAGTAAAGATCACTTGAAGTTACTCTCAGTCTCTGCTGCTTTATTAGTTTGTGTAGTTGTGTATAGCGGTACAAACACAACATACTTGAAAAGGAGTAATCTATAGGGCTATGGGGAAAGAGCAGGGGGAAGTGGGACTAATTGGAGAGCTCTTTCAAAGAGCCGGCACAGGCACGATGGGCCAAATGGCTCCAACCCCAATTTACGCCAATGTAGAGTGAGATTTTGGACAGTATGGGCACACTCCTGAACGTAAGATGCTCAGACCACTTACAGGAGTGACAGTACTGCTGCACCTGAGAGAATATCTAAGGCAAGACCCTAAACTTATAACAGTTCTGTAGCTCTAAAGGCAAACACCGCCAACAGCACAGCTGGCCACCTAAAACACAAGGAGCAGCTTTCCTGCATCTCCCGGTAAGTGCCGTCACATACAGGCTTGTTAGGTGAGAGGTCAACGACCCCAAACTAGGGGCCGGGTATCCAGTTCAACTCAACAAGAGCCACTCCCCAAACCCTGAGGCTTCGTTCGTTGACTGCAGCTTGCAATAATATCCAGATATGTCTGGCAGCAGGCTCACAAACAAATCAAAAACAATCCGAGGAGAAGACTGCATTCAACCAGCGAGACAGGTGGGAGGCCCCAATACCTGAAGGAGCTGATACCCTCCCTAATGTCCCACCTCAAACCCTCCCTACTGTCCCACCTCAAGCCCTCCCTACTGTCCCACCTCAAACCCTCCGAACTGTCCCACCTCAAACCCTCCCAACTGTCCCACCTCAAACCCTCCCAACTGTCACACCTCAAACCCTCCCAACTGTCCCACCTCAAACCCTCCCAACTGTCCCACCTCAAACCCTCCCAACTGTCCCACCTCAAACCCTCCCAACTGTCCCACCTCAAACCCTCCCTACTGCCCCACCTCAAACCCTCCCAACTGTCCCACCTCAAACCCTCCCAACTGTCCCACCTCACACCCTCCCAACTGTCCCACCTCAAACCCTCCCAACTGTCCCACCTCAAACCCTCCCAACTGTCCCACCTCAAACCCTCCCAACTGTCCCACCTCAAACCCTCCCAACTGTCCCACCTCAAACCCTCCCAACTGTCCCACCTCAAACCCTCCCAACTGTCCCACCTCAAACCCTCTGAATTGTCCCACCTCAAACCCTCCCTACTGTCCCACCTCAAACCCTCCCTACTGTCCCACCTCAAACCCTCCGAACTGTCCCACCTCAAACCCTCCCTACTGTCCCACCTCAAACCCTCCCAACTGTCCCACCTCAAACCCTCCCAACTGTCCCACCTCAAACCCTCCGAATTGTCCCACCTCAAACCCTCCCTACTGTCCCACCTCAAACCCTCCCTACTGTCCCACCTCAAACCCTCCCTACTGTCCCACCTCAAACCCTCCCTACTGTCCCACCTCAAATCCTCCCTACTGTCCCACCTCATACCCTCCCAACTGTCCCACCTCAAACCCTCCCAACTGTCCCACCTCAAACCCTCCCCACTGTCCCACCTCAAACCCTCCCAACTGTCCCACCTCAAACCCTCCCAACTGTCCCACCTCAAACCCTCCCAACTGTCCCACCTCAAACCCTCCCTACAGTCCCACCTCAAACCCTCCCAACTGTCCCACCTCAAACCCTCCCAACTGTCCCACCTCAAACACTCCCAACTGCCCCACCTCAAACCCTCCCAACTGTCCCACCTCAAACCCTCCCAACTGTCCCACCTCAAACACTCCCAACTGTCCCACCTCAAACCCTCCCAACTGTCCCACCTCAAACCCTCCCTACTGTCCCACCTCATACCCTCCCAACTGTCCCACCTCAAACCCTCCCAACTGTCCCACCTCAAACCCTCCCAACTGTCCCGCCTCAAACCCTCCCTACTGTCCCACCTCAAACCCTCCCACCTCAAACCCTCCCTACTGTCCCACCTCAAACCCTCCCAACTGTCCCACCTCAAACCCTCCCAACTGTCCCACCTCAAACCCTCCCAACTGTCCCACCTCAAACCCTCCCAACTGTCCCACCTCAAACCCTCCCAACTGTCCCACCTCAAACCCTCCCAACTGTCCCACCTCAAGCCCTCCCTACTGTCCCAGCTCAAACCCTCCCTACTGTCCCACCTCAAACCCTCCCAACTGTCCCACCTCAAACCCTCCCAACTGTCCCACCTCAAACCCTCCCAACTGTCCCACCTCAAACCCTCCGAACTGTCCCACCTCAAACCCTCCGAACTGTCCCACCTCAAGCCCTCCCTACTGTCCCAGCTCAAACCCTCCCTACTGTCCCACCTCAAACCCTCCCAACTGTCCCACCTCAAACCCTCCCAACTGTCCCACCTCAAACCCTCCCTACTGTCCCACCTCAAACCCTCCGAACTGTCCCACCTCAAACCCTCCGAACTGTCCCACCTCAAACCCTCCGAACTGTCCCACCTCAAACCCTCCCAACTGTCCCACCTCAAACCCTCCCAACTGTCCCACCTCAAACCCTCCCAACTGTCCCACCTCAAACCCTCCCTACTGTCCCACCTCAAACCCTCCCAACTGTCCCACCTCAAACCCTCCCAACTGTCCCACCTCAAACCCTCCCAACTGTCCCACCTCAAACCCTCCCTACTGTCCCACCTCAAACCCTCCCTACTGTCCCACCTCAAACCCTCCCAACTGTCCCACCTCAAACCCTCCCAACTGTCCCACCTCAAACCCTCCCTACTGTCCCACCTCAAACCCTCCCAACTGTCCCACCTCAAACCCTCCCTACTGTCCCACCTCAAACCCTCCCAACTGTCCCACCTCAAACCCTCCCAACTGTCCCACCTCAAACCCTCCCAACTGTCCCACCTCAAACCCTCCCAACTGTCCCACCTCAAATCCTCTGAACTGTCCCACCTCAAACCCTCCCAACTGTCCCACCTCAAACCCTCCCAACTGTCCCACCACAAACCCTCCCAACTGTCCCACCTCAAACCCTCCCAACTGTCCCACCTCAAACCCTCTGAACTGACCCACCTCAAACCCTCCGAACTGTCCCAACTCAACCCCTCCCAACTGTCCCACCTCAAACCCTCCCTACTGTCCCACCTCAAACCCTCCGAACTGTCCCACCTCAAACCCTCCGAACTGTCCCACCTCAAACCCTCCCTACTGTCCCACCTCAAACCCTCCCAACTGTCCCACCTCAAACCCTCCCTACTGTCCCACCTCAAACCCTCCCTACTGTCCCACCTCAAACCCTCCCAACTGTCCCACCTCAAGCCCTAAAGGGTGTGAATGAAGCTGAACTGGGAGAATCCTCCATGGACACTGATATGTTTCAATATTTAAATCTTCTTGCAACATAAACATCTGCTCTGTTGGCAACAAGCTCCAACAACAAGTGCAACAACTGAATGGCTTGCATCACAGATCTTTACGCATTACTGATTCGGACAATCTTAGTCGTTCTTAACAGTTACCTACTTCTGTCGACAGAAGACACCGAGGTACTTGGAGTTCAAGAACAACCAGAGCACACATCATCACGCACCTTGTCTACAAGAGTGAACGACACAGACACACAACAACTGGAGCTGCTCACTGCGCACACCCACCAGTCTGGCACACTGCGCACACTCGCCCGCCTGGCACACTGCGCACACTCGCCAGCCTGGCACACTGCGCACAGCCACCAGCCTGGCACACTGCGCCAGCCTGGCACACTGCACACACCCGCCAGCCTGGCACACTGTGCACACCCGCCAGCCTGGCACACTGCACACACTCGCCAGCCTGGCACACTGCACACACTCGCCAGCCTGGCACACTGCACACACCCGCCAGCCTGGCACACTGCGCACACCCGCCAACCTGGCACACTGCGCACACCCACCAGCCTGGCACACTGCGCACACCCACCAGCCTGGCACACTGCGCACACTCGCCAGCCGGGCACACTGCGCACACTTGCCAGCCTGGCACATTGCGCACACCCGCCAGCCTGGCACACTGCGCAAACTCGCCAGCCGGGCACACTGCGCACACCCGCCAACCTGACACACTGCGCACACCCGCCAACCTGGCACACTGCGCACACTCGCCACCCTGGCACACTGCACACACTCGCCAGCCTGGCACACTGCGCTCACTCGCCATCCTGGCACACTGCGCACACCCGCCAACCTAGCACATGGACCCCTCATATTTCAAAATACTGTGGGAATGACAACACAAATGAAAGATGTGATTACAGAATCTGCACCTACCCTGTGTCAGTTGAGTGGGTTCTTTTACCAGAAACCCATCCATTGTGCAGTAGTTGCCGCATGGGTACAGCTTGATCAGCCCCTTCCTGTTCTCGATGTAACAGTGTTCAGCTGCCGCGTCCGCCCCTTGTATTATAATATCCTGAGGTACTGGCGCGTCTTCACTGCCAATCCTGGTCTTACCTGAGAACCAAATACAAACCATTACGTTAAGGGTAATTGGGTTGAAATTGTCCTCAATCCCGATGCCATGACGTTGGTGGTAGTGATGATGCTGAGGTGATTTCTCAGCTCACGAATGCACAGTCTCAAACACACGGTCATGTATCCACATTCCAACTGTCACTCCTGCCGCTGTTCTCTTGAGTTTATCACAGAATTACATCGTATTTACAGCACAGAAACAGGCCATTCGGCCCAACTGGTCGGTGCCGGTGTTTATGCTCCACATGAGCCTCCTCCCACCCCTCTTCATCTCACCCCATCAACATATCCTTCTATTCCTTTCCCCCTCATGTGTTTATCCAGCTTCCCTTTAAATAGATCCATGCTATTCATCTTAACCACTCCCTGTGGTAGCGAGTTCCACATTCTCACCACTCTCTGGGTAAAGAAGTAAAGATATATTAGACGGGTGTCAGTGGTAAGAACTCAATTGACTTTGCAACTATTCCAAGAAGATGGAAAATTAAGAAACACTATTGATTAATATTGGAAGAGATTTACAGGTACTTGCATTTATATAGCACCACTCTCGTGGAGAAATGTCCCACGGTGCTTCACAGAGGAGTAATCAGACAGGAATGGCTGCCAAGACAGAGCTTGATTGAAAAGGTGGATTTTAAAGAGGTTCTTAAAGGAGGAGAGGGAGACAGAGTGGTTTATGGAGGGAGTTCTAGAGCACGGGGAATAGAGGAGGGGTGAAGGGAGTGGGGGATGCACAAGAGGCCAGGGTCAGAGGAGCAGAGAGGTCGGAGGAAGGGGATGTTGTAGTGCTGGAGGAGGTGATAGGCTTAGGGAGAGGTGAGATCATGAAAGAATTTAAACATGAAGATGAGCATTTAAATTGCAGGCATTTAACCCCTTTAACTCTCTGAAGACCCGTTAAGTGAAGGGAGTTCAGCTGGGTAGGGGGTCGCTGAGAACCCGCCCCTCTCTCCCCTCCCCCTCTCCCCTCCCCCTCTCCCCTCCCCCTCCCCATCCCTCTCTCCCCTCCCCCTCTCCCCTCCCCCTCTCCCCATCCCCTCTCTCCCCTCCCCCTTCTCCCCTCCCCTCTCCCCTCCCCTTCTCTCCCCTCCCCCCTCTCCCTCTCTCTCCCCCTCCCCCCTCCCCCTCTCCCCTCCCCATCCCCTCTCTGCCCCTCCCCCTCTCCCTCCCCCCTCCCATCCCCTCTCTCCCCTCCCCTCTCTCCCTCTCCCCCCTCTCCCTCCCCCTCTCCCCTCCCCTCTCCCCATCCCCCCCCTCTCCCCTCCCCCTCTCCCCTCCCCTTCTCCCCTCCCCCCTCCCCTCTCCCTCTCTCTCCCCTCCCCCCTGCCCTCCCCCTCTCTCCCCATCCCCCTCTCCCCTGCCCTCCCCCTCTCCCCTCCCCCTCTCTCCCCTCCTCCTCCCCTCTCTCCTTCCCCCTCCTCTTCTCTCCTTCCCCCTCTCCCCTTCCCTCGCCACATTTCAATGTAAACATATCGAGGTCACTTAGGCCTTTGAGTAATCCACCAAACAAGAGTTGCTGCAAATTGGTGACTTCCCCAAATTCCTTTATGTTGTATCCTGTATACAGTTTATACATTTCTACAGTTTTAGACACAGCAAGGTGCGTCACAGGGCTGCATGCAGCCCCACCGTGGGTTTACACTGAGTCTGTAAGCGATGGAAAGAATCAACATACAACTTATCAACATCTCCACAGTGACCTAGAACACTCGTCATATCATTTTCTTTTTAGGATGAACTCACTTTTTTTTACATCAAAACATGTGGAATATTGCAAGATTCAAAAAAATTATACAGTCGCATTGATTTTCTAATAAATATTGTGAGCGTTATTCTATTTCCAATCATTAACCCTGCCCACAGTTACTCCTGGAGTGAAGATTAAGTCGATGATTAAAGTCAAACGATGATTCAGTTTGGATATCGCACAAATCTTCAATGGACTTACTGGGCATTGCTCTTTACTCTGATGGTGACTGAAGGTGAGACGCAGCAGAGGGAGAGGCAGAGAGTGAGTGAGTGAGGGAGAGAGACACAGAGACAGTGAATGAGTGAGTGACAGCGACAGAGAGTGAGAGGCACAGGGAGACACAGAGACAGAGGAGAGCACAGGGAGACACAGAGACAGAGGAGAGGCACAGGGAGACACAGAGACAGAGAGTGAGTGAGGGAGAGACAGAGAGGCAAAGAGAGAGAGACAGAGAGAGACAGAGACAGAGAGTGAGGCACAGGGAGACACAGAGACAGAGAGTGACACAGAGACAGAGAGTGTCTCTACCACAGAAGGCAGTAGAGGCCAATTCATTAAATATATTCAAGAAGGAGTTGGATATATTTCTTAAGGCTAAAGGGATCAAGGGGTATGGGGAGAAAGCAGGTACTGGGTACTGAATTTGGATGATCAGCCATGATCGCATTGAATGGCGGAGGAGGCTCGAGGGGCCGAATGGCCTCCTCCTGCTCCTATCTTCTATGTTTCTATGTTTCTATGTGAGGAGAGGCACAGGGAGACACAGAGAGTGAGAGTGAGAGCGAGGCACAGGGAGACACATAGACAGAGAGTGAGGGAGTGACAGAGGAAGACAGAGAGAGTGAGACAGAGACAGAGAGTGAGTGAGTGAGGGAGTGACAGAGGGAGAGACAGAGAGGGAGACAGACAGTGAGTGAGGGAGTGACAGAGGGAGACAGAGAGAGTGAGACAGAGACAGAGAGTGAGTGAGTGAGGGAGTGACAGAGGGAGAGAGAGGGAGACAGACAGTGAGTGAGGGAGTGACAGAGGGAGACAGAGAGAGGGGAAAACAGAGACAGAGAGAGAGAGAGAGAGAAAGAGTGAGATAGAGAGAGAGAGGGAGAGCAAGACAGATAGAGAGAGCGAGGGGGAGGGCGAGACGGGGGGAGGGCAAGATGGAGAGGGGGTTGAGACGGAGAGGGTGGGTGAGACAGAGAGGGGGCGAGACGGAGGGGGGGGCGAGATGGAGGGGGGCGAGACGGAGGGGGGGCGAGACGGAGGGGGGCGAGACGGAGGGGGGGCGAGACGGAGGGGGGGCGAGATGGAGGGGGGGCGAGACGGAGGGGGGGCGAGATGGAGAGGGGGCGAGACGGAGGGGGGCGAGACGGAGGGGGGGCGAGACGGAGAGGGTGGGTGAGACAGAGAGGGGGCGAGATGGAGGGGGGCGAGATGGAGGGGGCGAGACGGAGGGGGGCGAGACGGAGGGGGGCGAGACGGAGGGGGGGCGAGATGGAGGGGGGGCGAGACGGAGGGGGGGCGAGATGGAGAGGGGGCGAGACGGAGGGGGGCGAGACGGAGGGGGGGCGAGACGGAGAGGGTGGGTGAGACAGAGAGGGGGCGAGATGGAGGGGGGCGAGATGGAGGGGGGCGAGACGGAGGGGGGGTGAGACCGGGGGGGGGCGAGATGGAGAGGGGGGGTGAGACAGAGAGAGAGAGAGACAGAGTGTGAGAGTGAGATAGAGACAGAGAGAGAGACAGAGAGAGAAAAGAGAGAGTGACAGAGAAAGAAAAGAAGAAAGGGAGAGAGGACTGGTGTTTCCACTGGCAAAGGTTAATCAAACTCTGTTAGAAAGTTGAAGCAAGCAGTGCCTCAGCTTTTACAAACACAGCTGGTGATCGGGACCCCTGACTGACTCTCCCCCTCCCTAGCCCAGGGGAGCTGAGGATAATTGTAGCCCCTACCTCTGCCCTCGCTGTGATGAGGTAACTCAGCACAGAGCAGAAATCAAACTTGTCGGTCTGTCGAGCTCAGTTTGTTTGCAGATTTAAACCGATCGCCACTACCAGGAATTTAACTAAACGTTAACCTTCAACAGGGCGATCCAGGAGATGGTCATGTGATCAAATGTCATGTGGTCAAAACTCCAGGAATACGGCCAACCAGGTTTGGCGATCCTAGAGTTCACTGTCCTCTGAAACACCTCATCAGTTCGCTCCCATGTGTCAATTTTATTATGGGATGGCCACGTTCTGCTTGGCTCCTCTTTTTGCGAGCAGCGGCTCTCTGGTGATCACCAGTGGTCAGCATGTGTTGTCGTACTGATTAAACATAAGAATTAGCAGCAGAAGTAGGCTCCGCCATTCAATAAGATCATCGATCGCAACTCCACTTTCCTGCCCGATCCCCATATCCCTTGGTTCCCCTGGAGACCAAAAATCTATCGATCTCAGCCTTGAATATACGCAAAGACTCAGCACTCACAGCCTCTGGGCAGAGAATTCCAAAGATTCACCACCCTCTGAGTGAAGAAGTTCCTCCTCATCTCAGTCTTAAATGGCCGACCCCTTATCCTGAGACTAGGGGGGAGAAATTCAGTATTGCCCCATTTGGGGCGCAATTATCGGCCGGGAGCGCAAAGTTTAGCGCCTGGCGCTAGTTATCACCCCGGCTGCAAACTTGGCCTCTATTGCCCCTGGAGTGATTGGAGCGCTAAATCAGGCGCTACACATCTCTCTTAAGGTGCTAACGCCGAGGAGCGAGGCGCTACCTCAGAGCGCTGGCGAAGCTCATGTGATGTCAGTCAGCAATGGAACACAGACACACTGGCGCCGGCCAGTTCTTAAAGGGGAGGGTCGATCTTGCTCCCCATCCACACCCTGCTCATTGTAGCCTTGAATCTGGGCCTGGAGAGACCTGTACATCAAATCTGCTGGAAAGAACAATGGAGAGGCCCAGGGAAAGAGCTCAGAGTGCAGCCCCCACAGTCTCTTCTAAATCGATACAAGGAAGGTCAAATCAAAATGAACCTGCAAAGTGCTGCTCAGTACCCAAAACTCCTTCACACAGCGTTGAATCTCTCCAGAAGTCTCTCTCTCTCTCTCTCTCTCTCAGAATGCGTGGTGCAAAAATGTCACCGACAAAAAAAGGCAGGAAGCGGTTGCCTTTAAATAACGTTCCCCCAGTCCCTTCCCGACTGCAAAACGCTCCCCTCAACCTGTCGTTGTTAGCGGCAGGCGGTAAGGCAGGGGGCGCCACTCAATATCTGGTCTGGGGCGCTACCGGGGCGTTGCACATTTAACTGACGCAGGCGCAGGAGATCGTGGCAGTAGTGTTTAGCGCCGCCGCAAAATGTCGTCAATTTCACGAGCGCGCAAACATCGCCACGCACGGGCGCTAGCTGCTTTGTGCCCCATTAGCGCCCTCTTAGGGAGGCGCAAAGCAACCGAATTTTTCCTCCTATGACTCTTAGTTCTAGACTCTCCAGCCAGGGGAAACAGCCTCTCAGCATCTACTCTGTCAAACTCCCTCAGAATCTTATATGTTTTAGTGAGATCACCTCTCATTCTTCTAACTCCAGAGTATAGGCCCAATCTACTCAATCTCTCCTCATAGGACAACCCTCTCATCCCAGGAATCAGTCTAGTGAACCTTCGTTTCACCGCCTCTAAGGCAAATATGTCCTTCCTCAGATAAGGAGACCAAACTGTGCCCAGTACTCCAGGTGTGGCCTCACCAGAGCCCCTATACAACTGTAGTAAGACTTCTTTACTCTTGTACTCCAACCCCCTTAGAATAAAGGCCAACATGCCATTTGCCTTCCTAATTGCTTGCTGTACCTGCATGCTAACTCTCTGTGTTTCCTGTACGAGGACACCCAAATCTCTCTAAACACCAACATTTAATAGTTTCTCACCATTTAAAAAATATTGTTTTTCTATCTTCCTACCAAAGTGAATAACCTCACATTTCCCTACATTATACTCCATCTGCCACCTTACTGCCCACTCACTTAACTTGTCTATATCACTTTGCAGGCTCTTTGAGCCCTCCTCATAGCTTACTTTCCCACCTAGCTTTGTATCATCAGCAAACTTGGATACATTGCACTCGGTCCTTTGATATACAGTAGATTGTGAATAGCTGAGGCCCAAACACTGATCCTTCCAGCACCCCACTAGTTACAGCCTGCCAACCGGAAAATGACCCATTTATCCCGACTCTCTGTTTTCTGTCCGTTAACCAATCCTCTATCCATGCTAATATATTACCCCCAACCCCATGAGCCCTTGTGTAGCAACCTTTTATGTGGCACCTTATCAAATGCCTTTTGGAAATCCAAATATACTACATCTACTGGTTCCCCTTTATCTACCCTGCGAGTTACATCCTCAAAAATCTCTAGTAAATTTGTCAAACACAATTTCCCTTTCATAAAACCACATTGACTCTGCCTAATCATGTTATGATTTTCTAAGTGCCCTGTTACCACTTCCTTAACAATGGATTCCAGCATTTTCCTGACGACTGATGTTAGGCTAACTGGCCTGTAGATCCCTGTTCTTGCTCGCCCTCTTTTCTTGAATAGCGGGGTTACATTTGCTACCATCCAATCTGCTAGGATCTTCCTAGAATCTAGGAAATTTTGGAAGATCACAACCAATGCGTCCACTATCTCTGCAGCCGCCTCTTTTAAAACCCTAGGATGTAGGCCATCAGGTCCAGGGGATTTGTCAGCTTTTAATCCCATTAGTTTCTCAAGTACTTTTTCTCTACTTATATTAATTACGTTAAGTTTCTCACTCTTATTAGCCCTTTGGTTCCTCACTATGTTTGGTATGCTTTTTGTGTCTTCTACTGTAAAGGCCAATATAAAATATTTGTTTAAAGTCTCTGCCATTTCTTTACTCCCCATTATAATTTCTCCTGTCTCAGCCTCTAAGGGACCAACGCTTACTTTTGTTACTCCCTTCCTTTTTACATACTTGTAGAAGCTCTTACAATCTGCTTTTATATTCCTTGCTAATTTACACTCATATTCTATTTTCTCCCTTTTTATCAATTTTTTGGTCATCCATTGCTGGTTTCTAAAACTCTCCCAATCCTCAGACTTGTGATGAAATAACTCTGTGTTCTGATATTTGTACTTGTACTTGTAATGTCTGGAATGTTCCACCGGGGGGGAACCACTAATGCTCCTCCCTGGCCCTGCCCCTCTTCTGGTATGTTCTACCAAGGGCTCGGTCGATGATGAACTCTGTTAACTCTGCCATGATTCTTACTTAATAAAAGCCTTCAGTCTTAAACTTTAACTTCACGGATTCGGGCAGTTATTTGGCACATCAAGACTTACTACTAGTCTTCGCAACATTATAAGCCGCTTCTTTTAATCTAATAGTATCCTTAACTTCTTTAGTTAGCCACGGATGGATCACTTTTCCCATGGAGCTTTTATTTCTCAATACTGTAGAATGTATATTTGTTGAGAATTTTGGAATATTTCCTTAAATGTTTGCCACTATTTCTTTAAATGTTTGCCAGAGAGAGAGACAAATGATAGTGATTGGAAATGAGTACAGTTCCTTTATATTCTAAAGCATATCAGTTCGGGTTATTAGTTTGTACAAATCAGACAATCAACGTTAGTAGAGAGGTTCCAGACGTCTGCTTCCGACCTTCATTAATCGGCAGCAGTGTGATGGCGATACTGAGCCGGCCACGCCCCAGACTCACTAAGTGAGGTCTCTCCGACTGCATCTTCAATCCTTTTCCAGTATCAATAATATCCAACGACGTGCTCTGTAAATAAACCCAAAACCAGCGTCACTTCCAATAGAAAGAAAGACTTGCATTTATATAGCGCCTTTCACCACCTCAGGACGTCCCAAAGCACTTTACAGCCAATGAAGTAATTTTGAAGTGGAGTCACTGATGTAATGTAGGAAACGCGGCAGCCAATTTGTGCACAGCAAGATCACCTTTTGTGAATCCATGTTGACTTTGTCCGATCCTGTCACTGTTTTCCAAGTGCTCTGCTATTATATCTTTTATAATGGACTCTAGCATTTTCCCCACTACCGATGTCAGGCTTACCGGTCTATAATTCCCCGTTTTCTCTCTACCACCCTTCTTAAATAGTGGGGTTATATAAGCTACCCTCCAATCCATGGGAACTGTTCCAGAGTCTGTCGAATTTTGGAAGATGACCAGCAATGCATCTACTATTTCTAGGGCCACTTCCTTAAGTACCCTAGGATGTGGATTATCAGGCCCTGGGGATTTATCGGCCTTCAATCCCGTCAATTTCCCTAACACCATTTCCCTACAAATACTGATTTCATTCAATTCCTCCCTCTCATTAGACCCTATGTTCCCCGACATCTCTGGGAAGTTATTTGTGTCCTCCTTTGTGAAGACAGAACCAAAGTATGTATTTAATTGGTCTGCCATCTCAGCCCTAAGCTCAGTGATTCCCTCGCTAAACCTCTCCATCTCTCTCTCCTCCTTTAAGAAGCTGGTTAAAACCTACCTCACCTGTTCTACTATGTCCTTATGTGACTTGGTGTCAAATTTTGTTTGATAATCGCTCCTGTGAAGCGCCTTGGGACGTTTTACTACGTTAAAGGCGCTATATAAATACAAATAGTTGGCGTTGATAGCACTGTGTACAGAGGGTAGGCAGTGTCTGGTGATCACTGTTATCTCCTGGAACTTGTTTTGATCTCCTTCAGGGAGTCAGAGAGGAATCTCCTGGAATTCCTTTCCTCCCGAACTGGCGCTGTGTTTTTAGCTGTGTTTGTTGCCTCTCCCAGTACCTTATACAGGTATCGGTGGGTGGGCAGTGTTGGGAGCTGTGTTGTCAAGTAGCAACACGACTGAATGGGAGAGACCCGAAGGACCAGCTGGTGATCTCCTGTCCTGGGCAGGAGGGAGGGGGCGGCGGGGGGCAGGGAAGAGTGTCTAGTCGCGATGCTCCAGCCATCATAGTGTGGGGCAGGCTTGATGGACAAGCTGGTCTTTTCCTGCCCATCAATTTTGTGTGTTTGTATTTTACAGATGTGGGTTACCAGCAGGAGTGTTTTTGTCGGGGTGGCACAGGGCTGCCCAGCCCCTCCAATGGACAGTTACTGGTGGGCAGTTCGGCTACAATCTCCGGGCACACACGGATAGCGAACCTGTATCTCGTAAAATCCAACTGTAAGCACTTGCCTGCCAAAATGGCGGAGATGAATTTCCTGATTGTGATGCGCACACTCTGAATGGTTTGTTAAAAACACTTGGCTCGCCGCATCCTACCAAAACCAGCAGATCCTTCTGTATCATTTCTACCAACAGCACTGTGCACAAAGAGCTCTAAACACCGGCGTTATCCCATCATTTTTACTAAAAACCGATATAGGGTTAGGCCGTTTTTCCGCCGTTCCTGGCAGCCGCCTTACATATGTAAATGAGGGAAATAACGCCTGAATTAGGCCCCCTTGCCGAAATTGGCCATCACAGGAGCCAGGCCTGCTCCGCCTGGGGTTCTGTGATAACTGGTTCTTCCAAAAATTAAAAACTGTCACTGTGGAGACAGGAGGAGCAGGATTGCGCCCCCAACCTCTCAGTATCCTGGTCGACCCCCCTTCCTGTTGCCGCTCTGGGACTTACATGCGGCCCACTGCTGGCGAGGCAAGTGGAGGACATTCATTAATGAGGGCCGAGGCTGAGTTTCGGGCCTGCCTCGGCCTTCTCTTGGGGCGACCATTTCAGGTCCCTGAACAGGCCTAAAGGTCTTTCCACCACATTCAGGCCTCCAGCCATGAATCATGAACATGGATCTCCTGTTCGAGGAGGTCAATTACAGCAACCGATTCAATTAAAGTGCCTTAGTATTTAGTTTCATTTAAGCAACTTTATTTTTTCCTCCACAAGGTCTAAAAGTAGATCCGGCCCTTTTCCAATGAACTTCCAAGGAGCAAAGGGACATTAAGCCTGAAAGACAAAACTTGCCATGTAACATGGCATCGACAGAAAGGTCACTCCACGCACGTTCAAGGGGGAGAAAAATTAAATGAACTTTTCCCAACATTGGCTGGGAATTTCCCGCTCTGCTGCCAAAAGTGTGGGATTTCCACCTCATGTCTGGTGAAGTCTGGAAAATCCCGGCCATTACAGCAAACTCTTGTTTAAGCAGCACCTAAATATCCGGAATTCTCTATTAACCGGCAAAATTCATACTCCGAAAACAACACCTCAATAACCGGCAATGTTGCCGAGTCCGAGTCTCCCGCGGTGGCCGAGTTAGTCAGTGGGGGTAGTTCTCCAAACTGCCACTACTCGGCTTCTTGGCGCTGTCGGAAGTCCAATTGCTGTATACTGCACATTTCTTGATTTTTTAATTTTTGTTTGTTAAAAATAGCCTCAGTAGATAACCCTCTCCGTCATCCGGAATTTTTAATCAACCGGCACCATCCCGGTCCCGTCGGTGTCGGATACCAAAGAGTTTCCTGTACTTAGCTCAGGTTTCCCAGTATACTTAACATAGCAAACAGTCTTAGCCAATCATTGCTGCCCATTACTCTGTCTTAGGTTTTCCTTTAACTGTGGTTCTTGTCAATGGAGTAATTCTCAACAAGAGACACTCACCTTCAGTATCCCTGGCTCATTCTTTGGTGCCTCCTTTTCTTCCGATTCATTTTCGACTTCAGAATTTCCCATCTCCTGTATGTTTTTGAAAAGACATTCAAGTTTTGGTTACAGGCCCAGACAACAGAACTTCACAGAGTGATACAGCACAGAGTGAGGCCATTCGGCCCATTGTGCCTCTGTCGGCTCTTTGAAAGAGCTCTCCAATTAGTCCCACTTCCCCCCGCTCTTTCCTCAGAGCCCGACAAATTTTTCCTTTTCAAGAATTTATCGAATTCCCTTTCAAAAGCTACTTTTAATTCTGCTTCCACCACCGGTTCAAGCAGTGCATTCCAGATCAAAATAACTCGCTGCATAAAACATTCTCATCTCCCCCTCTGGTTCTTTTGCCAATTACCTGAAATCTGTGTCCTCTGGTTACTGATCCCCCTGCCAGTGGAAACAGTTTCTCCCTATCTACTCTATCAAAACCCCTCATAATTCTGAACGCCTCTGTTAAATCGCCCCTTAACCTTCTCTGCTAAGGAGAACAATCCCAGCTTCTCCACGTAACTGAAGACCCACATCCCTGGTACCAGTCTAGTAAATCTCCTCTGCACCTTCTCCAGGTGTTATGTTCATAAATAAATAGACATTATCATTATGAACAGCTAGCTTGAGCTAGTCACTTTATTCAGTCATGTGGACTTTGTGTGCAGGCATCCATCTTGACTACTGCCTTGTGGGTAACCTAGTGCATCGTGGGTAGCCCACTCTTATATATATACAGCTCCACCTAGTGTACCATTCTAGGATGGCATGTTACTGATCATTACATCCCCTTTTCTTTGAGGTTAAACAAAATCAGTATCAATCAATATCAATCAATCATAACGACATAAACATCTTCACAACAGTCAATACATTTTCAATATAGTTTTCTTTGTATTCAAAGATTAAGTCTATCAGGCTTTTTTACTACACATGTGGATCTTCTTAGCACGGGTAAGTCTGATGTGTTTTCATGAGAGCCTGTATGTGTGTTTGTGTTAGATTGTTCTGGTGGTGAGTGACAAGATTCAGTTGCAACATTGTCATCGATTTGCTCTTGGATAGTCTCTTGTGTTTTTAGTTCCTTACTCTGCTTTTCTTTTGCACAGCAGGGTAGCGTGGTGCGCAACTTGCGACCCATTAGGAGTTCAGCAGGTGAAGAACCAGAGTCTAAAGGTGAGGCTCGGTAGCTCAGCAGGGCGAGATAAGGGTCAGACTTGCTTTCTGTCGCTTTCTTCAGTAGCTGTTTGAGAACTTGAACACCTTTTTCTGCCTTACCATTCGACTGAGCATACAAAGGACTGGATGTGATGTGCTGAAAGTCATAGGGCTAGATTTTCAGTTGCTTGCGCCAGCAGTTAGCGCCTTAAGAGAAGTGATTTCCGGGCGCTATGCGTGTAGCGCCCGGGCGCAGCGCAGTTTGCGCCCCGCCCCAAATTAAGTTGCCCGTTAGCGCCGGCGCAAAGTTTAGCGCCCGCCCGGATGCGCGCGCAGAAAATGACATCACATCCTCGTGCAACGCCCTTTGGCCGCCCCGATTGCAAACTTCAGTCGGACCGCCCCATTGTGCGGCGGGCGGCCGGAGCGTTTGGAAAAAGGAACGCAACACAACCAGCGCGGGCCCCGGGGGGCGCTAATTAAAGGGAACGTCCTCTCCAGTATAAAGGCCATCCATTATTTCAGAAAACAGTCTTGTGCAACGCATTTCTGGAGACACAACAAGGAGGATAGCTAACTGGTTTCAAGCAGCAAGAGCCAGGTATTTTTGGACTCAGGCAACAGCGCTGCAAGTGGCCATTTGGAAATTAGAGTGTTTGCCAGGATTTGATGGGGGTTGCATGGGGTGCCAACGCGGAGCTGCAGCTCCATGTCCGTAGGGCTCGCAGACGTATTGTGAGAGGGGCAGCCCTGGCTAGAGGCAGAGGGGGCTACAGGCGTCGGCCACGTAGGCCTTACCCAGTCAGGCTATACCGCCAGCAGCGCTCCTACCTAAACATGAGTGCCGCGCGATGTGTTAAAAGGCTCCGATTCCGGAAGGGGGTGATTGCAGAGATCTGCCACCTGCTTCGCCGAGATCTGCGGCCAAAGCTCAGGTGCAGGACGTCTCTGTCGGTGGAAGTGAAGGTGACAGTGGCATTGAACTTCTATGCCACCGGCTCCTTCCAATACGCTGCTGGGGACATAGCAAACATCTCCCAGTACGGCGCGCATCGCTGCATCCGCCAGGTGACCGAAGCACTGTTCAGAAGGAGAAGCCAATTCATCTCCTTCCCCATGGCCCTGGAGAGCCAGCATCAGCGCGCATTGGGATTTTCCAGACTCGGGGAATTCCCCTTGGTGCAGGGCGCCATTGACTGTACGCATGTGGCTTTGCGGGCCCCTCTGGAGCATGGCGAGCAGTATCGCAACAGGAAGGGCTACCATTCTCTGAATGTGCAGCTGGTCTGTGACCACAAGCAGCGCATCATGGCAGTCAATGCCAGCTTCCCAGGCAGCAGCCACGATGCCTTTATCCTGCGGCAGAGTACTGTGCATGACATGTTCCAGGCACAGCCTCCCCCAAGAGGATGGCTACTCGGGGACAAAGGCTATCCTTTGTGCACCTGGCTCATGACCCCGCTCCGCGCGCCCAGGACCGCTGCTGAAGAGGCCTACAACGAGAGCCATCAAACCACCCGCAACATCATCGAGCTAACTATTGGGGTCCTCAAGCAGCGGTTCCGCTGCCTTGATCGCTCCGGAGGAGCTCTCCAGTATTCGCCGGACCGGGTCTCCCAATTTGTGGTGGTTTGCTGCATGCTACACAACCTGGCTATCCGCAGGACTCAGGCACTGCCACCTGACGTTGGACCAGCACCTCAGGAGGAGGAGCAGGAGGAGCATGAGGAGGAGGAGGAGGAGGAGGAGGAGGAGCAGGAGTACGTTCCCAGGAGGGAGCGACCAGGGCCAAGGGCCGCACGACGCCACCTTATTACACGGTACTTCTAAGCCCCCTGTCAGGGAATGGCCAGGGGCCATGAGGGAAGATGAATGCAGCCGCTCCGCAAGCCCTCAGCCGGCGAAGCCAACAAACACTAAGAAGAACAACCATGGAGACTGCATGAATAAAGATAATTTTTTATTAAACAAAAATGAAAAGCCCTTCCCACATGAATCCCCAAAAACAATAAACGGGCCCCACAAAAAGCCCAACAAACGACTCACTCCCACAAACTGGGGAGGAGCCACTCCACCTTTATTGAAACCGGGCCTCAACGTCGGCCTAACGCAAAAAAAAAGCCCTCCAAAAGCACAACCATGGGCAAAATAAAGATGGCCACCGCCATATTAAAGGAAAGCTGGCCACACCCTCTACTGAGTGGCCCGCGAGGGCGAGACCTTGGCCAGCATTTTGCCTCCCCTGCCCTGCCTGCTGCTCCTTCGCAAGCTCTGCCCAGTGGCTGCTGCGAGGCTGGGGGAAGGCGCCTGAGGCTCAGATGCCCTTCCGCCAGATGCCACTGGGGGGCGGCCTACACGGCGTTTGGGCCTCGAGGGGCCGTCTCCTGAGTGGCGCGCCTGAGCCTGGCCACCATCAGCTGCAGCCGCTTGCCCTTGACGCCCCAGAGGGGGAATGGCGGCGACGGATGGTGCAATGTGGGCCAGCTGGCGTCTGGGATGCGCTGGCTGGTGCTGTGGCGCGGTGGCACTCGGCCGGGCCCGCACTGCAGGATCCGCAGCAATCAGCCGACGGCCGGCTTGCTGGGATGGTCCAGCGCGGCGCCTGCCCTGGCGATGCCTGCCTGAGACAGCGCGTGTGGCAGCAGTGAGTGGCCCTCTGGTCCTGGTGTGCGCGCGCATCACATCCGCCAGGGTCTTGACGGCATCAGTTAGCATGCGGCCAGTCGCGGCAGTTGCTGCCCCGAACTCGCGCACACTGGTCGCCAGCGACTCGATGGCCTCAGGCATGCGCCCCACCACGCTCATGAGCTCCGTGTGGCGCCGGTCCGAGTCGTCGGCCATCTGATCGAGCTTCCGCACCTCCTCCGAAGTGAAGGTGTCCGGACTGGAGTCGCGACTCTCCCGCTGGGGAGGAGGGGGCCGAACTAGGGGACCCTTGCCGCGTTGGTGACGGCGAGTTTGCCGAGCAGCAGCACTCCCCTCTGATCCTTCCCCCCTTTGGGGGGAAGGCCGCGGGCCACGCGCACGGCTGCTGGGTGGCTGGACGCCACTGGTCCCAGAAGCTGCATTGCCCTGCGACAGTTCCTCCAGGCACTCGTCCAGTGAGGAGGTGTCGAGCATTTCCTCCTCTCCTGCGGGACGTGACTGTTCCCCCGAAGGTCCGGCTTGCTCCTCCTCCTCCTCCTGGTTGGAGGTGCTGTCACTGGCAGCCTCAGGGTCCTGGTCGTCACCAGCTGAAAGCAGGAATGCACAAGAGTAGCTTCAGAGTGAGGAGACGGCGTCAGCGAGGGAGTTAGGACTGGTGGGATTCAGCGCATTGGTGGGACAGTGGCAAAGGAGGTAGCTCGGATGGGCCAGTGCGACGCGAGAGGGCCAAAAGGCGAGGTCCTTACCATTGCCGGGCAGTGGAGGGTCGGATACACCGCACGCTGTGGGGACAATCACACGTGCTCCCATGAGCACACACACGCGCTCCTCCAGCCGAGTGAGCTCCTGCAGCTTGGCGCGGCCACCCCTGGCACGGGCCTGGCGATTAAACGCTACTTTAGCCTGCAAGAGAAAGGACGGGCTGTAAGGGCGCAGTGAAGCCCTGATGTAGTGTGCACTGCCTCCCATGGTGGAATAGCTTGGCCAGAGTGAAGCCCTGATGTAGTGTGCACTGCCTCCCATGGTGGAATAGCTTGGACAGAGTGAAGCCCTGATGTAGTGTGCACTGCCTCCCATGGTGGAATAGCTTGGCCAGAGTGAAGCCCTGATGTAGTGTGCACTGCCTCCCATGGTGGAATAGCTTGGACAGAGTGAAGCCCTGATGTAGTGTGCACTGCCTCCCATGGTGGAATAGCTTGGCCAAAGTGTAGAGTGCCGAATGGCCATTTGATGCTCATGACTGTCCCAATGCTGCTGGCTGAGGGCTGGCCAAAAGGACTTTCAGGTCCCTTTGCCCATCATGTCAGGTGTACATGCAAGAATGAGGAGGAGACTGGAAAGGCTACTCACCCTCACAATCCTGGTCAGATCGTTGTACTTCTTACGGCATTGTGTGTGGGTCCTGGGGGCCTCGCCGGTGAATGTCACCCTCTGGGCGATCTGCTTCCAGGCTTTGGTGTAGTCGTGGTGGGTTGGATTCCTCCCACTGTCTGGAAACAAGATCTTGCGCCTCACCTCCAGAGCTGTGAGCATGATGTCCAGATCACCCTCTGAGAAGCGCAGGGCACGCTGACGGGCCTTCTCTGGCGTTGCCATGACTCCCTGGGGCTGAGCAGTAGTGTTGAGGCCTCTTTGCAAGGCTGCAGTGTGCAGGGCGTGGCAGCAGACTAATTCGTCCCTTCCCCCTTTAAGAGCTGGTCGGCACCACGGGGTCTGCTGTCAGTGCAAAAATGACCGCACCCGTGCTGCGCCCCGCCTGGGCGCTATCCCTCTGGACCGCCGGCTTAGCGCCTAAAGAGAGTAGTGGAACGCCTCTTTTAGCGCTCCACCAACCTCTTAGGGCGAAGCCACTGAATTCCCGGCAACGGGGCGCTACTTTGGGGCGGGCGCTAACTTCGGGCGGGCGCTAAAGCTAGCGCCCCAAAACTGCCTAAACTGAAAATCTAGCCCATACTGTGTTGCAAACTGTTGCCACTCCTTACAGTTGAAGCACGGACCATTGTCGCTAACGGCAATCCTGGGAATTCCATGTCTGGTGCCATCTCAGGATAGTTAGAATAGTAGTCAATCACTAATAGATAGTCTTTACCATTCAAATGAAAAAGGTCCATACCAACCTTTTGCCATGGTGCTGTTGTTAAGTCAGCTACTATCATTGATTCCTTTGCTTGTTTGTTTTGGTGTTTCTGACATGTCTCACATTCGCCGATCATGTTCTCAATGTCCTTATTTATGCCAGGCCAATAAACAGTGTCTCTTGCTCTCCTTTTGCATTTTTCAATTCCGAGGTGTCCCTCATGAATCCTTTTGAGCATGTCTTGACGAAGAGCCTGTGGAAAGACTATTCTGTTCTGTTTTAGTAATAGTCCACTTGCGACACTCAACCCTGACCTGATGTGAAAGTTCTTTGGACAGGAACCTTTTGGCCAACCATGATGAATGTTCTCTATTACTGTTTGTAACACTGTATCTTTTACTGTTTCTTCTGCTATTTGCTTTGATTTTGTGTCTGACACGGGCAGCGCAGCAGTGACCATACTCACATGAACATCCACGTCTTCCTCAGTAGAGCTCACATGACTCATTGTGGGTGCTCGGGATAGTGCATCTGCTAACACTATGTGTTTGCCTGGTGTGTATATCATTTCAAAGTCATATCTTTTCAGCTTCATCATGAGTCGTTGAATCCTTGGAGACATCTCATTCAGGTTCTTTTTTATGATGGCAACCAGTGGGCTGTGATCTGTCTCAACTGTGAAGGTGGGAAGTCCATATATGTAGCCATGGAACTTTTCTAGTCCCTTTTCTAGTCCAACTACCAAGCCTAGACATTCCTTTTCAATCTGGGCGTATCGACACTCAGAATCAGTCATAGACCTGGAGGCATAGGCAACAGGCTTCCAATCTTCACCCTCTGCTTGTAGCAAGACCGCGCCTAGGCCATCTTTTGATGCATCCGTTGACACTTTGATTCTCTTTGTTGGGTCAAAGAACGTGAGTACAGGTGTGGTTGTCAGCACTGTTCTGAGATTCATCCACTCTTGTTCATGTCTTTCTGTCCATGCGAACTCATTTGTTTTATGTAGCAGGTCTCGCAGACAGGCTGTCTTGGCTGACAAGTTAGGAATGAATTTTCCAATGAAGTTTATCATCACCATGATGCGTAGCACTCCTTTTTTGTCAGTGGGTCGGGGCATGTTGAGTATGGCGTTTACTTTTTCCATATCTGGCTCTATTCCTTTACCAGATAGATTATCTCCTAGGAAAATTAATTCCTGGATGCCAAACTGACACTTGGCTTTGTTGAGCTTCAGTCCATTCCGGCGTATGCTCTGTAGCACTTTAGTCAGTCTCTCATTGTGTTCTTTCAGTGTGGAGCCCCAGATGATGATGTCATCAACATAGACCCGAACTCCTTCCAGACCTTCAATTATGTGTTCCATCGCTCTATGAAAGATTTCAGATGCAGATATTATCCCAAAAGGCATTCTGAGGAAACAATACCTGCCAAATGGTGTGTTGAAGGTACAGTATTTGGTGCTCTCTTCATCCAGTTTTAGTTGCCAAAATCCTTGTGAGGCATCGAGCTTTGTGAAGTATCTGGCACCTGACATTTCACTGGTGATTTCTTCTCGCTTGGGAATCTGGTAGTGTTCACGTTTTATGTTTGCATTTAAGTCCTTTGGATCCATGCATATTCTTAGATCATTGTTCTTTTTCTTTACACATACCATGGAGTTAACCCAGTCTGTTGGCTCTTCGACTTTCCTGATGACTCCTAGTTTGGTCATTCTGTCCAGTTCTTTCTTGAGCCGGTCACGCAGGGGTGCTGGAACTCTCTGTGGAGCATGTACCACTGGCTGAGCATCCTCCTTTAGCTGGATCTTGTCAGTGAATGGTAGAACTCAAAATCCTTTGAACACATCCTGGAAATTACTCACTACAGAATCCACTGAGTCATCTGGTCTGCTTATGGCATAATTTATACGGTAGACTCTCTTGACCAGTTCTAAGTCCTCACAAGCTTTGTCACCTAGTAGTGAATCAAGTCCTTCAGCCACAACAGAAAACATGATGATGCACTTTGTCTTTGACTGTCACTTTAAGTCTGCATACACCTAAGCTATCTATTTTCTGTCCATTATAGTCCTTCAGTAGTACTGACTTTTTCTGTATTTTGGGCTTTTCTTTCATATTTTTAATGTCACTCATACTGGCTAAGTTTGCTTTTGCCCCGGTGTCTAGTTTCAATGTAACTAATGCTCCATTTACCTGCAGTGGGATCATCCATTTGTCCTCTTTTACTGCATTAACTTTATGTTCAGCATTGTCCATTCCTGAGGGCTGCACATTTTCTGTATCCTTTTCTATGTTGTCACATGACACCATTCTTACAAAAAATGTCTCACTTAAATCAGTGTCCTCAATTATATTGACTTGTTGCCCTTTCTTTGTTTTTACTTTTGAAAAGCATTGTTTGGCAAAGTGATTCTTTCCGTAACATTTTGTGCACATTTTTTCAAACACTGGGCATTGTCGTGACTGGTGTTTATAACCACAGCGTTTACAATTAAAAATTCCATCCTCCGATTGCTTTTCATTTCTGTTCTGCCCACGTTTCTTCCCCTTGTAGGACACAGCACCGACAGCAGCACTATCACTTACTACAATCACATTATTATTAATTTCACTGAAAGTCTTCACATGCTTTTGAGCTAGCTCACTGGCTTGGCATATTTTCACAGCATTTTCCAATGTTAGTTCGGTTTCTCTCAACAAACGTTCCCTGACTTTTTTATCAGGAATACCAAACACAATCTGGCCACGAATCATGGATGATTTCAGTTCAGAGAAATTACATGTCTGTGCTTTCAGTTTCAGATCGGTCATAAAGCTATCAAAAGTTTCATTTTGCTGCTGTGTCCGTGAACGGAACACGTATCTCTCATAGGTCTCGTTCTTTTTGGGAGAACAATGTGTATCAAATTTCTTTAGCACATCGTCCACTTTTTCTCTGTCCTCCTCTTGATCAAATACAAACGTATTAAATACCTCTATTGCCTGTGGGCCTGCAACCGTGAGCAGTAACGCTATTTTCCTTGCATCTGGCTTCATACCGAACCCGATGGCAGCAATTTAGAGTTCGAATTGTTGTTTGAAAATCCGCCAATTGCAGTCAACATTCCCCGTGAGTTTCAAACCCTCCGGTGGCTTCAAATTCTCCATGTCGCGTTTCACAGTATTCAGCAGATTTTACCAATCCTGGTACCATGTTATATTCATAAATAAATAGACATTATCATTATGAACAGCTAGCTTGAGCTAGTCACTTTATTCAGCAATGTGGACTTCGTGTGCAGGCATCCATCTTGACTACTGCCTTGTGGGTAACCTAGTGCATCGTGGGTAGCCCACTCTTACATATATACAGCTCCACCTAGTGTACCATTCTAGGATGACATGTTACTGATCATTACACCAGGGTCTTGACATCCTTCCTAAAGAGCGGTGCCCAGAATGGGACAGAATATTCCAGCTGAGGTCTAACCAGTGATTTAAAGTCTCACCCATGGTGGGAGACTCACCCGACAGTCTAAGACTAGGATACAGGCCAACTAGACTGACGATTATGGAGAGGCAATGTAATTGGATCAGATTATGGCTGAATCGCAGAGTGGTTGATGACTGCTGTCCTCGGGAATCTCAACAGCATCCTTCCTCTTTGCAAACTGTTAGTATAAAAAGCCCCCTCAAATTTTGAAAACAAGGATAAGAATTTTGATTGCTAAGTTGGAGGAGATCTAACACCGAATGTATGTTTGCTGTGATGTGTCACTGTTCAAATGCTTCCATGGCCTCGCCCCTCCCGATCTCTGTAACCTCCTCCAGCCCTACAACCCTTCTGCGCTCCTCCAACTCTGCCATCTTGTGCATTCCTGATTTCCTTCGCCCCACCATTGGTGGCCGTGCCTTCAGCTACCTGATGTGCCTCAATGAATCCGAGACTCGACGTTAACGGAGCAAAGCAAGGCTTTTATTAACTAAGAAAGTAATACACAGTGGAGAAGTGTCTCCCATCCAAAGATCTGCTGCACTGCCTGTGAGACAGTGCAGCCTGCTTTAGTGGCGGCCAGGTATGGGCGGAGCCCTACACACAATACAGTACAGGTGGGGAAATTAAACTGAAACTAAACTAAACACAGAGAATACAGTGCCTGATGAACGGCATATTTCATCACATTCACCCCTTCTATAGATTTAGTCTGTTCGGGGGTTTGATAGTCCTCTGTGACCGACGTGGTGCCGCGGGTGTCGGCTGGGTGTCCCCGGTGGCCTCCTGGGTCTCTGCCGGGGGCGCCGCCAGGGTTGTTGAAGGGGTAGTTGGTGGGGGCACCGTTGGTCGATGTTCTTCCGGGGGTGATGAAAGAGTAGTGGGTGGGTAAGAGTTGCTGTGATCGCTGTTGCTGTTGTTGTCGTGGTTGTTGTCGTTACCGGCTGGGGCGACGTCTTTTATGGACACGGTGTCCTCCCTTCCGTCGGCGTGCCGGACATACGCGTATTGGGGGTTGGCGTGGAGTAGGTGCACTGACTCCACGAGAGGGTCCGTCTTGTGGCCCCTCACATGCCTTCGTACAAATACCGGACCTGGGGTGGAGAGCCATGATGGCATGGATACGCCTGAGGTGGATTTCCGGGGAAAGACAAACATTCGTTCATGAGGCGTGGCATTAGTGGCAGTACACAATAGCGACCGTATCGAATGGAGCACATCTGGGAGGACTTCCTGCCAGCGGGAGATAGGGAGGCCCTTGGTCCTTAGAGCTAGAGTGACTGCTTTCCATACTGTCCCGTTCTCTCGCTCCACCTGGCCGTTACCCTGGGGGGTTGTAGCTGGTGGTACGGCTCGTGGCGATCCCCCTGGACAGCATGTACTGGCGTAGCTCTTCACTCATGAAGGACGCCCCCCTATCCGTGTGGATGTAGCTCGGCATACCGAACAGACAGAACAGGCTGTTGAGGCATTTAATGACCGTGGCGCTGGTCATGTCTGGGCAGGGGAAGGCGAATGGGAAACGGGAGTATTCGTCCACAATGTTCAGGAAGTAAACATTGCGGTCGACTGACGGGAGGGGGCCCTTGAAATCTAAGCTGAGCCGCTCAAAGGGCCGTGTAGCTTTGATTAAGTGGGCTCTATCTGGGCGGTAGAACCAAGGCTTGCACTCAGCGCAAGTGCGGCAGTTCCTGGTCAGAGACCGAACTTCCTCAATCGAGTAGGGTAAGTTGCGGGACTTTATGAAGTGGAACAGCCGCGTGACCCCTGGGTGGCAGAGGTCGTTGTGGAGGGTCTGTAGCCGATCCCCGGTGGCGCTGGCACACATCCCTCGTTAAGGGCCCCTGGCCGGTAAATGATGTCATACTCGAAGGTGGAGAGCTCGATCCACCACCTGAGAATCTTATCATTTTTAATCTTCCCCTTCTGTTTATTATTAAACATAAACGCTACTGACCGTTGGTCGGTAAGTAGGGTGAAGCGTTTGCCGGCTAGGTAGTGGCGCCAGTGGCGCACTGCCTCCACGATGGCTTGGGCCTCCTTTTCCACGGAGGAGTGTCTGATCTCGGGCCCTTGGAGGGTCCTCGAGAAGAAAGCTACGGGCCGCCCCGCCTGGTTGAGGGTGGCCGCCAAGGCAAAGTCAGACGCATCACTTTCCACTTGAAAGGGAGTGTTCTCGTCCACTGCCTGTAGCGTGGCGCGCTCAATATCTTGCTTAATGCTTTTGAAGGCGGCGTGGACCTCAGCAGAGAGCGGAAAAGAGGATGCTTTCAAGAGGGGGCGGGCTTTGTCGGAGTAGTTGGGGACCCATTGGGAATAATAAGAAAATAACCCCAGGCACCTTTTCAGGGCTTTGGGAGTGTTGGGCAGGGGCAGCTCCCGTAGGGGGCGCAATCGGTCGGGGTCTGGTCCGATTTCCCCATTCTCAACCACGCTGCCTAGTATGCAGAGGCGCGTGGTGTTGAAAACGCACTTGTCCTCGTTGTAAGTGAGGTTGAGTTTTTGTGCGGTTTTCACGAACCTCTCGAGGTTCGAGTCGTGATCCTGCTGGTTGTGACCGCAGATGGTGACGTTGTCGAGGTAGGGGAAGGTTGCCGGCAAGTGGTGGTCATCGACCATGCGGTCCATCTCCCTCTAGAAGACCGAGACCCCATTCGTCACCCCAAAGGGGACTCTGAGGAATTGGTAGAGGCGTCTGTTCGCCTCGAAGGCGGTGTACTGGCAGTCCTCTGGTCTGATAGGGAGCTGGTGGTACACTGACTTGAGGTCGATGGTGGAGAACACCCGGTATTGGGCAATTTGGTTCACCATTTCTGATATGCGGGGTAGCGGGTAGGCGTCTAGTTGGGTGTACATGTTGATCGTTTGGCTATAGTCGATCACCATCCGTTTCTTCTCGCTACCCCTCACCACTACCACTTGGGCGCGCCACGGGCTGTTGCTGCGTTCAATGACGTGCTCCCTCAGCAGCCTGTCCACCTCGGTCGCGATAAACCGCCTGTCCTCCCAGCTGTACCTCCTGCTTTTGGTCGCTATTGGCCGGCAGTTGGGAGTAAGGTTCGCGAATAGCGAAGGCGGCTTTACCTTCAGGGTAGCCAGACCGCACACTGTGAGGGGCGGCTGGGACCCACCGTAATTGAGCGTGATGCTTTGGTGGTGATACTGGAAATCCAGGCCCAAGATCACGCTCGCACATAGATTCTTCATGATTAGCAATTTAAAATTATCGTATACAGTTCCGTTAACGGACAATTGTACCGCGCAGTAACCTATAACGGTCGATGTCTGGGTTTTATCAGCCATAGAGATGGTGCCCCGAGCAGGGACCACCGTTAGAGAGAGTTGTTGTGCTAGTTCAGGGTGGATAAAACTCTCCGTGCTTCCACTGTCAATTAAACATTTAACCCCGCACCCGTTTACCTCGATGTCCACCATTGATTTGGATAACGGGTGCGGTCTGGTCTGGTCCACTGTGACCGATGCCACTGTAGGGCCCTGATCGAGACAAGATGGCGTCCACGCTGTCTGCTCACAAAATGGCGGACCCCACGAGGTCGGGCAAGATGGCGTCCAAGATGGCCGCTCCCACGGCGCACACGCGGCGGTGGCGGGTTTTCCAGCGGGGTTCCCTCTGCACACCTTCCCAAAGTGCCCCTTCTTACCGCACTTAAAGCAGGTGGTGCCTTTCGCCGGGCACAGGTTTCTGGTGTGCTTCGGCTGCCCGCAGAAGTAGCAGTTGGGGCCCCGACGCGTCGCGGCTGTCGTAGGGCTTCTGGGGGGAGAGCGGGGCCCCGACGGTGTCGGGCTGCCGGGTGGGGAAGATGCCTTCCAAGATGGCGGCGCCCTTGGTGCACACGTGGCGGCGTGGGTGGCGCGGGCTGAAGAGTAGGCATCCGAGTTTCTCTGGGCCACATCCAGGGATCGCGCTGTGTCCACAGCCTGTTTCAGGTCCAATCCCATTTTTTCCAGTAGTCTCTGCCGGATGTAAGTGGAGCTGAGGCCTGTGATAAAGGCATCACGAACAAGTTTGTCAGTGTACACTGCGGCTTTTACATCTTGGCACTTGCAGTCTTTGCCAAGCGTTTTCAGGGTGACTAGGAACTCATCCAGCGATTCCCCAGGTCGCTGTGCGCGAGTAGCGAGCAGATGCCTAGCGTACACCTCATTCGTAGGCTGCTGGTAATGCGCCTTTAGGATGTCGCAGGCGGCCGGGTACGTGTCGGCGTCTTGGATGAGGGGGTAAACCCGGTGGCTTACACAATTCCGCAGGATTCCGAGTTTCATACTTTCGGCGTCCGTGGCGCCTGTGATGGCTACGGAATTGTCCAGGAAGAATTCCATACACTTACACCAGTGTCCGAAGCGTGCCGATGCGTCCGAAGCATGCTGGTCCAAATCCAAATGTTCGGGTTTCAAGAGTTGATCCATTGCGTTGAAAATTTAGTTAATAAAATTGATGTGCCTCAATGAATCCGAGACTCGACGTTAACGGAGCAAAGCAAGGCTTTTATTAACTAAGAAAGTAATACACAGTGGAGAAGTGTCTCCCATCCAAAGATCTGCTGCACTGCCTGTGAGACAGTGCAGCCTGCTTAAGTAGTGGCCAGGTATGGGCGGAGCCCTACACACAATACAGTACAGGTGGGGAAATGAAACTGAAACTAAACTAAACACAGAGAATACAGTGCCTGAGAACACAGAGAATACAGTGCCTGATGAACGGCATATTTCATCACACTACCGAAGCCCGAAGCTCTGGAATTCCCTCCATAAACCTCTCCACCTCTCTACCTCGCTCTCCTGCTTTAAGATACTCCTTAAAACCTACCTCTTTGACCAAGCTTTTAGTCACCTGCCCTAATATTTCTGACTTTGGTGTCAATTTATTTCTGATTATGCTCCGGTGAAGCGCCATGGCGCTATATAAATGCAAGTTCTTGTTGATTTGAACAACCAAGGATTGATATCTAACCAATTTGAATTGGAGCCATAGAAACAGGCTACTTGTTCAAACAGTTAAGAATCTTAACTCAGACTTTCCAAACCACCCTTCCAACTGGGTCAATAGGAACGGATTCATCGTTAATTGATTTTGCAGACAATGCCTTTGTTTTGATATTGAGTTAAGTCCTCCAGCACCTTGTGCAAACTGATGCATTGCTGGCTGGGGAACGTACTCGCATGTTGTAATTCACTTCAAGAAATGAGGTCGTTCCTTTGGCATGTCCAGCTGAGCTGGCTGAGGGACAGCACTGATCCCACATAGCCCAGCCCGTTCTGGAGCCAGCTTACCCTGAAATTCTGCCATAGTCGAACTTCGCCTCTCAACAGGATGTTCTGTTTATAAAACCATGACACAATAGCAAGAACCTCACGCCAAAAACAGAACAATGCAGGGCTCGAGTCTCAACTAATTCAGCCGACCTCAGCCGGGGTAGTGATAGGGTGAGAATTATTGGCCTCCGAACCCCCATACTAAGTGGGAGGTTGGCGCAAATACATCTCTGCCAATGCAGTGATCCTCTGTTAGACGGTGCTCATCTAAGGGCAGGATCAGAATCTGCTGCAATGCCTCCCATGGTGATACTCACTGTCCGGGCAGTGACTGCTCTGGCACCGTATTACAGCAACAGTCACCACCATCAGGAGAAGGTGGTAACTGAGGAAAGAGATTCACGCTGCCTTTGGCATTGAAACATGGACCCAGAGACATTTGCAGCACATTGTGTCTGTGCCTATTCATTGCAACAGCAATCCAAAACTAATCTCACTGCCCCGCTCTCTCCCCATAGCCCTGTATCAATCCAAAACTAATCTCACTGCCCTGCTTTCTCCCCATAGCCATGTATCAATCCAAAACTAATCCCACTGCCCCGCTCTCTCCCCATAGCCCTGTATCAATCCCAAACTAATCCCACTGCCCCACTCTCTCCCCATAGACCTGTATCAATCCCAAACTAATCCCACTGCCCCGTTCTCTCCCCATAGCCCTGTATCAATCCAAAACTAATCCCACTGCCCCGCTCTCTCCCCATAGCCCTGTATCAATCCAAAACTAATCCCACTGCCCCGCTCTCCCCCCATAGCCCTGTATCAATCCAAAACTGATCCCACTGCCCCACTCTCTCCCCATAGCCCTGCATCAATCCAAAACTAATCCCACTGCCCTGCGCTCTCCCCATAGACCTGTATCAGTCTAAAACTAATCCCACTGCCCCGCTCTCTCTCCATAGCCCTGTATCAATCCCAAACTAATCTCACTGCCCTGCTCTCTCCCCATAGCCATGTATCAATCCAAAACTAATCCTACTGCCCCGCTCTCTCCCCATAGCCCTGTATCAATCCCAAACTAATCCCACTGCCCCATTCTCTCCCCATAGCCCTGTATCAATCCCAATCTAATCCCACTGCCCCACTCTCTCCCCATAGCCCTGTATCAATCCCAAACTAATCGCACTGCCCCGCGCTCTCCCCATAGCCCTGTATCAATCCAAAGCTAATCCCACTGCCCCGCTCTCTCCCCATAGCCCTGTATCAATCTCAAACTAATCCCACTGCCCCGCTCTCTCCACTCAGCCCTGTATCAATCCAAAACTAATCCCACTGCCCCGCTCTCTCCCCATATCCCTGTATCAATCCCAAACTAATGCCACTGGCTCACTCTCTCCCCATAGCCCTGTATCAATCTAAAACTAATCCCACTGCCCCACTCTCTCCCCATAGCCCTGCATCAATCTAAAACTAATCCCACTGCCCCGCTCTCTCCCCATAGACCTGTATCAATCTAAAACTAATCCCACTGCCCCGCTCTCCCCCCATAGCCCTGTATCAACCCAAAACTAATCCCACTGCCCCGCTCTCTCTCCATAGACCTGTATCAATCCCAAACTAATCCCACTGCCCCGCTCTCTCCCCATATCCCTGTATCAATCCCAAACTAATGCCACTGGCTCACTCTCTCCCCATAGCCCTGTATCAATCCCAAACTAATCCCACTGCCCCGCTCTCTCCCCATAGCCCTGTATCAATCCAAAACTAATCCCACTGCCCCGCTCTCTCCCCATAGCCCTGCATCAATCCCAAACTAATCCCACTGCCCCGCTCTCTCCCCATATCCCTGTATCAATCCCAAACTAATGCCACTGGCTCACTCTCTCCCCATAGCCCTGTATCAATCCCAAACTAATCCCACTGCCCCGCTCTCTCGCCATAGCCCTGTATCAATCTAAAACTAATCCCACTGCCCCGCTCTCTCTCCATAGCCCTGTATCAATCCCAAACTAATCCCACTGCCCCGCTCTCTCCCCATATCCCTGTATCAATCCCAAACTAATCCCACTGCCCCGCTCTCTCCCCATAGCCCTGTATCTCCCTCTGCTTCCAATATTTATCCAATTTTCCTTTAAATGATGCAATGGTCTCTGCCTCAACCACTCCCTGCGGTAAAGCATTCCATGTTCCAATAACCCTCTGTGTAAAGAAATTTCTCCTAACCCCCCTCCTCACTCTCTGTGTGACAATTTTAAATTGATGAACCCTCGTCACTGACTCCCAACTAAAGGAAATAGTCTTTCCTTATTCAACCCTACATAATTTAAAAACCTCTATTAAATCTCCTCTTAGCCTTCCCTGCTCCAGTGGAAATAGTCCCAGTATCTCAAGTTTCTCCTCATAACTATAATTTCCCATTCCTGGCATCACCCTAGTGAACCTACACTGTATACTCTCTATGGCTTTAATGTCCTTTCTATAATGGGAAGCCCAAAACTTCACCCATGAAGTAACTGGGCTAAATTAATCCCACCCATCAAAAGTGGCCGTACCTGTACATCCATTGTCTTTGTCTCCAAGATTTGCCCGCTCAGCTCCATCTTGTGACTGGGCCTGTGGTAGCTGGTGGGCGAAGAGACCCCTCCTTATTTCAGTAACTCACGAGCTTCCACCGCCTGTTGGCAGGAGATCGAGGAGATCAGTCGGCACAAACTCCTTCTAATAGATGGCAGACTAGTAACGGAGAACAAAGCGCCTTGTAGGAACAGCTTGGAGAGCAGTGAAGGGAACTTGGCCAAGGTTGTCTGCCTCTGCCTCGCCTGCTCATGATTCCCACTCAATTACTTTTACAGATTGTAAATGGCGGACGGGCGAACTCTGCAATCCTTTACTGCCTCCAGTTTTGTGTGTCAGTGCAGACAGCCCCCCATTTACAGGGATGAGCATTTTCTTTTGTACTCAGCCCCAGGTGGAGTATTAGGTGTTACCCTTGGCCCAGTGGTATCACTCTCGCCTGTGGGTTCATGTCCCACACCAGAAACTTGTGCAGATAATCCAGGCTGACACTCCCGTGCAGTGCTGAGGGAGTGTTGCACTGTCGGAGGTGCCGTCTTTCAGATGAGACGTTAAACCGAGGGAAGGAGTCACTGTGAGGAAGAAAAGCCTGAGAAGTTGGAGCTTTTTCTCGAGAGCCGGGGAGGATGAGGAGGGACCTGATAGAGGCCTTGAAGATTACAAAGGGTGAGGATCAATTCAACGGGAATCGCTTGTTTCAAAAGGTCGGCAAGATGTGAATGAGGGGGCACCAAATTAATTTAACCATAAAAAGGGGAGATTTACACTGAGAGTGGGTGGAATGTGGAATACACTGCCACAAACTGTTATTGATGCAGAATCAATAAATCATTTCCTTGAGGAATTAAAATGGTTGATAAAGAGGAATATTAAATGCTTTGGGGAGTGAGCGGGAGAGTGGGATTAGACTGGGTGGGATGTTAAAGGGTACGGGGAGTGAGGGGGAGAGTAGGATTAGACTGGGTGGGATAATAAAGGGTACGGGGAGTGAGGGGGAGAGTGGGATTAGAATTGGTGGGATATTAAAGGGTATGGAGAGTGAGCGGGAGAGTGGGATTAGGCTGGGTGGGCTATTAAAGGGTACGGGGAGTGAGGGGGAGAGTGGGATTAGGCTGAGTGGGATATTAAAGGGTGTGGGGAGTGAGGGGGAGAGTGGGATTAGACTGGGTGGGATATTAAAGGGTTCGGGGTGCGAGGGGGAGAGTGGGATTAGACTGGGTGGGATATTAAAGGGTGTAGGGAGTGAGGGGGAGAGTGGGATTAGACTGGGTGGGATATTAAAGGGTGCAGGGAGTGAGGGGGAGAGTGGGATTAGACTGGGTGGGATATTAAAGGGTGCGGGGAGTGAGGGGGAGAGTGGGATTAGACTGGGTGGGATATTAAAGGGTACGGGGAGTGAGGGGGAGAGTGGGATTAGACTGGGTGGGATATTAAAGGGTATGGGGAGTGAGGGGGAGAGTGGGATTAGACTGGGTGGGATATTAAAGGGTACGGGGAGTGAGGGGGAGAGTGGGATTAGACTGGGTGGGACATTAAAGGGTTCGGGGAGCGAGGGGAGAGTGGGATTAGACTGGGTGGGATATTAAAGGGTTCGGGGAGTGAGGGGGAGAGTGGGATTAGACTGGGTGGGACATTAAAGGGTTCGGGGAGCGAGGGGGAGAGTGGGATTAGACTGGGTGGGATATTAAAGGGTTCGGGGAGCGAGGGGAAGAGTGGGATTAGACTGGGTGGGATATTAAAGGGTCCTGGGAGCGAGCGGGAGAGTGGGATTAGACTGGGTGGGATATTAAAGGGTACGGGGAGTGAGCGGGAGAGTGGGATTAGACTGGGTGGGATATTAAAGGGTGTAGGGAGTGAGCGGGAGAGTGGGATTAGACTGGGTGGGATATTAAAGGGTGCAGGGAGGGAGGGGGAGAGTGGGATTAGCCTGGGTGGGATGTTAAAGGGTACGGGGAGTGAGCGGGAGAGTGGGATTAGACTGGGTGGGATATTAAAGGGTGTGGGGAGTGAGGGGGAGAGTGGGATTAGACTGGGTGGGATATTAAAGGGTGCGGGGAGTGAGGGGGAGAGTGGGATTAGACTGGGTGGGATATTAAAGGGTACGGGGAGTGAGGGGGAGAGTGGGATTAGACTGGGTGGGATATTAAAGGGTGCGGGGAGTGAGGGGGAGAGTGGGATTAGACTGGGTGGGATATTAAAGGGTGCGGGGAGTGAGGGGGAGAGTGGGATTAGACTGGGTGGGATATTAAAGGGTATGGGGAGTGAGGGGGAGAGTGGGATTAGACTGGGTGGGATATTAAAGGGTACGGGGCGTGAGGGGGAGAGTGGGATTAGACTGGGTGGGACATTAAAGGGTTCGGGGAGCGAGGGGGAGAGTGGGATTAGACTGGGTGGGATATTAAAGGGTTCGGGGAGTGAGGGGGAGAGTGGGATTAGACTGGGTGGGATATTAAAGGGTTCGGGGAGCGAGGGGGAGAGTGGGATTAGACTGGGTGGGATATTAAAGGGTACGGGGAGCGAGCGGGAGAGTGGGATTAGACTGGGTGGGATATTAAAGGGTTCGGGGAGTGAGGGGGAGAGTGGGGTTAGACTGGGTGGGATATTAAAGGGTTCGGGGAGCGAGGGGGAGAGTGGGATTAGACTGGGTGGGATATTAAAGGGTACGGGGAGTGAGGGGGAGAGTGGGATTAGACTGGGTGGGACATTAAAGGGTGTGGGGAGCAAACAGGAGGGTGAGAATAGACTCATCCTGGTGCTTAAAGCCCTCCACGGCCTCGCCCCTCCCTATTTCTTTAATCTCCTCCTGCCCTACAATTCTCCGAGATCTCCGTGTTCCTCAAATTCTGACCTCTTGTGCATACCCGATTTTAATCGCTCTACTGTTGGCAGCCGTGCCTTCAGCTGACGGGGCCCTAAACTCTGGAATTTCCTCCCCAAACCTCTCCGCCTCTCTACCTCTCCCTCCTTTTTAAATCGCTCCTTAAAACCTACCCCTTTGACCAAGCTTTTGGTCATCTGCCCTAATATCTCCTTATGTGACTCAGTGTCAATTTTTATGAGATACGTTAAAGGCGCTATATAAATGCAAGTTATTGTTGTTGTAGGCATTCCCAACTCTCCTGAAAGGTGAGGTGAACAAGACGTGGATGTTAATGGAGATGTGAAGAGTACAGTGAAGATTCACCAGCTATTATCCCTCCTGTGGCTCATTCCCCGGTGAATCTGTCTTACCTGCTGAACCATCATTGCCTATCTCAGGCAGCAGGCTTGCAGGCTTTGACCACAGGTGCCGCTGTGCAATGTTTCCAAGTCTTCTTGCCTCCCAATTACCGAGGACAAATTCAGGAGATGCCTGGTCCTGTTACAGTCATGTCCAGCACCCTGCAGCTCTAACACCTGGTACAGAAAAAGTACACTCAACCTCAATAAACATACAGATAATCCAACAGGCATCTGCAAATGTCTGTTGTTCATGCACGAACATGAAAGGGGCCATTTTATGGGGTAAGGCAAGGGTCCGTGGGGACCTGGTTTTACCGGAGCCAGGTTCCCAGAATTGGCTCAGAATAGCACGCTCTCAGATCCACTCTCCCCTACAGCAAGACCCCAGGGCCAGGAATGGAACTGCACAGAATGACCACTTGTTATAAGTTAATGGGCCATACCGTGGATATTTTCTCAGGTATGGGGGAGTGTCATTCCTGTATGAGGTCCCAGTGACTTTTCATTTAGGGATGTCTGTCCGTACTGCACAATATCTAACTATATCACTCGTGTCCCCACTGCACAATATCTAACTATATCACTCGTGTCCGTACTGCACAATATATAACGATATCACTCGTGTCCCCACTGCACAATATCTAACTATATCACTCGTGTCCCCACTGCACAATATCTAACAATATCACTCGTGTCCGTACTGCACAATATATAACGATATCACTCGTGTCCCCACTGCACAATATCTAACTATATCACTCGTGTCCCCACTGCACAATATCTAACTATATCACTCGTGTCCCCACTGCACAATATCTAACTATATCACTCGTGTCCCCACTGCACAATATCTAGCTATATCACTCGTGTCCGTACTGCACAATATCTAACAATATCACTCGTGTCCGTACTGCACAATATCTAACTATATCACTCGTGTTCGCACTGCACAATATCTAACTATATCACTCGTGTCCCCACTGCACAATATCTAGCTATATCACTAGTGTCCGGACTGCACAATATCTAACTATATCACTCGTGTCCGTACTGCACAATATCTAACTATATCACTCGTGTCCGTACTGCACAATATCTAACTATATCACTCGTGTTCGTACTGCACAATATCTAACTATATCACTCGTGTCCGTACTGCACAATATCTAACTATATCACTCGTGTCCCCACTGCACAATATCTAACTATATCACTAGTGTCCGTACTGCACAATATCTAACTAAATCACTCATGTCCCTACTGCACAATATCTAACTATATCACTCGTGTCCGTACTCCACAATATCTAACTATATCACTCGTGTCCATACTGCACAATATCTAACTATATCACTAGTGTCCGTACTCCACAATATCTAACTATATCACTCGTGTCCGTACTCCACAATGTCTAACTATATCATTGTGTCCATACTGCACAATATCTAACTATATCACTCGTGTCCGTACTGCACAATATCTAACTATATCACTCGTGTCCGTACTCCACAATATCTAACTATATCACTCGTGTCCATACTGCACAATATCTAACTATATCACTAGTGTCCGTACTCCACAATATCTAACTATATCACTCGTGTCCGTACTCCACAATATCTAACTTTATCACTAGTGTCCGTACTGCACAATATCTAACTATATCACTCGTGTCCGTACTGCACAATATCTAACTATATCACTCGTGTCCCCACTGCACAATATCTAACTATATCACTAGTGTCCGTACTGCACAATATCTAACTATATCACTAGTGTCCCCACTGCACAATATCTAACTATATCACTCGTGTCCCCACTGCACAATATCTAACTATATCACTCGTGTCCGTACTGCACAATATCTAACTATATCACTCGTGTCCGTACTCCACAATATCTAACTATATCACTCGTGTCCATACTGCACAATATCTAACTATATCACTCGTGTCCGTACTGCACAATATCTAACTATATCACTAGTGTCCCCACTGCACAATATCTAACTATATCACTAGTGTCCGTACTCCACAATATCTAACTATATCACTAGAGTCCGTGCTGCACAATATCTAACTATATCACTAGTGTCCGTACTCCACAATATCTAACTATATCACTCGTGTCCGTACTCCACAATATCTAACTATATCACTCGTGTCCGTACTGCACAATATCTAACTATATCACTAGTGTCCGTACTGCACAAAATCTAACTGTATCACAAGTGTCCGTACTGCACAATATCTAACTATATCACTAGTGTCCGTACTGCACAATATCTAACTATATCACTCGTGTCCCCACTGCACAATATCTAACTATATCACTAGTGTCCGTACTGCACAATATCTAACTATATCACTCGTGTCTGTACTGCACAATATCTAACTGTATCACTCGTGTCCGTACTCCACAATATCTAACTATATCACTCTTGTCCGTACTCCACAATATCTAACTATATCACTAGTGTCCGTACTCCACAATATCTAACTATATCACTCGTGTCCGTACTGCACAATATCTAACTATATCACTAGTGTCCGTACTGCACAATATCTAACTATATCACTCGTGTCTGTACTGCACAATATCTAACTATATCACTCGTGTCTGTACTGCACAATATCTAACTATATCACTCGTGTCCGTTCTGCACAGTATCTAACTATGTCACTAGTGTCCGTACTGCACAATATCTAACTATATCACTAGTGTCCGTACTGCACAATATCTAACTATATCACTCGTGTCCGTACTGCACAATATCTAACTATATCACTCGTGTCTGTACTGCACAATATCTAACTATATCACTCGTGTCCGTACTGCACAATATCTAACTATATCACTAGTGTCCGTACTGCACAATATCTAACTATATCACTCGTGTCCGTACTGCACAATATCTAACTATATCACTAGTGTCCGTACTGCACAATATCTAACTATATCACTCGTGTCCGTACTCCACAATATCTAACAATATCACTCGTGTCCGTACTGCACAATATCTAACTATATCACTCGTGTCAGTACTGCACAATATCTAACTATATCACTCGTGTCTGTACTGCACAATATCTAACTATATCACTAGTGTCCGTACTGCACAATATCTAACTATATCACTCGTGTCCGTACTCCACAATATCTAACTATATCACTCGTGTCCGTACTCCACAATATCTAACTATATCACTGGTGTCCGTACTGCACAATATCTAACGATATCACTCGTGTCCCCACCGCACAATATCTAACTATATCACGAGTGTCCGTACTGCACAATATCTAACTATATCACTAGTGTCCGTACTGCACAATATCTAACTATATCACTCGTGTCCATACTGCACAATATCTAACTAAATCACTCGTGTCCCCACCGCACAATATCTAACCATAACACTCGTGTCTGTACTGCATTATATCTAACTATATCACTCGTGTCCGTACTGCACAATATCTAACTATATCACTTGTGTCCGTACTGCACAATATCTAACTATATCACTCGTGTCCGTACTGCACAATATCTAACTATATCACTAGTGTCCGTACTCCACAATATCTAACTATATCACTCGTGTCCGTACTGCACAATATCGAACTATATCACTAGTGTCCGTACTGCACAATATCTAACTATATCATTCGTGTCCGTACTGCACAATATCTAACTATATCACTCGTGTCCGTACTGCACAATATCTAACTATATCACTCGTGTCCGTACTGCACAATATCTAACTATATCACTAGTGTCCGTACTGCACAATATCTAACAATATCACTCGTGTCCGTACTGCACAATATCTAACTATATCACTGGTGTCCGTACTGCACAATATCTAACTATATCACTCGTGTCCATACTGCACAATATCTAACTATATCACTCGTGTCCCCACTGCACAATATCTAACTATATCACTCATGTCCCCACTGCACAATATCTAACTGTATCACTAGTGTCCGTACTCCACAATATCTAACTATATCACTAGTGTCCGTACTGCACAATATCTAACTATATCACTAGTGTCCGTACTGCACAATATCTAACTATATCACTCGTGTCCATACTGCACAATATCTAACTGTATCACTAGTGTCCGTACTCCACAATATCTAACTATATCACTCGTGTCCGTACTGCACAATATCTAACTATATCACTATTGTCCGTACTGCACAATATCTAACTATATCACTCGTGTCCGTACTCCACAATATCTAACTATATCACTCGTGTCCGTACTGCACAATATCTAACTATATCACTAGTGTCCGTACTGCACAATATCTAACTATATCACTCGTGTCTGTACTGCACAATATCTAACTATCTCACTCGTGTTCGTACTGCACAATATTTAACTATATCACTAGTGTCCCCTTGCAATCTGAATCAGATTTTTGTGCCTTTCCGACAAATGCTTCTTCAATCTTTTCGAAGGCAGGCCAAGCAAGTGCTCGGTAAGACAGGGCTTGATATGAATCGATTTATTTCACAATGACTGAACATATAGAGCAACAGTTATGATCAGATTCATTTCGTTCAATCAGTGCAACTGGTCTTTGTATAATAACACAGAAATAATAAATGCACTACGTTGTCCCACATCAGTGGATCGTCTTATGTGACTCAAGCAAAACACTGTTCACTACCCTCCGGCATCCTAACCTTCTGCTGGCCGTGATTCTCTGCCTGTGTCCTGGTCTCACTCTGTTCACAGCCAGAAAGAAATGGAGGCTTCCCAACACAATGGATGTGAGGCTTATTGATTACCAAGACAGGCTATTGAAAGGCTGATTATTTACAGTCTATGGGGAAACAGCATCAAAGTCAGCACTTTAAGCACCTATCGTCTCAGTACCTGTTTCTTAAAATCTTTTGTGAATACACTTTGCTTTTAAAAAACAAACCCAAACATTTTCCCCCCCAAATCCTTTTGTGTGGAAAAATGGGCAATAAAATCAACATGTGACACCCCATAGAGTGAAGGATTTTCGCCTGGAATTTCTGCAGGGGCTCTCTGGCGATTCTCCTGAGGATTCGATGATCTCCCACCAAAGTTACGGCAAAAGATCGGGAAAACCTCATGGAAATTCAGGGCCTTAATGTTAAACTGAATGTAGGGGCTGATCATGTAATCCCGGCCCAGAGCTGATGGGGGCTGCTCTTCAGACACTACATGCACTGGTGTTCCATTGAGCTGATCCTGCACCACAATGGAAGGGCAGCGGAATTATTTCATGTTGTGGCACTGGCATTCTACAGCCTAAGGCGCGTGGGGTCAGGGTCAGGGTCGGGGTCGGGGTCAGGGTCGGGGTCAGGGTCGGGGTCAGGGTCGGGGTCAGGGTCAGGGTCGGGGTCGGGGTCAGGGTCGGGGTCAGGGTCAGGGGTGGGATATTGAAGTGCAGTATCTCTCAAAGGGCTGCTGCTTGTGCGTAAATCTGTTGTGGGGAGAAAGAGCAAGTCACAGAATTCAAACTGCTCCTTTCAGTGAATCAGAAAATAATATTTTGGGTTACAGTATATGAGTAATTTGAGACATGACATGTCTGTTTGTGGGTGCTTGCTGTGCGCAAATCAGCGGCTGTGTTTCCTCCATTACAACAGTGGCTACACTTCAAAAAAAGGTACTTATTTGGCTGTAAAGTGCTTTGGGACGTCCCATGGTTGTGAAAGGCACTGTGTAAGTGCAAGTCTTTCTCTTTGTTCAGTGTGCCGTGCTTGGGAGGAAAGTTCCCAAAGCTCTGCCTTCACACACCAACAGACTCTTCAATACCCGATTTGATGATTCTTGACTGTCAGTCACACAGTGTATTTTTTTACATTTGGAAAGTAGGTGAACACATGCCAGCGTCCTGGGTATTGTCCTTTTGAGATGCTGCTCCAGGATCAGGGCAGTTTTAATGGTATCCAGCGGCCCTTTAAGTGCTGCTGGCACTACCCAACCATCTTCAGCTGTTTCATCAATGACCTTCCCTCCATCATAAGGTCAGAAATGGGGATGTTCGCTGATGATTGCACACTGTTCAGCACCATTCGAGACTCGTCAGATACTGACGCAGTCCGTGTCCATATGCAGCAAGACCTGGACAACATTCAGACTTGGGCTGACAAGTGGCAAGTAACGTTCGCACCACACAAGTGCCAGGCAATGACCATCTCCAACAAGCGAGACTCTAAACATCTCCCCTTGACATTCAATGGCATTACCATCACTGAATCCCCCACTATCAACATCCTGGGGGTTACCATTGATCAGAAACTGAACTGGACCAGCCATATAAATACTGTGGCTACAAGAGCAGGCCAGAGGCTGGGAATTCTGCGGCGAGTGTCTCACCTCCTGACTCCCCAAAGCCTTTCCACCATCTACAAGGCACAAGTCAGGAGTGTGATGGAATACTCTCCACTTGCCTGGATGAGTGCAGCTCCAACAACACTCAAGAAGCTCGACACCATTCAGGATAAAGCAGCCCGCTTGATTGGCACTCCATCCACCACCTTCAACATTCACTCCCTCCACCACCGGCGCACTGTGGCTGCAGTGTGTACCATCTACAAGATGCACTGCAGCAACTCGCCAAAGCTCCTTCAACAGCACCTTCCAAACCCGCGATCTCTACCACTTAGAAGGACAAGGGCAGCAGACGCATGGGAACATCACCACCTATAAGTTCCCCTCCAAGCCACACACCATCCTGACTTGGACCTGTATCACCGTTCCTTCACTGTCGCTGGGCCAAAATCCTGGAACTCCCTTCCTAACAGCATTGTGGGTGTACCTACACCATATGGACTGCAGCGGTTCAAGAAGGCGGCTCACCACCATCTTCTCAAGGGCAATTAGGGATGGGCACTAAATGCAGGCCTAGCCAGCCAGCGACGCCCACATCCCATCAATGAATAAAAAAATATATATCCTACCCCTTGTCCTAGGGGGCGCTCTCAGACATCATGAGCTGTGCGCACCCTCAATGTATTTGCACGAGTTGATCTTGCTTTATTGCACAAAGTCACCGCGCTAGACATGTACAGCATGCAAAGAACAGAGGTCAATGTGCCTCCCTGGTGGGACTGTGTTGTTGGCCCTGCGGAGTCACGTGGTACTGTGCTCTCCCTTTGGATACTAACGTGACTCACTTTTTGCCATCATTTACCTTGCTTTGAACATACAAATTCATGCTGAAATCACAGTACCATAGAATCATACAGCACAGGAGGCCATTCGGCCCGTCGTGCCTGTGCCAGCTCTTTGAAAGAGCTCTCCAATTAGTCCCACTCTCCTGCTCTTTCCCCATAGCCTTGCAATTTTTTTCCCCTTCTAGCATTTATCCAATTCCCCTTTTGAAAGTTACTGTTGAATCTCCTTCCCCCGCCTTTTCAGGCAGTGCATTCCAGATCATAACAACTCGCTGCGTAAAAAGAATTCTCATTTCCTCCCTGACATTTTTGCGAATTATCTTAAATCTGTGTCCTCTGGTTACCGACCCTCCTGACAGTAGAAACAGTTTCACCCTATTTACTCTGTCAAAACCCCTCATAATTTTGATCATCTCTATCAGATCTCCCCTTAACCTTCTCTGCTCTAAGGAGAACAACCCCAGCTTCTCCAGTCTCTCCACATAACTGAAGTCCCTCATCCCTGGTACCATTCTAGTAAATCTCCTCTGCACCCTCTCCAAGGCCTTGACATCCTTCCTAAAGTGCAGTGCCCAGAATTGGACACAATGCTCCAGCTGAGGCCTAACCAGTGTTTTATAAATGTTTAGCATAACTTCCTTGTTTTTACAGGAAACTCTCGATTTACTGGCACCTAAATAACCGGAAACCTCTGTTAACCGGCAAAATTCAGGAGTAGGTTCAGGTAAGTTTTACTTCATATTAGTGGCCGTTCCTGGATCTGTGGCTGTGTAACCGGGGTTCCTGCACCTGTTGCTAAGCAACAGGGACGCTTGGTCTGTGGCCGGGGTTCCTGCACCTGTTGCTAAGCAACAGGGAAGCCTGGATCTGTTGCTGTGTACGGAGCTCTCGTACCTTTTACTATACCTCTCTGTAATCCGGACTTTTTGATAAACCGGCACCACGCCGGTCCCGGATAAAAAAGAGTTTCCTGTACATGCCATGCCTCTATTTACAAAGCCCAGGATCCCGTATGCTTTTTTGACAGCTTTACTAACTTGTCCTGCCACCTTCAAAGACTTGTGTACATTCACCCCAAGGTCTCCCTGTTCCTTCGCCCCCTTTAAAATTGTACCATTTAGTGAGTCATCACAAAAAAATTGCATTTGATACGAACAGTCCCGGTGACATCACCTTGCACTAACTCTGATTTAAACAGCTGGCTGTACGTCTGCTCCCCAGATGCTGAAACCCGTTCCTTTCTGCCCTGCTCTGCCCACAGTCAATGAGCAACACCGGTGCAGAGCACAAAACAAGTGGAATATTTTCCCCGTCTCCCTGAATAAACACGCTGTGACCTACTGGTGACCCGTGGAACAGGCAGCTAATGAACGTCGCTCACTGACAAATGACTCGCGTCCACCAGACTGTTCTCACTTTCAGTTCTGGAGCTCGCTGCCAGATGTGCTCCTGTCCGAGGGCGGAGTGTTGTCCCAGTGCAAATGACAATTCAACACTGCCAACCTAGATCAGAAATAAAAACAGAAAGTGTCGGAAATACACAGACCCTCCATCGGCCTCTAGATTTCTCTTTTTATTTGACTTCCATTTGCAATTTGTTTTCTCTTAACTCATATCACCAGTGCCTTACAACTGTGGCCCAATTGAAACACTGGGCCAGATTTTAACTGCCCCCCCCCCCCGACTGAAACATGGCAGAGGGGCAGTTAACATACCGTGAGTCACTTACCCGCTCTGATCGCACTGCCTTCCCGGCGTGTCCCCATTGTAACGCGCTCTTCTCAGCAGGCAGGCAGGACACCCACAGCAAGTGGAGTTCTACTTTAAATCCCAACTTTCAAAAGCCACTTTGGCCCTCCATTCACCACGACATTTCTGCAGCTACCGATCTGCTTAACCACACCCTCACCACCACCTTTGATGCCCTAGTGCCTATTAACACAATTACTCTCTCTCACCCTGATCATTTCCCCCGGTACGGCCCACATCTTTGCTCCCTCAAGTCCAAGGGACGCAGGCTTGAACGGATATGGCGGACAATCGGTTTAGCCATTCACCACCAGATCTGGCTGGACCACATAAAGCATTATCGGGTCCTGCCCTCATCTGCCAAAACTGCTCCCTATTCCAGGAACATCTGGACTGGAAAGATAACTTCTATTCTCTACTGCAAACTGTCTTCTTAAGCCCCTCTCCCCTGTCTCCCCCTCCCTCACCTCCAACAAGCGCGAGGAGCTCCTGGACTTCTGTCTCTAAGATTGAGACCATCCGATCAGCTGCCTCTGCCACTTCCCTCCCTTCCCATAGCCCACCAGGTCAAAGTTCCTCTAAGGTTACACCCTGCTCTGGCCCTGAACTCACATCTTTCTCCAGTTTCTCTCCAATCTCCCCACATGCCCTCTGCCAGTTCACCTTGTCCATGAGACCCACTTCCTGCTCCCTCAACCCTATTCCCAATAAACCGCTGACCACTCAACTTCCTTTCCTGACTCCCATGTTAGCTGATATTGTGAACGGTTCTCTCTCCTCGGGTACTGTCCCCCTCTCCCTCAAATCTGCCATCATCACCCCTCTCTTCAAACAACCAACCCTTGATCCATCCGTCCTTCCAAACTACCGCCCTATCTTCAACATCCCTTTCCTCTCCAAAGTCCATGAACATGTTGTCGCCTCCCAAATCCGTGCCCATCCGGAACTCCATGTTTGAATCCCACCAAAGTACCGAAACGGCTCTTATTAAAGTCACAAATGACATCCTTTGTGACTGTGACAAAGGTAAACTATCCCTCCTCGTCCTTCTCGATCTGTCTGCAGCCTTTGACGCGGTTGACCACTCCATCCTTCTCCAACGCCTCTCCACCATCGTCCAGCTGGGTGGGACTGCACTCGCCTGGTTTCATTCTTATCTATCTAATCATAGCCAGAGAATCACCTGCAACGGCTTCTCTTCCTGCTCCCGCATCGTTACCTCTGGTGTCCCTCAAGGATCTATCCTTGGCCCACTCCTATTTCTCATCCCCTTGGCAACATCATCCGAATACATAGCATCAGTTTCCACATATACGCTGACAACACCCAGCTCTACCTCACCACCACCTCTCTCGACCCCTCCACTGTCTCTAAATTGTCAGACTGCTTGTCCAACATCTAGTACTGGAAGAGTAGAAATTTCCTCTAACTAAATATTGGGAAGACCGAAGCTATTGTCTTCGGTCCCCACCACAAACTCCATTCCCTCGCCACTGACTCCATCCCTCTCCCTAACATCTGTCTTGAGGCTGAACCACACTGTTTGCAACCTTGGTGTCATATTTGACCCTGAAATGAGCTTCTGACCACATATCCGTGCCATAACTAAGACTGCCTATTTCCACCTCCGTTACATCGCCGTCTCTGCCCTTGCCTCAGCTCATCCACTGCTGAAACTCTCATCCATGTCTTCGTTACCTCTAGACTTGACTATTCCAACGCACTCCTGGCTGGCCTCCCGCATTCTACCCTACGTAAACCTGAGGTCATCCAAAACTCGGCTGCCTGTGTTCTAACTCGTACCAAGTCCCGTTCACCCATCACCCCTGTGCTCACTGACCTACACTGGCTCCCGGTTAAGCAACGCCTCAATTTCAAAATTCTCATCCTTGTTTTCAAATCCCTCCATGGCCTCGCCCCTCCCTATCTCTGTAATCTCCTCCAGGCCCACAACCCCCCCATCATCCCCACCCCTCCACCCTCCCCCAAGGATCTCTGCGCTCCTCTAATTCTGACCGCTTGCACATCCCCGATTTTATTCGCTCCACCATTGGCGGTTGCGCCTTCAGCGCCAGAGCGATCTTGGGCCCGTCCTGTCAGGAGGGCAGTTTAAAATGAGCGGGAGCCAAGAGCCAAAGCAGAGAGCAGTTTAAAAAGGAGCCCAACGGCAGAGTAACAATCCCAGAGAAAAATTCCAAAGTGATGTCAGAATTGACGGCGGATCCGGAGCTAAGTATTTAATCCATAGATACTTTTTTTCAAACCAAACTATAAATAAATTGTTAAATAAATATTCAGTATAATTAATAACTAATGTAAAACTTAGCTTAAGAAGAGCAGGCAGTGAAACTAATGGAAGGGACAACCTGAAAAAGTGAGGTCACGGACAGCATGGAGGAGCTGGATTATTACCTGAGCCACGTGCAAATTGGCATAGGGACAAACAGATTAGAAGGTTAAATGTGTGGCTGAAAGAGTGGTGTGGGAGGCAATGGGTGCAGTTCATAGGGCACTGGCACCAGTATTGGGGAAAGAGGGAGCTGTTCCATTGGGACGGGATCAATGTCCTGGTGAATCGAATAACTAGGGCGGTAGACAGGGCTTTAAACTAATGAAGGGGGGGCGAGGGGGGGGTGGGAGGATTCAGGAAAGGGTAAATTCAAAAGCAGTAAGAGAAATGACAAGGCTGTAGGGCAGTGATTTGGGTAAAAATAAGCAGAGTGGGTCAGGAAGGGAAAGAGAGCTTAATAAAGGTAATCGGGTATCAGTGACTAAGGTGACGTCAGGGAAAAATAGAAATAAGTTAACGCTAAAGGCACTATATCTGAATGCGCAAAGCATTCGCAACAAAATAGATGAATTAATAACAGATAGAAATAAATGGGTTTGATCCAATAGCCATTACAGAGACATGGTTGCAGAATAACCAAGGTTGGGAACTAAATATTGCAGGATACTTGACGTTTAGAAGAGAGAGGCAGAATGGAAAAGGACAGTGGTGGGGGTGAGGGTGGGGGTGAGGGTGGGGGTGGGGGTGGGGGCAGGGGTGGGGGCGGGGGTGGGGGTGGGGGTGGGGGTGAGGGTGGGGGTGGGGGCGGGGGCAGGGGTGGGGGCGGGGGTGGGGGTGAGGGCGGGGGTGGGGGCGGGGGTGGGGGCGGGGGCGGGGGCGGGGGTGAGGGCAGGGGTGGGGGCGGGTAAGTAGCCCTGACAATGAAGGATGGGATAAAGACAGTAGAGGGAAGGGATCTTAGCTCAGAAAAACAAGATGTAGAATCAGAAAATGCTGGAAAAACTCAGCAGGCCAGGCAACATCCATGGAGAGAAATTAGAGTCAACATTTCGGGTCAAACCCTTTGTCAAGACTGAAGAAGCACAGGAAATGAAACAGATTAAAAGGCCAGGTTGGGGGCTGGGAGAGAACAAAAGAGAAGTGAAGAGACATTAAGAGGTATTCAAAACCAGACGAGATGGTGATAGGACTAGTGGAGACAAAAGACGGCTCTAGATTAGGTGTGAAATGTGCTGGCAGAATGGGAGACAGAATGAGGAACAGCACCTCATCTTCCGATTAGGCACTTTACAGCCTTCCGGACTCAATATCGAGTTCAACAATTTCAGATCATAACCTCGGCCCCTATTACATTTTTACTTATTTTTTATCCACACCTTTGTTTTGGCCCTCCCCCCCTTTTTCTCTCTCCCACATGCCAGCTGTCTCCCATTCTGCCAGCGCATTTCACACCTAATCTAGAGCCATCTTTTGTCTCCACTAGTCCTATCACCATCTCGTCTCGTTTTGAATACCTCTTAATGTCTCTTCACTTCTCTTTTGTTCTCTCCCAGCCTGGCCTTTCAATCTATTTCATTTCCTGTGCTTTTCCAGTCTTGACCCGAAACGTTGACTCTATTTTCTCTCCACGGATGTTGCCTGGCCTGCTGAGTTTTTCCAGCATTTTCTGTTATTATTTTGGATTTCCAGCATCTGCAGTATTTTGCTATCGATGTAGAATCACTTTGGGTGGAACTAAGAAAAAACAAGGGTCAGAAAACACTGGTAGGAGTAGTTTATAGGCTCCCTAACAGTAGTTGTAGCGTCGGGCAGAGTATAAATCAGGAAATTGGAGGTGCATGTAATAAGGGTAATACAGTAATCATGGGGACGTTCATTTTCATATAGACTGGGCAAACCAAATCTACAGTAATAGTGCGGAGGACGAGTTCATGGAATTCAAGATAGTTTTCTAGATCAGTATGTCGAGGAACCAACTAGAGGTAGGCTCTTTTAGATCTAGTATTGTGCAATGTGAAAGAGTTAATTAATAACCTTGTAGTAAAGGAGCCTCTGTGGAAGAGTGATCATAATATGATAGAATTTTATATTGAGTTTGAGAGTGATTTAGTTAGGACTGAAACTAGGGTCTTAAGTCTGAACAAAGCAAATTACGTAGATATGAGGGGCGAGTTCGCTAAGGTAGATTGGGAAGCTAGATCAAAAGATTTGATGGTAGATAAGCAATGGCAAACATTTAAAGAATTAATTCATAATTTGCAATGAATATACATTCCCCTAAGGAATATAAACCCCACGGGAAAAGTGGTCCAACCATAGCTAACAAGAGAAGTTAAAGATAGATTAAAGGAAGAGGCTTAAAATGTTGCCAAAAACAGTAGCAAGCCTGAGGATTGGGAAGATTTTAGAATTCAGCAAAGGATTACCAAGAAATTGATATAAAGAAAGAGAATACGAGAATAAACTGGCAAGAGACATAAAAATAGATTGTAAAAGCTTCTATAGGTATGTAAAAAGAAAAAGATTAGCGAAAGTAAACGTGGGTCCCTTAGAGGCAGAAATTATAATGGGGAATAGGGAAATGGCAGAGACATTAAACAAATACTTTGTATCTGTTTTCAGGGTAAAACACACAAAAAACATTCCTGAAATAAATGGGGAACCAAGGGTCTAGCGAGAATGAGGAGCTTGAAGAAATTAGTATTAGTAAAGAAATAGTACTGGAGAAATTAATGGGACTAAAAGTCACCAAATCTCCTGGACCCGATGGCCTACATCCTAGCATTTTAAATAGATGGTTACAGAGAGAGTGGATGCATTGGTTTTGATCTTCCAGAATTTCCTAGATTCTAGAACAGTTCCCATGGATTGGAAGGTGGCAAATGTAACCCCATTATTTAAGAAAGGAGGGAGAGAGAAAAGGGGGAACTACAGACCAGTTAGCCTGACATCAGTAGAAGGGAAAATGCTGGAATCTATTATTAAGGATGTGGTAACTGGGCACTTAGAAAATAATAATAGGATTGGGCAGAGTCAACACGGATTTATGAAAGGGAAATTGTGTTTTGACAAATCTATTAGAGTTTTTTGAGTTTGTAACTAGCAGGATAGATAAGGGAGAACCAGTGGATGTAGTGTATTTGGATTTTCAAAAGGCATTTAATAAGGTGCCACACAAGAGGGTATTATAAAAAATTAGGATTCCTGGGATTGGGTGGGGGTAAGATACTAGCATGAATTGAAGATTGGTTAACGGACAGAAAACAGAGAGTAGGAATAAACCGGTCATTGTTGGGTTGGCAGGCTGTAACTAGTGGGGTACCGCAAGGATCAGTGCTTTGGCCTCAGCTATATCAATGACTTAAATGAGGGGACCGACTGTAATGTATCAAAGTTTGCTGACGATACAAAGTTGGTGGGAAAGTGAGCTGTAAGGAAGACGTAAAGAGGCTGCAAAGGGATATAGACGGTTTAAGTGAGTGGGCAAGAACATGGTAGATGGAACATATGTGGAGAACTGTGAAGTTATCCATTTTGGTAGGAAAAATCGAAAAGCAGAGTATTTTTTAAATGGTGAGATACTGGGAAATGTTGGTCTTCAGCCGGACCTGTGCAGGAACGGTAGCATAGTGGTTATGTCACTGGGCTAGTAATCCAGAGGCCTGGACTAATGATCCAGAGCATGAGTTCAAATCCCACCACGGCAGCTGGGGAATTTAAAATTCAGTTAATTAAATAAATCTGGAATAAAAAGCTAGTACCTGTATCAGTAATGGTAACCGTGAAACTATCAGATTGTTGTAAAAACCCATCTGGTTCACTAATGCCCTTTAGGGAAGGAAATCTGCCGTCCTTACCTGGTCTGGCCTATATGTGACTCCAGACCCACAGCAATGTGGTTGACTCCTAACAACCCTTTGAAATGGCTGAGCGAGACACTCAGTTGTAACAAACCTTAACGAAAAAGAATAAAACCAGACGGACCACTTGGCACCGGCTTCGAACACAACACACCCAGCCCAATCGACCCTGTAAAGTCCTCCTCACCAACTATCTGGGAACTTGTGCCAAAATTGGGACAGCTGTCCCTAACAAGCAACAGCCTGACATTGTCATACTCACAGAATCATACCTTTCAGCCACTGTCCCAGACTCCTCCCTCACCATCCCTGGGTAAAACCTGTCCCACCGGCAGGACAGATCAACCACAGGTGGAGGCACAGTGGTATACAGTCAGGAGGGAGTGGCCCTGGGAGTCCTCAACATTGACTCCGGACCCCATGAAGTCTCATGGCTTCAGGCCAAGCATGGGCAAGGAAACCTCCTGCTGATTACCACCTACCACCCTCCCTCAGCTGATGAATCAGTACTCCTCCATGTTGAACACCACTTGGAAGAAGCACTGAGAGTAGCAAGGGCACAGAATGTACTCTGGGTGGGGGACTTCAATGTCCATCACCACAAGTGACTCGGTAGCACCACTACTGGCCGAGTCCTGAAGGACATAACTGCCAGTCTGGGCCTGCGACAGGTGGTGAGAGAACCAACACGAGGGGAAAAGCCTACTTGACCTCGTCCTCATAATTCTATGTGTCGCTGATGTATCTGTCCATGACAGCATTGGTAGCAGTGACCACCGCACAGTCATTGTGGAGATGAAGTCCCGTCTTCACACTGAGGACACCCTCCATCGTGTTGTGTGGCACTACCACCGTGCTAAATGGGATAGATTCAGAATAGATCTTGCAGCTCAAAACTGGGCATCCATCAGGTGCTGTGGGCCATCAGCAGCAGCAGAATTGTATTCCACCACAATCTGTAGCCTCATGGCCCAGCATATCCCTCACTCTACCATTACCATCAAGCCAGGGGACCAACCCTGGTTCAATGAGGAGTGTAGAAGAGCATGCCAAGAGCAGCACCAGGCGTAACTAAAAATGAGGTGCCAACCTGGGGAAGCTGCAACACAGGACTACATGCATGCTAAAAAGTGGAAGCAGCATGCTATAGACAGGGCTAAGCGATTCCACAATCAACGGATCAGATCACAGCTCTGCAGTCCTGCCACGTCCAGTCGTGAATGGCGGTAAGTTTTACATTAATCTTTTAGGTTTCTTAGGCCTCCTTTGCTCCCCCTCTCCCGCCAGCCATTTCCCCCTCCGATGGTGGTCAGACCCCCCACTAACTGCTGCGCACCGTTTCCACGGGTCCCCGGCTGTGGTCTCCTGCCACAAATTGCCCCTCGGACAGGCTTTTAAACTGGCCGGCTGTTGGGCGGGAGTCTACATTCTTTTATTTAAATATTTAAATATGGTTAAGATTATCAGGGCCACAACGTCCCCCACTTTGCCGGGATTTCCCCGCGGTACTGTACCCCCCACACCCTTCCTGCCTGCTCATTAATATTGTTAATTCCTAAACCGTGTCAGCCGTGGCTCAGTGGGCAGCACTCTCGCCTCTGAGTCAGAAGGTCGTGGGTTCAAATCCCACACCAGAGACTTGAGCACAAACATCTAAGCTGACACTGCAGTGCAGTGCTGAGGGAGTGCTGCATTGTCAGAGGTGCCGTCTTTCGGATGAGACATTAAACCGAGGCCCCGTCTGCCCTCTCAGGTGGATGTAAAAGATCCCATTGTGGCAAAGCCACTAAGAGACTCTCACAGTGACTTGTATAATTGCCTTTAATCATGTTTATTACCTTTCAATGTTGGCTCTGGTTAAACAGAGCTAGATCGACAAAATCGCGATCTGACGCGATGATGTCATCACGTGGGTCATGTGACGTCCCCAACGGCGGGAAACGTGATGACGTCATGACATCAGAGGTAGAGGGCGTGGCCAGCCAGTCCTTGTGTGGAGTGATAGAGAAAAGACCTGTTTAGAGCTTCTCCTGCATTTTCTTGTTTTGTAAAGTTTTAATACATTAAACTCAGTTTGTTAACTTCCAGTGAGTTTATAGATTCTTTGTTAGGAGTGCAGAGACTCTTACATTGGTGACCCCGAATCCTCGTGATCGTTTTTCGCGGTGAACGCCGAACACAGGCCAGTGATGGAGGCCAATGCAGTGGCCTTGAAGCTCCCCCAATTCTGGGAACAACAGGCGGCCTCTTGGTTTGTGCAAGCCGAGGCGCAATTTGAGCTCCGCAACATCATACAGGACCAGACCAGATATCTCCACGTGGTCTCCGCCCTCGAGAGCTCGACGGCGTCGAGAATCATCAGCCTTCTGGAGAGTCCCCCGAATGCTGACAAGTATGTCGCCATCAAGACACGATTGCTGCAGGTATTTGGTCTCACCAAAGCGGAGCGCGCTCGCCGTTTACTGACGCTACCAGGGTTAGGTGACTCCAAACCCTCGGAGCTTATGAGTCATATGCTGACTCTCCTGGGGTCCGAGCCCCAGTGCTTTCTGTTTCGCGAGCTGTTCCTTACTCAACTCCCCGAGCAAGTCCAGGCGGCCCTCGCCCGAGCAGAAACCGCAGACTGCGTCGCGCTCGCCGAAGAGGCGGATAAGATTTACGCGGTCCGGCAACAGTACTGCGCCCTCGCGCAATGCCCCGCCACGAGGAGCCCGGCCCCGGCTCCGACCACGGCGCCTCCGATGACCGGTTACTGCTACTACCATGCTCGTTTCGGACCGAAGGCCCGCTGCTGCCGCCCACCGTGCAGTTTCATCACCAGACCGTCGAATAGACCGCCACGAGTCAAGCACGCTGGTCCTGGTACTTCCCCCGCGGCCACGATGGCGATCGGCGCTTCCGGGAATTTAGGAGTCGGTCCAACAGACTTGTCCGACCTCCTTAGCGATTGACTCTTTTCGTTAAAGACAATTCTGGGGGGGCGTATGTGGCAAAGCCACTAAGAGACTCTCACAGTGACTTGTATAATTGCCTTTAATCATGTTTATTACCTTTCAATGTTGGCTCTGGTTAAACAGAGCTAGATCGACAAAATCGCGATCTGACGCGATGACATCATCACGTGGGTCATGTGATGTCCCCAACGGCGGGAAACGTGATGACGTCATGACATCAGAGGTAGAGGGCGTGGCCAGCCAGTCCTCGTGTGGAGTGATAGAGAAAAGACCTGTTTAGAGCTTCTCCTGCATTTTCTTGTTTGTAAAGTTTTAATACATTAAACTCAGTTTGTTAACTTCCAGTGAGTTTATAGATTCTTTGTTAGGAGTGCAGAGACTCCTACACCATGGCAGTATTTCGAAGAAGAACAGGGGAGTTCTCCCCGGTATCCTGGGCCAATATTTATCCCTCAATTAACATCTAAAACAGATCATCTGGTCATTAACACATTGCTGTTTGTGGGAGCTTGCTGTGCACATATTTGGGATGCACTTTCTTTCTAAACACACAGAATTTTAAATGCCAGATACTGAATGTTAACAGTTAAGTTGCACAACGGTTTAAATGTTTTCGATCTATATACACCCAGCAGTGTCCCAACCTCAACTATTTCAGCCCTGCTAGCCAGTTATGGTTGCAATTAATGATTTATTTTTTTGCGCATTCCGTTGCCCCAAACAGGCCAATGGCAGCAGTGTCGCTTTACACAATAATATTCTTCCAGCTGCAACATTCAGCCCAGGGGTCTAGAAGCAGGAATTCCCCACACTGGGTTCGGCCAATGGAGAGGTTGCTGACATTACAGAAGGGGTTTACGGCGATAGTTACATTGGGGAAGCAGCCCTGTGATCAATGCTGACTAGAAACAGATGCCTCTGCATTCTAGGCCGTGTCAATAGCTGTGAAAATCAATTAGTCAACGGTGTTTGGAAGCTGTCTTAAAGAGATGATTTACGACAGAGAAAGTAATTAGGATTGTGATGTTGAATTATCCCTATAGCTGAGATGGACAGGCCTTGAAATTCCTCACCATTAAAATCTGTCCAACAGATTATCCCCACCCTGTGTTTTTGTTGGACATTGATTATAACATTTTTTAAAAATTGGATTTATGAAATCATACAGCTCTTTGGTCAAGCTCTCCAATTAGTCCCACTCCCCTGCTCTTTCCCCAGAGCCCTGCAAATGTTTCCTTTCAAGTATTTCTCCAATTCCCCTTTTGAAAGTTACTATTGAATCTGCTCCCACCGCCCTTTCAGGCAGCGCATTCCAGATCACAACAACTCGCTGCGTAAAACAAAGTTTTCTCATGTTGCCTCTGGCTCTTTTGCCAATTACCTTAAATCTGTGTCCTCTGGTACCGACCCCTGACCCGAGAGGGCTCTAAATTTCAGGATCAAATGGTCGTCTCTCACGCCCAATGTTCTGTGGCCTAGATATGGGTTTGCGTTGGGCTGTGGGTAACGGACTGGGGGCAGGGAACGGGATGCTCGGGCCGGTGAGCTGTGCACACGCCTGCCTGCCGTCCCCAGGCAGCTCGCCGGCGGCTGTGTTACAACAGGTAGGTCTTAGAAGTGGGGAGTGAGCGATGGGGAAGGGCTGGGGGAGGGGGTTTAAGGTGGGGTCAGGGGGTGCAGTCCTGCACCTCCCGGCTCCACATTTTTTTTTTAAAGTTACCTATTTGGTGGCAACCTGCAGCGGCCCTTCAAGGACCTCTGGTTAAGCCGCATGTAAATATGGTTACCCTGAAAGCAGCTGGCCCGGAACTGGTGGCGTTCAGGGCAAACCAATTTGGTAAAGGTGGCCTCAAACAGGCCTTAGGGCCTTTGCGTATGCAAATAAGGGCCTAACGTTTGTTTCAGGCATGGACCCTGGACGCCTCTTTTAATGCCTACACCAATATGGCGGGCCGCGCAATTCCAGCTCAGAATGTGCGCACCTGCCCTGGCCGCCATATTGGACGTTATTGTGCCCGTTTTATGTCTGTGACACAGGCACAGTGTCGGAGGATTTCTCGGCCTGCGTTTCTGCTTCCAAAGCTGAATTGTGACCGTTCTGACCTGGGCCTCCTTGTAACTGTTAGTGGAGTTGGTTTTCGAGACACTGCTCCCGGCCACAGAATCTCACCTGACGGAGTCACCGACACGGGAGAATCGAGCTCCGATCCGCAGTGCCCCTCCCCCTCGGTTTTCAGTTCATTCATTTTACACCAGTGCCAAACTGAGGTGTTTCTGATGTCACCGTGGGGTGCGGCTGGTCCAGAGTGGTTAAGGGAGAGGGGAGTGGGCGACAAGCCAGAGGGAGGGGACAGGGGTGGGGGGGCGGAGGCCGCAACTTTTGTAGGGGCAGGAGGGGCTTTAAGAGACCGCTGGTTAGGTCTCTCTATGCCAAGTGTCAATGGGCAGAGCCTGCGCAACACACAGCGGGGAGGGAGGTCCCACAGATGTCACAGGGCCCCGTTTACACCGGCTGATGAAACACTCGACTGTTTCCACCCACTTCACAGGCCCCAACAAGATGGCAGTGACCCAGTCGTTGGCAATGACTGGACGCTAAGTGCTGCGCCGCCATTTTCATTGCACGACTGCATTATTCCTGCCCAACATTGACGGGGAGGAGAAATAAACATCAGTCCCGGTGATTCCAGAAACATAAGGGGAAAAATTTGGTTGGTTAGCGCCTCCCGTTAGCGCCTCCAGGGGGCGCTAGGAACAATTTCAGCACCACTCGCAAAATTGACCAGACATTTTGCGGCGGCGCTAAACACTACCCCCACGATCTCCTGCGCCCACAGATTGTGACGTCAGTCGAGCGTGCAACGCCCCGGTAGCACCCCGAACCGGATATTAAGTCGCGCCCCCTGCCTTTCCGCCTGCCGCTAGGAACAACAGGTAGAGGGGAACATTTTCAAGTCGGAAAGGGGCTGGGGGAGTGCTATTTAAAGGCGGACACTTCCTGCCTTTTCTTGTCGGCAAAATTTTTGGTACACGCAGGTTGAGCGGGATAGAGACGTCTGGAGAGATTTAACGCTGTCCTAAGGAGTTTTGACCCTCAGCACCACTTTTGAGTTTCCTAAGCGCCGAGCTCTTTCCCTGGGCCTGTCCATTAGTGCTTCCAACACAAGTCTCCCCAGGCCGAGATTCCAGGCTGCAATGAGCAGGGAGTGGCTGGCCAGTAAGATGGCCCCTCCCCTTTAAGAACTGGATGGCGCCAGTCTGTCTGGCTTCCATGGTAACGGACATCGCCTGAGCTTCGGTAGCGTTCTGAGGTAGCGCCTCGCTCCCTGACGTTAGCGCCTTAAGAGAGGTGTGTAGCGCCTGATTTAGCGCTCAAATCACCTCCAGGGGCGATAGAGGCGAATTTTGCAGTCGGAGGCGATAATTTGCGCCGGGCGCTAAACTTTGCGCCTGGCCGATATTAGCGCCCCAAAATGGACGATACCGAATTTTCCCCCCGCAGAGTCTTAATTTACCATCAGTGGTAATTTAAGGCATCCAATCAGAAGCCACAATGGGAGCTATTAGCTATTATAATATAATATATGTTAATACTAGCTGGAGTGCCCGGCGGTGCCGAGGCTTTTTTGAGGGCATGTTGTTGTTGGAAGAGAGAGAGAGAGCAACTGGGGGGAAGAGAGAGAGCGACTGGGGGGAAGAGAGAGAGCGACTGGGGGGAAGAGAGAGAACGACTGGGGGGAAGAGAGAGCGCGACTGGGGGGAAGAGAGAGCGCGACTGGGGAGAAGAGAGAGAGCGACTGGAGGGAAGAGAGAGCGACTGGGGGGAAGAGAGAGAGCGACTGGGGGAAGAGAGAGAGAGAGACTGGGGGGAGGAGAGAGAGAGACTGGGGGAGAGAGAGAGAGACTGGGGGAGAGAGAGAGAGTGAGACTGGGGGAGAGAGAGAGAGATACTGGGGGAGAGAGAGAGACTGGGGGAGAGAGAGAGAGAGACTGGGGGAGAGAGAGAGAGAGACTGGGGGAGAGAGAAAGAGAGAGACTGGGGGAGAGAGAGAGAGAGAGACTGGGGGAGAGAGAGAGACTGGGGGGAGAGAGAGAGAGAGAGACTGGGGGAGAGAGAGACTGCGGGGAGAGACTGGGGGGAGAGAGAGACTGGGGGGAGAGAGAGAGAGGGGGAGGGAGGGGGGAGAGAGAGAGGGGGAGGGAGGGGGAGAGAGAGAGGGGGAGGGAGGGGGGAGAGAGAGAGGGGGAGGGAGGGGGAGAGAGAGAGGGGGAGGGAGGGGGGAGAGGGAGGGGGGAGAGAGGGGGAGGGAGGGGGAGAGAGAGAGGGGGAGGGAGGGGGGAGAGAGAGAGGGGGAGGCAGGGGGGAGAGAGAGGGGGAGGGAGGGGGGAGAGAGGGGGAGAGAGGGTGAGGCAGGGGGGAGAGAGAGAGGGTGAGGCAGGGGGGAGAGAGACGGGGAGAGGGGAGGGGGGAGAGGGGAGAGGGGGGGAAGGAGGGGGGGAGAGGGAGGGGGGAGAGGGGACGGGGGAGAGGGGAAGGGGGGAGGAGAGAGAGACAGAGGGAAGGAGAGAGAGAGGGTGAGTGGCCCGCGGCCGCAAATGGAGCCAAGCCCCGGGAACGGGCGTGAGCCGGCTTGAGGCTGTGAGAGACGGCCGGGCCCGGTTGCCGGGGTAACCCTTCCCCCCCTTCCCGAGACCCGCCCCCCGCCCTCCCCAGCCTCACTCTCCGCCCTCCTGAGCCGGCTTCAAGACCGCCGATTGCGGCTGGGTCTGCGCTGGAGCCAAGCCCCGGGAACGGGCGTGAGCCGGCTTGAGGCTGTGAGAGGGGGCCGGGTCAGGTTGCCGGGGTAACCCTTCCCCCCCCCCTTCCCGCCCCCCGCCCGAGCCGGCTTCAAGACCGCCCATTCCCTCGCACTCCGGGCCGACGTTGACGCGCGCGCTGACTCCTGCCCCGCCCGCCTTTACTAAGATGGCGACGATGGCTATGCTCGCCTCAGTCCCGTGCCGCCAGCCTTTAGAAAGATGGCGGCGATCGCGGGCCGCTTGTTGAGCGGGACGGGAGGTGCGTAGCTCGGGCGTGGCTGGGCAACAGAGGCCCAGGCTTCGAGGCCTGCCTGCAAAAACGGTGAAAGGTAGGAAAATTATAGAGGTTAGAGAAAAGATTTACAAATTAATTAACTTTTTTTAAAACAATGTGTGTTTTAAAAGCAACTTTTTTTTTGCTGGAAAACTAGATTTGAAAAGAAACACGCAGAAAGTGGGAAAAAGAAATGAAGAGTTTGGAATCAAGATGGCAGCCACTCACCTCAACTCAGAAGCATTAGGCCCGCCCACACACACACCGATTGGTCAACCGTCAGGTCACTGAACTGTAGGATTGGTCAATCGTCACGTCACTCGACTCTAGGACGGCCCGCCCGCACACGCAATGAACCCGCCCCCGTGACGCAGCGATTGGTCGACCGTTGGGTCGCTCAACTGTACGATTGGTCAACCTTCACGTCACTCGATGCTAATGAGCGGATAATGAGTGGAATTTTGAACGTTTCTTGGATACCGTCGGCACAATCTTTGTCCGACCAAAAAGTAAATATGCCTATGAGAGTCCCCTAATGATAAGCTTTCTTTTGATATAACATATGTGTAGGTACGCTCTATAACTTTTGATTGTATAGCCGGACAGACAGAGAGACAGACAGAGAGACAGACAGAGAGACATACTGTTTTATATATATAGATGCCCGGCGGTGCCGAGGCTTTTTCGAGGGCATGTTGTTGTTGCAAGAGAGAGAGAGAGCGACTGGGGGGAAGAGAGAGAGCGACTGGGGGGAAGAAAGAGAGCGACTGGGGGGAAGGAGAGAGCGAGAGAGAGACTGGGGGGAAGAGAGAGAGCGACTGGGGGGAAGGAGAGAGAGAGAGAGAGAGAGACTTGGGGGAAGGAGAGAGAGAGAGACTTGGGGAAGGAGAGAGCGAGAGAGAGACTGGGGGAAAGAGAGAGAGCGACTGGGGGGAAGGAGAGAGAGAGAGAGAGAGACTTGGGGGAAGGAGACAGCGAGAGAGAGACTGGGGGGAAGGAGAGAGCGAGAGAGAGACTGGGGGGAAGGAGAGAGCGAGAGACTGGGGGGAAGGAGAGAGCGAGAGAGAGACTGGGGGGAAGGAGAGAGCGAGAGAGAGACTGGGGGGAAGGAGAGAGCGAGAGACTGGGGGGAAGGAGAGAGGGGGGGGAAGGAGAGAAAGAGAGAGAGGGAAGGAGAGAGAGACAGAGAGGGGGAAGGTGAGAGTGAGGGAAGGGGCTGGACTCAGAGCCCGGTGGGTGAAGGGCGGCCGCCATTTTGTGAGGTCAGCGGGACGGTTGAGACCGCGGGGAAGGGCTTGGACTTAGAGCCCAGCCGCGGTGACCATGGGTTATATTGCGATGACACGGTGGCATAGTGGTTAGCACTGTTGCCTCACAGCGCCAGGGACCCGGGTTCGAATCCGGCCTCGGGCGGCTGTCTGTGTGGAGTTTGCACATTCTCCCCGTGTTTGCGTGGGTTTTCTCCGGGTGCTCCGGTTTCCTCCCACAGTCCAAAGATGTGCGGGTTAGGTTGATTGGCTATGATAAATTGACCCTTAGTGTTAGGGGGGTTACAGGGATAGGGTGGGATATGTGTTGGTGTTACGGTGATCGGGTGGGATATGTGTCGGTGCAGGCTCGATGGGCTGAAATGGCCTCTATCTGCACTGTGGGGATTCTGTGTGATTCTGTGACTGTGTTATAGGACAATGAAGCCAGCTACCCTCTGACCGGAGGAATCAGGAGCCACTTTCTTAAGGCTTTTAATCTGCGATTTAATAATTTCAAAATACTGTTACTTGTTCCACATTTAAATTTTATGTAGTTTAAAATACTTCTAACATTGAATATAATTCTGGTTAATATTTGGGATCCAGGGTGTAGTTAGTAATACTTGAAGTCTTACGTTGCAGCTTCTGACCGCCTGTGTGAAGCAGAAACTCAGACATAGTTTGATGCTGAATCTTTGCTGGTTGTTCGAATGATGCCAATAAATCTGTATCCGTTTCTGTGACTTTTTCTTAATTAGGAAATG